>NC_137799.1:97043910-97341410 GCF_963383645.1 Muscardinus avellanarius
GCCACTGCTGCGATACAGGCCAAGCTTTTGGCCCCACCCCCTCCCAGCCTTGCCCACAAAAGGACAGAAATGGCTGGAGCTAGAGAGGTCAGCCGGTCTCAGAAAATCAAGGCAGACAGATTCTATGTTTTCTCTCATGTGGACTTTAAATAAATGAGAGAAACGACTCCAATAGTGGAAGAGGATTTGAGGAAAGAGGTGGGGAGGAGAAAAGGGAGACCCGATGAAAGAAACATTGCAAATAATACTATTTATATGTCACGATATATATATATATATATATATATATATATATATATATATATATATATATATCATAACGTGTAAGAGGAGGGGTGGGCGAGCACGGTGCTATCTGAAGGGAACCCAGCAAGCGCTGCGTGCATGTGTGCGTCCATCGCCCTGAACGTCACTTTTGCTACGGTTTGAGACGATATGGTTTTGGGGAAACTGTCCCCAAGGACCCCTGTTAGGGTTCCGGACACAATTTCCCTCAAAACACACAAAAAAAACAAAAACAGAAAGACAGAAAAACCGTGGGCTCTTGTCCTGAGCTAAGGGTAAATACACATTAGCCCAGACTCTTGCTGAGGATTTAAAGAAGTTTATTAAAAAGATAGAAATAGAGAAGACAGTTACAGCCCCATGCCACTCAGAAATGACACGGAGCGGGGGGGGGGGGCGATTCTAACGAATTCACCAAAGATACAACACGTGGACCGGACTTTGTATACACGACACCCTCCATCTTGTTCACTTAATTCTGACATAGTAAAAACCCTGTAAGGTTCCTCCCCTTATTTCCCTGCCAAGGTGGAGCCCAGGTGTTCTTTTTCTAGGTCTCTTTCCATGAAAGTCATGATCAAAGGTCAGGTCGACCCCCTCCTCTCATCCTAGCTAGATTATCTAATTATTATGTAGATCTGTCTTTAGACAGAGAAAGGCCTAGCTCCCCTCTCCTATGAACTTGCTAATTACTTTTAGCTAAGTCAATCTAAGTTTCAGTAGCTGTTTGCTTCCAGAACGAAGCCAAGCCTTTCTCTCTCCGGGTCTGCCATTTTGACACAATTATTTCTGAAATATATCTATTAATAATCAGAGCTTTCTCAAATCTTCCAAAGTCATTCCCAATACTGGTACAACTATGATATATTGTTGGTTGGGCTCCAAAACTGTAACAGTGTGAGATGAAGCCGCGGGTTCTTCTCTTAGAAAAGAATGGCCAGAACTCTTTTTGTGCTGTAAGCTTAAGCAATTTTATTATTACAAAGACAAAAAGATAAGGAAGAGTCAAAGGAATAAATACAGTGGAGCAACTTGAAAATGAGTTACTGAAGTTTTTGGATACAGAACAGTTTTTGTAAAGATACGTCATCCTTCATCTGGCTCAACCAATAGTCTTCTGACCTGACTAGCTCCGCCCCTTCTCTAGGGCGGGTCTTTTGATGTGGGGATTCACTATCTTACATCCTGTCTGACCAAAAGTCTTCTTCCTATAGGTGTAGTTTCAAGTCTTTAAGACCCCCCCCCAAAAGGGTCTTATCAGAGTCTGGGCTCATGGCATCCTCCCACATCCTTCGGGGATTTCAGCTTATCTGCTAGAAGTTACTTGTCTTTAAAATGCAAAGGCCCTGGGCTCCCTCTATTTTCTTGCTAATCACCCTTGGTGCCAGGAACTCCACAGGGTCCCTTCTCTGTCTGAGTGCCTGCCTGCATCCAAGCTCTGGCTTCCTAATACCAAAGCTATTTTCAAATACATTTTGAAGGCATTCCCCAGTACCGGCACAGTATAATCATAATGCACCAGTAAAAGTATATTTTCAGGATAAGAGTCAATATTCTCCTATTGGTTACTATAGTCTCACATCACAAGGCAGTTCGTGTTGGAAGTGACCTGCATGCACACAGCGCTTGGTGGGCTTCCCTGGGCTCCCTGCCCACCCTCCCCTTGCCCACACCAGGTACTGAGCCTGACACTGTCATTCTCATACTTGGAAGTCATTCCTCCACAGATCCTCCCTCTGCCCCCTTCCCTTCCCCTGGACCACCTCTCGGGCTCCACTGAGTCCTCCATTATGTGGAGTCCCTCTGGCATCCCCGTTACTCACTAGCTTCCGAGATGAGAGGAAACACGTGACTCTTCACTTTCTGAGATTGGCTGATCTCACTTAACAGTGCTCCCCAGGTCCATCCATTTTCCTGCGAATGACATAATTTTCTTCTTCTCTGTTGCTGAGTAGAATTCCGTTGTGTGTGCGCCCGTGTTGGGAAGAGGCATCAAAATATATTACTGTGCCGGTATTGAAAAACTGCTTTGATAATTTCCAAAATGCAAAATATAGTCAGAGCCGGGGTGCTGCGCAGGCGCTCAGGCAGGGAGCAGCGATTACAGTGCAGAGCTCCTCTCTGTCTTTGCCCGTCATTCTAATCACTAACCTATAGTCAAAGCCTCAGAGTCAACTGAAGCCTTTAGCCCTAAAATTACAATAGAGGCAGCCGGTGCCTCTGTTTACCTCCTCTCCTCTGGGATCCGGCCTGGGCATAGGAGAGGTAAGCTTTGTGTGCGGCTTCAAAGCACCCTAGTTGATGCGCAACCAACACTGCCCAAGACAATAGAGCCGAGGGCCAGGTGGATTCTTGACCCTGCACTTAGTAAGTGTGCTGTCCGGAGACAAAGAGGCACCGCCTGGCTAAGGAATAAGTAACCAGCCCATTGCCCTGGTCACGCTGATGAGAAAGATACCAATACAAAGTCTATTTAAAGGCTGGGGTCCCCAGAAAGGGCTGGAGTTCCATTTTCGGGCTCCCCAGCATGCGGGCAGCACGCTGCTTTTTCCTTCTCCATTTCCTACTGCTCTGTCTCCTACTGATTTGGCAATAAAGATTTGTTAAAGCTGCACTGAGCTGCCTGTTAGTTTTAATTTTTCTATTCAACAAACTTTAGTTGAATAAGAAAAAGAACCCCCACCTTTTAAACCGTAACAGTGTGCACACCCCACAATTTTATAATCCAGTCATCTGTCAATGGACATCTAGGTTGGTTCCATAATTTGACTATTGTGAATTGTGCTACAGTGAACATGGATACACATGTATTATTATAATTATCTGATTTCACCCCTTCGAAAATATACCGGAGAGAGCTGGGCGTGGTGGCACATGCTTGTAATCCCAGCATTCGGGAGGCAGAGACCAGAGGATCGAGGTTCTCAGATAACCTCAGCTATTTAGCAAGGCCCTTCACAACTCAGTGAGACACTGTTTCAAAAAATAAAAAGAGCCGGGGCGTGGTGGCGCACGCTTGTAATCCCTGCGCTTGGGAGGCAGAGACAGGAGGATCGCACAGGTTTGAAGCCAGCCACGCTGGCTTAAGAGACCCTGTTTCCAAATAAAAATACAAAAATAGGTCTGGGAGTATAGCCTGGAGGTAGAAGGGTTTCCAGGAACCCCAGTACCACCAAAAATAATAATAATAAAAATAAAAAATAAATAAAAAGAGCTGGGTGTGGTGATGCACACTTGTAATCCCAGCATTTGGGAGGCTGAGACAGGAGGATCGCAGTTTGAGGAAGATAGGTTGGGTCTCTCCCTTCCCACACGGGACCCCGCAGCGGAGACAGGAGGCAGAATCCCAGAAGCCAGAAGCGGAGATATCGTGAGAATCCAGGTGCCTCGAGACTCCAAACATCGTGAGACGGACTCTAGGCATTATGAGACTCAGGATATCGCGAGAGAATCGGCATTCCCTCACTGCTAGCCCCACCCCAAACTCTCCCGCTTTAAACATCGGTACTTTCGCTCCACCGCGTGACTCTGTCAACCCACTGGGACTACGGCCGACTCTGCTGACCGCGTGACTCATTGGTCCCTTCCCCTTGGCCAGCAGACCTGCCCAAAGCCGCCGGTTGATCAGGCTGATTAACCCGGTTGGTGATTGCCTCCTTCGTGACGCCCAACTCAATTTCACTGTTACAGAGGACAGCTTCAGCTACTTAGGCCATTTGCAACTCTGTGAGATCTTGTTTCCAAATAAAGAATAAAAAATAGGGCTGGGAGTGTAACTCGGAGGTAGAATGCCCCTGGGTTCCATCCCCAGTACCACTAAAATAAATAAATAAATAAATACTAAAAAAAAAATAGGACTGGGGGTATAGCTTAGAGGTACAGTGTCCCCGGGTTCCATTTCCAGTACCTAAAAAAAAAAAAAAAAAAAAAAAAAAAGATACCCAGGAAAGGTATAGCTGGATCAAATGGTGGATCCATTCCCAGTTTTTTTTTTTTTTTTGCAGGTCTGGGGATGGAACCCAGGGGCATTCGACCTCCGAGCTACACCCCCTGCCCTATTTTTTATTCTTTATTTTGAAACCGGGTCTCACTGAGTTGCAGAGGGCCTCACTAAGTAGCTGAGGCTGTCCGCGAACCGCGATCCTCCAGTCTCAGCCTCCCGAATGCTGGGATTACAAGCGTGCACCACCACGCCCGGCTCATTCCCAGTTTTTAATGTAGCCAGGCATGGTGGCACATGCCTGTAATTCCAGTACATGGAAAGTTGAAATAGAATCACAGGTTCAAGGACAGCCTTAGCAACTTAGAAAGACCCTGTTTCCAAATGAAAAATTTAAAAAGTAATGTAATAGGGGGAAGATAAGCAAGGTTTAGAAAAACTGGCTTCATGTGGAATTCGGTCCCAGGCACCGAACCTCTGTGAATAGTCAACCCAGTTGTAGGATCGCTGTCATTCACTAGAGATAGATAGCCTCTTTCTCCCTTGAATGCACCTCCTTTCTTAAATTAAATTCCTGTTCGTCTGACTGGCGTGTTCTGAAATTCTTTACCATCACATATGCCCAGAACCGCACTTGTCCTGAGACTAGTTCCACGCCCTCCAGGAAGTCACCAGGATCCTCTCCAAATTATAGGAAGAGGAAATTGGTGTGCACAGGGCACCTGCCATCTCTAGATGACTTGTACCAACATGGCATCGAGTCCTGGCACCCTGCCTGTTGAGACTGATAGCTATCTAGCACTCAATAACAAACCACTCTAGAACTTAGCAGGTCATGGCTGGGCTCAGCAGCGTTTAGGTTGGACCGGCTGGGCTCCTTCGGTGCCTGTCAGCTGGTGGTGTGTGGCCCGCATCTGGTTGCCAGGTGGGGCACCTCGATTCTCCTCCCTTCATGAGCCAGGAGGCCAATGTGGACCACTGTCATGGACACACAGAGTTCTAGACCCAAAGCAAAAGCATTCAAGACAAAAATAAAAGAAATAGGAGAAACTAGAACATGTGTGCGTGTGCGTGTGTGCGTGTGTGTGTGTGTGTGTCGCTGGGGATTGAACACAGAGGCCTTTTTACCTCTGAGCCACATCCTAACCAATTTTTTTAAAATTTCAAAACAGGGTCTCCCTATGTTGCTGAGAGCCTTTCTAAGCTGCTGAGGCTGGTTCTGAACTTGCGATCCTCTTGTCTCAGCCTACTAAGTACTAGGATTACAGGTGTGTGCCATGACAGATGGCCAGAAAATAAAACATTTTGTGTGTGCAAAGTGGTAGGGTGGGTGTTGAGGATTGAACCCAGGGGCATTCTACCTACAAGCTACACCCCCAGTCCTATTTTTTTATTCTTTATTTCAAAACAGGGTCTCACTAAGTTGCAGAGGGCGTCACTAAGTAGCTGAGGCTGTCCATGAACCCTGATCTTCCTTGTCTCAGCCTCCCGAGTACTGGGATATCATGCAAAAATCTTTAACTGCCTTAATCCCAATTTCCTCTAAAAAAAAAAAAAAAAACCTTTCTTATATAAGCCAACTTTAAACAATAGACAAACAATAAATTTATGGGTACAGACATACATACAAACAGAAAGCAAACACAGATCCCGCGTGTGTGTGTGTGTGTGTGTGTGTGTGTGTGTGTGTGTGTATTTTACTGGGGCTTTTCAACCCCCGGGCTATACTCCCAGACCTATACCTGGTGTACCACCAGCCCGACAAGCTGTTTCTTTGGAGAAAACCGAAGCCATGAAGTTGGAACAGACCCAGCACCACCTTTCTCGGTTTTATTCTACAGTTGAAGCTCCTTTTTATTTGCAGGAGAAGCTATATTGTTAGTATTTTGCTTGGAATCCATTGGAAGGATTAGGAAGTTGAACACGTGTTTTTTCTTAACACCAGAAAAGTTATTTCTAACAAATTTGACACCCACATGGGGGAACAGCACCCTCCAGAGTGGTGAGGAGCTCTTCTGATTTTATTTTTTGCAGTACTGGGGATGGAAGCCCAGCTGCAAACACATATCTTATAGCTTGAATTTGCCAGACATTTGTATCCCCATGGATAGAGGACAAGCCAATCTGTTAAAACATGGCAATTTTGTGCACTTCTCTCTAGTATTGTAACATTAGGCCTAGCTGACCACCAGAAGGAGTGCTGAGGAATCCTTCTCCCTCCCTGGCTGCCTTTTCTCTGGATGAAGGGGTTTTATTTCCCTCTACTTGGCTTGCTTAGGTCTGTAATCGCAACTAGATACTTGGCTGAGACCTAGTCTCCCCCTGCTGGAGTGTCTAGTAATTCTCCCCAGGAGCACTGTCTTCCTAGTGGGATATTTATCCACCGTAGGTGCTTTTCCGCGGGACAGTTAAAGCCCCTAGCTGGCTCCCTCCAGGAGAAGAGGCCTTATGCTATGTGAAGCGCAGGGTATACCAGAAGGCAGAGTCAGACTCCACACTTGCTCGCTCAAGCAAACACTCCCAAGGACGCACCAACGCCGGCTGTTGTTTCTCCCTGAAGCCTTTATACCTGGGTCCACGTGTGGGTTTCACGTTGCCACGGTATCTGCTAAGGCCTTCCCTGCCTTGCCTTACAATTTTCACCTGAATATTTGTCGCCTGCTCCAGAGATTGTGGGTCTCTTTCCCCTAAGCTGCCACAATAGGGTGGTAGGATGCGTCACCCTTAAGAAGAAGAGATCCTGCCAGGCGTGGTGGCGCACGCTTGTAATCCCCACGCTTGGGAGGCTGAGACAGGAGGATCGCGCAGGTTCGAAGCCAGCCTCAGCTACTTAGTGAGGCTCTCAGCAACTCAGTGAGACCCTGTTTCTAAATAAAGTATAAAAAAGGTCTGGGAGTATAGCCAGGAGGTAGAAAGCCTCTGGGTTCCACCCCCAGTACAAGAAGAAGGGGAAGGAGAAGGAGAAGAAGAAGAAGAAGAAGAAGAAGAAGAAGAAGAGGAGGAGGAGGAGGAGGAGGAGGAGGAGGAGGAGAGGGGGAGAGGAGGAAGAAGAAGAAGAAGAAGAAGAAGAAGAAGAAGAAGAAGAAGAGGAGGAGGAGGAGGAGGAGGAGGAGGAGAGGGGGAGAGGAGGAAGAAGAAGAAGAAGAAGAAGAAGAAGAAGAAGAAGAAGAAGAAGAAGAAGAAGAAGAAGAGGAGGAGGAGGAGGAGGAGGAGGAGGAGGAGGAGGAGGAGGAGGAGGAAGAGATCCAGCCAGGTATGTTGGCACACTCTTGTAATGCCAGCATTCCGGAGGTTGAGACAAGAGGACCGCGGTTTGCGGACAGCCTCAGCTTATGAGTGAGGCCTTCTGCAACTTAGTAAGACCCTGTTTCAAAATATAAAGAATAAAAAAATTTGGCTGGGGGTAGAATGCCCCAGTACTGAAAAAAAAAGAGAGAGAGAGCTCCTCCCCACCCTTAGAGGTACTGTGCCCCATGTGGGTGACAAATTTGTTAGAAGTAACTTTTCTGGTATTAAGAAAAGACACGTGTTCTACTTCCTAATCTTTCCAAGCAAAATACTAACAGTATAGCTTCTCCTGCAAATAAAAAGTAACTTCAACTGTAGAACAAAACCAAGAAAGGTGGTGCTGGGTCTGTTCCAACTTCCTGGCTTCGGTGTTTTCCAAAGAAACAGCTTGTCAGGCTGGTGGTGCACCCCTGTAATCCAAGTACTTAAGGCTGAGCCAGGAGGGCCGCAGATTTGAGGTCAGCCTGAGCAACTTAGTTCAGATCCTGTTTCAAATTAAAAAAAAAAAAAAGGTGAGAGTATAGATCTGAGCTAGAATGTTGGGTTCAATCATCGGCATCAAAAAGAAAAGAAAAATGGCTTTTTGAAATTCTGTTATTGACGATAAGAGTGACCTCTAGTGACTGACTTTATTGGTGTAGCCTGCGGGTTGAGCTCTGAATTACTGTACTGTGCCTTTCTACAAGAAACTCTGGTCTGTTTGTTTGTTTGTTTGTTTATTTTCCTGGGAGCTTGAACTTAGGGCATTCTACATCCAAGCTACGTTCCTAGCCCCGCTTTATTTTTATTTTTGGAACTGGATCTCACTCGGTTTTGGAGAGTTCGCACTACTTGCTGAGGCTGGCCTTGAACTTGCAGTCAGCCTTTCTCAGCCTCCCGAGTGCCGGCGTGCACCACCATGCCTGGCTTCATTTCTCCTTTATGTATTTGGTTAAGCAAATAGCAATTTCCATTACGGGACCCAAAGCATTTGATTTGATCTAAATACCCATGTTGACGCCGGGCGCGGTGGCGCACGCTTGTCATCCCCGCGCTTGGGAGGCAGAGACAGGAGGATCGCACAGGTTCGAAGCCAGCTGCTCTGGCTTAAGAGACCCTGTTTCCAAATAAAAAAGTATAAAATAGGTCTGGGAGTGTAGCCCGGAGGTAGAAGGGTTTCCAGGAACCCCAGTACCACCAAATAATAATAATAATAATAATAATAATAATAATAATAATAACAACAACAACAACAACCCATGTTGTATTCACAAAGCCATCTCATAAAACCAAACTGAAGTTGAGTCTGAAGCATGGCACAGCTGTGACCCCAGGGGTCAGGAGCTCACTTTCCGGGGTAGCAGGAAGGGAGCTGGGTTAAGAGAGACAGGTGGTGGATGAGAGCCCACAGTGCAGAACTACCTGTGAGGGCGGTGGGAGGGGCCCGGCTTGAGGGTCAGCTGGGAAAACAGGGGCAGTGGCAGATCATGGTGAGAGAGGAGGTGGATTGCTGAGAGCTGCCTCCATCACCTGCAACCATCTACATCTGACTACGGCCACGAGCATTTACCTGCTGCTTCCAAAAGAGATTCTGATAGGTGGGGGCAGAGGGCAAGGGTGGGGAGAAAGAGCAAAGTGATTTTTTTCTTTTTTTGTGGTTCTGGGGATGGAATGCCCTCTTCAACTCAGTGAGACCAGGTTTCAAAATAAAGAGTAAAAAAAAAAAAAAAAAAAAAAAAAGCAAAAATAGGGATGGGGGAGTAGCTCGGAGGTAGGATGCCCCTGGGTTCCAACCCCAGTACTGCAAAAAACGAAACAAAACGAAACAAAACAAAAACAAAAACAGCATCTCACTAAGTAGCTGAGGCCAGCTTCAAACCTGGCATCCTTCTGCCTCAGCGCCCCAAATACTGAGATTACAAGTGTGCACCACCATGCCTGGTGGATATAGAGTTGTCAATAGTGTGTGTGTGTGTGTGTGTGTGTGTGTGTACTGGGGGTGGAACCCAGGGACTTTCTACCTCCGAGCCACACCCCCATCCCTATTTTTCTGTTTATTCTTTCTTTTGAAGCAGGACCTCACTGAGTTGCAAAGAGGCCTCACTGAGGCTGGCCGTGAACCGCGATCCTGCTATCTCATCCTGCCAAGTGCTGGGATTACAAGTGTGCGCCACCACGCCCGGCTCTGACTAATTGAGTGAGTGGCGGTGAAACTCAGCTGCTTGACTAACTCTGGAACTAAACTTGGTAAGTGTTCTAACCAAACAGGCCTCACTGCCTGCCTAGTTAAGCAAGTGACTATCTTTACTATCCATGATTTACGACCTGATGCCAGGCGGCCCAGGAGCATCATCAAGACAGGTGGCTGCCGCTTCGCCCTTACGTAAAAATCCATAGTTTCCACTGGATACTTACTAATTAATTATTTTAGCCAGGCGTGGGGGCACACGCTTGTAATCCCAGCATTCGGGAGCCTGAGACAGGAGGATTGCGGCTCCTGGACAGCCTCAGCTACTTAGTGAGGCTCTTTGCAACTCAGTGAGACCTTGTTTGAAAATGAAGAATAAAAAATGGGTCTGGGGGTCTGGGGGTGCAGCTCGGAGGTCGAATGCCCCTGGGTTCCATCCCCAGTACTGCAGAAAAAATAAAGGTAAAAATTTTGTAAAAGGTAAAAAATTGCCATGTGTGTCATTTCTCGTTATGTCACGGATATTTCTAACACTCGGACATGCCCCCCTGAGAAGGTGGTTCAGGGAGATTTAGCCCCGATTGAAACGGGAGTTCATTTGTGTGGTGGAATGACACTCTATGCGTTCACTTTGAGGAGGAGTGTGTCTATAGCCCATGTATGTTGACAGGGCGTATGTGTGTGTGCTCTGTACGATAGTGTGCATATCCCATGTATGTTAGTAGAGCGTATGTATCCTGAGTACGTATAAATGGAGTGCGTTTGAGAGCATGCGATCACACCCTGAGGTGGCTCAAGTTTTTTTAGATGGAGTTTGTTGCTCATTTTATTAATATGTGTGAATGTGTGTTGGGCTTGATCTAGATCACTGGACAGCATCCATTCGGTGCTCACACAGGCGCCATGAAAGCCATCCTTACCCCCATCCCTCACTCCCTCTTTCTCATCTGACTCCTAGAGCGCTCAGAGGTCTCCTTCCTTCTCTTCATCCCCAGGCCCTCATCTTGTGATCCCAGCACTTGGGATTTTCTACTGCGGGACCTCTTAACTCTTTATCTCCATCTGCTATCTGTGGACGGAGGACAAAGACCTCCACTTTTGCCTGCAGACGTCCAAGTGCTCCATTTTGCATTTATCTGCCTTAGCTCTGAGTCACCTGAGTTCCAGGAAAAAGTCTGGATTGATAAATAATATCTGGAGCTGAGTCGAAACTATCCCCCAGGCCATAGCCACTTTCTCGTCCTGGGAACAGGCCACGTGAGCAATTCTGAGCTGATGATGTCCTCACTATCTGAAGGCAGGTTCACCTCTGCCCCACTCCCTTTCCTGTGAAGCCTCCTAGGAGCCCCTGGGGGACAGGGATGAGGACGGGAATGAGGTCGGGGATGGGGTCGGGGATGAGGACGGGGATGAGGTCGGGGATGGGGACGGGTCCCAGGGTAGCTACACTGAGGAGCGTTGCTTTCTCTGCTTTTCACTGTTGCTTGGTGTTGCATTTGATGTTTGGGGTGTGTGGCTACATCTGATTTACTGCACACCCAGAGTGGGGCCTCTGGGCTAGGACTCCTCACAACATCAGCACAATCACCAAGATTTTTTATTTTTTGTACTGGGGACTGACTCCAGGGGTATTCTATCTCCCGGCTCTTTTTTTTTGGTTTGAAACAAGGTCTTGCTAACTTGCTGAAGGTCACACTAAGGTACGAGGTGGCCTTGAACCTGTGATTCCCGTCTCAGTCTCCCATTGGGGTTACAGGCATGCACCAGGACGCCCAGCTTTTTTTTTTTTTTTTTTTTTTTTGATACAAAACGTCACTGTGTTGCTGAGGGTCTGAGGCTGGTCTTGAACCTTTGATCCTCTTGTCTCAGCCTCCTAAGGGACTAGTCCTGCACCACCATGCCTGGCTGCCACAATGGTTTTTAAAAGCTCAATATCTGTGACTTCCACTCTGCAAGTGATAAGCACACTTGGCCCCCTTCACCAAAAAAAAACAAAACAAAACACTATAAAGACTGATAAAAAGCTGGGTGTGGTGGCACACTCTTGTAATCCCAGAATTTGGGAGGCTGAGATAGAGTGATTGTAGATTAGAAGCCGGTGTCAGCAAGCTGTGGGACTCTCAGCAAACTAGTGAAATTCTGCTTCAAAATAAAATAGGGCTGGGATTATAGCATGGAAGTAGAATGTTCCTGGGTTCAATCCCAAGTAGCACCACCAAAAAAAAGAAAAAAAAAAAAAAGACTGGTAAAAGCCGGGTGTGGTGGCACACACTCTTAATTCCAGTACTTGGAAGGTTGAGGCAGGAGAAATTTAGGTTCAAGGCCAGTCTCAGAAATTTGGTGAGGTTCTCAATTTAGTGAGACCAAGCCGGGCGTGGTGGCGCACGCTGGTACAGGTACGAAGCCAGCCTCAGCTACTTAGTGAGGCTCTCAGCAACTTAGTGAGACCCTGTTTCCAAATAAAATAGAAAATAGGTTCTGGGAGGATAGCCCGGAGGTAAAAGGCCCTTGGGTTCCACGCCCAGTACTGTACACACACACAAAAATTTAGTGACACCTGTTTAAAAATAAAAATAAAATAGGACTAGGGATATAGCCCAGAGGGAAAATGCTGGGTTTAAGCTCCAGCAGTATAAAAATAAAATAAAAAAGACGGTTCACTATGAAGCAGCTATTGCTGGCGGGAGGAGGAGCGCCGTTTCCCCGGCCCTCCACCTCTGCCCGAGCTCCTTTCCCACTGGGGCACCCGGAGGACAAGGGCTCCTGGAGCAGTGGGTTTGAAGGGACTGGAATTCGGGTCAGGGCATTAGAAGTGGAATCTCTAGTATGCAGGCAGGAGAGGTGTGGCCGACGCTTGTTTGGGATCCTGCGGCTTTTACCCAGAGCACTTGAGACACCGAATGTGCGATGTGCGTGGGTTCTTCCACACCCCCGGATTACCCAGCTCTCCAGGCGGTGGGCGTGCTGAAATGCAGTCCTGTCTGACACAACGTGTCCTTTGCATCAGAGTGCGCTGGCTTCTCACTGCAGGTGGAGGGAGGGAAACCAGCACTTGGCTACAAACTCAGGGCATGTCCTCAGGCCTGGGGACACTTAATGTGCAGCGGCTTATTATAGTGCACAACTCAGGCAGCGCCGGGTGACAGCAGCGCCCAGTGTGGGCCCCTGTGCGGAGCCTCCCTGCCCCTCCCCGCGCCCACCCACCCCTCAGCAAGCCTCTGTACTTGCTCAGCAGCCCCAAAGTTCTCAGGGCTCCAGGGTGGTCACAGAGCTCCATCTCGGGGTGTGGCTGTGATGCCAGTACCTGGGAGGCTGACGGAAGGAGCGCAGGTTTCAGGCCAGCTTCAGCAGTTCAGCAAGGCCCTGTTTCAAATTTTTAAAAAGAAGCCGGGCGTGGTGGCGCACGCTTGTAATCTCAGCATCTGGGAGGCCGAGGCTGGAGGATGGCGGTTTGCAGACAGCCTCAGCTACTTAGTGAGGCCCCTTGCGAATTTATTCAAAATAAAGAATAAAATTAGGACTGGGGGTATAGCTCGGAGGTAGAATGCACTGCTGGGTTTCATTCCAAGCACCGCAACAGAAAGAAAGAAAGAAAGAAAGAAAGAAAGAAAGAAAGAAAGAAAGAAAGAAAGAAAGAGAGAGAAAGAAAGAAAGAAAGGTGTTGCGGGGGATAGGTTGGGGGGGGGAGGTGTGTGGTGTGTGTGTGTGAAGTAATCCCCCCCCCACCACCACACAGACAGACAAACAGAAAAACGGTGGATTCTTGTCCTAAGCTAAGAATAAGTATTCATCGCTTGGACAGCTGCTGAAGATTTAAAGAAGTTTATTAGAAAGATAGAAATACAGAAAATAGAAATACAGCCCCATGCCAAGATGGCATGAGGGGATGACTCGAATGAGTACACCAAAGGGCTTACACGTGGACTTGGCCTTTTTACACCCATGACCTCCATCTTGTTTGCGTGACTCTGACGTAGTGAACGTCCCTGTAAGGTACCTCCCCTAGCAAGATGTGGTAAGGTGTCTCCTTTCATAAAGGGCAAGGTCAAACCCTGCCCCATCCCCCCTAGATCATGTAGATCTGTCTTTAGAAAGGGGAAGCCCCAGCTCTCCTCTATTGACTTGTTAAGTACTTTGAGCTAGGTTGATTTACACTGGAATAGCTGCCTGTTGTTAGGCCGAAACCAAGTCCTTTCTTTATCCATGTCTGCCTCCATTTTGACACAACTATTTTGAAATATACCAATTATTTTCTTTTGAAATATATTAATAATCAGAGCTTTCCCAAATCTTCCTAGGTCATTCCCCATACTGGCACAGAAAGAAAGAGAGAAAGAAAGAAAGAAAGAAAGAAAGAAAGAAAGAAAGAAAGAAAGAAAGAAAGGGAAAGAAAGAAAATAGTTCTCGGAATATAGTTCAGAGGAACCCTTGGGTTCCATACCTAGAACAAAAGAAAAAATAAAGCTTTACAGAGTTCTCCAGCCCTGCCCCTCCCAAGCCCTCTCCAGGGAGTTGGTGAGTAGGGTTATGAGTTCCAGCCCTCCAGGCACTGTTTTTGGGGGCTAACTCCATTCTGAAGCTACTCAGGGGCTCCACCTCGAGTCTACGCTCAGATGCAGTGGCTTATCACGAACAGCAAAGTGCGCCCGTCACCAGAGAATTCCAAGGGGCGTAGTAATGTTGTGCTAGGAACCGGAGACAAAGACTGTATATATACACACACACACACACATATATACACACACATTATACATATGCATATACATATATACACACCTATGTACACGTATATGTATGATGTATATATATGCTACATTCCCGGTCCCTATTTTTTTGTGTGGTGATGGGGATCGAGCCTGTATTGATAGTTAATAAGAGCTAAAGTAATTGCTAATAAGAATAAGCTTTCGTACTTAGGCAAAACAATAAAATCCTTTTTTCTGCCTCTAAGCTGTCAGCCAAGAGCTGCAGCCAATATTGACCTCGGTCAGCTAAAAGTTAGCTGTGAGCCCAGCTAACCATGGAGTGTTAAAACAAACACTAAATTCTCACAGCAGCTTAGTTTATAGTTAAGAGAACCTATATTAATTACCGAGTACACAAGAGTTATAGCCCAAAGCTGGGCGTGGTGGCACACGCTTGTAATCCCAGCATTCGGGAGGCTGAGACAAGAGGATCGTGGTTCACGGACAGCCTCAGCTACTTAGCAATGCCCTTTGCAACTCAGTGAGACCCTGTTTCAAAATAAAGAATAATTAAAAAAAGAGTTATAGCTCAAAGTGTCCATACTTTAAAGACAAGTTTATGTAATAAATAATTTCTAGCAGATAGAGCTAGAAAAAGGCTAAAAACTCTCCAAGGACATGGGTGGATGGTACAGGCCTTCTCCAAAGTGGGCACATACCATGTAACCCCTGACCTTGTCAACCAAGTAACACATCTTGGTCATAAATCTAACATGAAAGGCTAAGCTGGGCGTGGTAACGCTCACTTGTAATCCCCGCGCTTGGGAGGCTGAGACAGGAGGATCACACAGGTTCGAAGCCAGCCTCAGCTACGGAGTGAGGCTCTCAGCAACTTAGTGAGACCCTGTTTCCAAAAAAATATAGAATAGGTCGGGTGTACTCATTCGAGTCACCCCTCCATGCCAGTCTGTATTTCTATCTTTTAATAAACTTCTTTAAATCTTCTAAAGAAAAAAATATAGAATAGGTCTGGGAGTATAGCCTGGAGATAGAAGAGCCCCTGGGTTCCGCTCCCCAGTACCACAAAAAAAAAAAAAGAAAGAAAGAAAGAAAGAAAGAAAGAAAGAAAGAAAGAAAGAAAGAAAGAAAAAGAAAAGAAAAGAAAGGGTAAAGCAGGGAGATAACCGGTGGGCCTGTGCCTGCATTAGGTCAGCGGGAGGTAAAAAGGCTACTGGCCAACCAGGATGGGAGGAGGGAGAGGATGAATCCTTACACACAACTGTCCCGTGTTCGGAACGCCAGGGTCTCACTTTCAAGGACTCCACTGCGCCCCTCTGATGCTGTGCTTTGATGGTCTGTCCCTTCTTTCTACCTCTGTAATAATAAATTTTGCGTAAGCTTACAGTAGTATAGTTCTGGCTACTTTTTCTAAACTAGCCACGAACAAGAACCCACGTCAACATCTCTTAGCCGTTAGAGCGGTACTAGAAATAGGACCCAGGGTCATTCTACCTACGAGCTACACTCAGCCCCATTTTTGTTTTCTTTTGGGACAGGTCTCACTGTTGCAGGGGCCTCCCTAAATTGCCCAGGCTAGCCTCAAAACTGTGATTCTCCTGTTCTTACCTCCCAAGTACTTAGGAATGTAGTTCCAGAACCTGGGGACAAAGAATTCCCATGCTTTATTTTATTTTTATTATTTGAAAGTAATTCTGTAATTCCATACCCTATGTTATTTATTTATTTATTTATTTATTTATTTATGCCATACTGGGAATTGAACCCAGGGGCATTGTATCCCCAAGATATACCCCCAGCCCTATATTTTATTCTTCATTTTGAAACGGGTGGGGGGATCTCACTAAATTGCAAAGGGCTTAGCCAGGCATGGTGGTAACCTGCTTATAATCCCAGTACTTGGGAGGCTGAGATGGGAGGATCACAGGTTTGAAGCCAGCCTTGGCAATTTAGCGAGGTCCTCCACAACTTAGTGAGAACCTGTTTCCAAATAAGAAAAATTGGCCTGGGGAGGAGAGGGTGGCTCAGAGGTTGAATGCCCCTGGGTTCAATTTCCAGTACACACACACACACACACACACACACACACACACACTGCTGGAATTGGGAAATGGCTTCAAAATGTATTTGAAAATAGCTTTGGTATTCCCAAAATATTAAAAATAGCCAGGCGTGGTGGTGCAAGCTTGTAATCCCAGACCCACAATAAATAAATAAATAAATAATAAAAAAAATAGTGAGAGCCTGGGTGTCACGCAGACACTCGGGCAGGGAAGGAACCCTACAGAGTTCCCAGCACCAAAAGTGATTAGCAAGAAAAGTAGAGTTGTAGTCCAGGGCCTTCATATTTTAAAGACAGGTTCACGTAATAAATAACTTCTAGCAGATGGGCTAAAATTCCCCAAGGATGCGGGAGGATGGTACAGGTGTTTGTCTAAGGAGACAGATACCACGTTCCGGTCTTAAGTACTGGGATTACAGAAGTATGCCACCATGCCTGTCTTTAAATCCTTTATTATACTATAGAATTTAATATGGAACCTTTGAAAGGGATGGGTGCTCAGGACATACCACACGAGGATCAGGAAGGAAGAGAAGTTTATTTTCAGGTCTGGAGGGGACCTGACAGGCTGCCTCTGGCAAGGGAGAGAAAGGCAGCCCAGTTCTTTCCTAATACAGGTCTTATAGGCCCCAAGGCGGGAAACAAAGGCAGGAAAATCCCTTAGGGATGGGGGCTAACATTTGCAGAGCTATTTTCTGTCATGATCACCTGATTTCTGAGAAGCTGACATGGCTGAAGAGTCTTAAAATGGGTGCATTTATGCCAATAATCTTTTTAAAAATTTTTGTTTTTGCAGTACCGGGGAGGGAACCCAACGGGATGTTCTACCACCAAGCTGTAGCTCTCATCTCTTTTACTTTTCATATTAAATTAAATTTATTTATTTATTTTGTGGTACTGGAGATGGAACCCAGGGCCCTTCTACTTCCGGACTATAACCCCCGGCCTATTTTATTTTTTATTTGGAAACAGGGTCTTACTAAGTTGCCGAGAGCCTCACTGAATTGCTGAAGCTGCCTGCAAACCTCAGTTCCTGCTGTCTCAGCTTCCCGAGTACTGGGATTACAAGCGTGGGCCACCACGCCCAGTTTATTTTTATTTATTTTTGTGGGTCTGGGGATGGAACCCAGGAGCATTTGACCTCTGAGCTAAACCCCCTGCCCTAATTTGTATTTTTTTATTTTGAAACTGGGACTCACTGAGTTGCAGAGGGCCTCTCTAAGGAGGTGAGGCTGTTCGAGAACCGCGATCCTCCGGTCTCAGCCTCTCGAATGCTGGGATTACAAGCATGCGCCACCACACCCGGCTATTTTTATTTGTTTTTATTTATTTATTTATTTTTATTGTGGTACTGGGGGTGGAATCTAGGGGCTTTTCCACCTCTGGGCTATACTCCCAGGCCTATTTTTTTATATTTTATTTGGAAACAGGGTCTCACTAAGTAGCTGAGGCTGGCTTCGAACCTCTGTGATCCTCCTGTCTCAGCCTCCCAAGCGCGGGGATTACAAGCATGTACTAGCACACCTGGCCTATTTTTATTTTTATTTTTTGCAGTACTGGGGATGGAACCCAGGGGCATTCTACCTCCGAGCTACACCTCCAGCCCTGTTTCTTATTCTTAATTTTGAAACAGGGTCTCACTGAGTTGCAAAGGACCTCACTAAGGAGCTGAGGCTGTCCTCGAACCGTGATCAAACCATGATCTTTGCCGGGCGCTGTGGCGCACGTTTGTAATCCCTGCGCTTGGGAGGCTGAGACAGGAGGATCATGCAGGTTCGAAGCCAGCCTCAGCTGGTTTAAGAGACCCTGTCTCCAAATAAAATATGAAATAGGTCTGGGAGTGTAGCCCAGAGGTAGAAGACCCCTGGGTTCCATCCCCAGTACCACACACACACACACAAAAAAAAACCCATGATCTTCCTGTTTCAGCCTCCCAAATGCTGGGATTACAAGTGTGAGCCACCACGCCTGGCTCTAGTTTATTTTTTATTTTGAAGCAGTCTCACTAAATTGCTGAGGCTGACCTCAAATTTGCAATCTTCTGTTTTACCCTCCCACATACTGGGATTACAGGCAATTGCCACCATGGTCAACTAAAATGGATTCGGGCGTTCTACCTCTCAGTTATATACCAGTCCTATTTTATTTATTTGTTTGTTTATTTATTTTTGTGGTACTAGAGATTCGACCCCGGGGCATTCTACATCTGAACTATGCTCCCAGCCCTATTTTATCTTTTATTTTGAATCAAGCGGAGGGCATTCCTAAGTAGCTGAGGCTGGCCACAAACCTGCAACCCTCCTATCTCAGCCTCCCAAGTGCTGGGATTACAAATGTGCGCCACTATTCCTGGCTTATTTTTAATTTGAAAATAGAGTCTTGCTGAATTTTTGAGCCTGGCCTCTTGCCTGGGATCCTCCTGTCTCAAGAGGACTGATCTCTGAGTACTGGGACGATCCCAAGTACTGGGATTATAGGTGTGCACCACCATGCCCCGCCGAAATGGGTATTTTGATGACTATGGGTCTAAGTGTAACTTGGCAGTGACAACTGTGGTGTGCCATGGGAATTGAGCTTGTATTGATTGCTAATAAGAGCAGTATGCGTGGATAATAAGAACAAGCTTTCATACTCAGGCAGAATAAAATCCTTTTCTCTGTCTCCACGCTGTCAGCCGAGAGCTGCAGCCACGCTTGACCGTGGGCAGCTGACAGCTGGCTCTTAGCCTGGCTGAACGCTGAACGCTGCGTTACGGACACCTGCACTTGAACAGTGGCCTTCTACCCTGCAGCCCCTGACCTTCCTAAGGGACACATTTTAGCCACCGATATCAGAGCCATCTGTCCTTGTGAAGATGAACAAATTAGGCTCCCAACAGCAGAGGCAGCAGCGGCCGGCGCTGCTTGTGGTGGGAAAAGAAGAGTACTGGCAAGTGGGAGGGATTAGAGCAGAATTCCTGTACAAACACCGCGTTCCGAGGCCTTAGGCAGCCCGTCGCTGAGACGCTTCAGCGTCTCTCCCTGACACCGTGCTGTTCTGCCGCTCTCACCCCCTTCTGCCTGTAATAATAAAACCTTGATTCAGATGCAACGATTCTGGCTTTTTTTCTTTTTTTTTTTTTTCTAATCTAGCCAAGAGCTCGATGGGATGTAGTGGCGCACGCTTGTCATCCCAGCATTCGGGAGGCTGAGACCGGAGGATCGCGGTCCACGGCCAGCCTCAGCTACTTACTGAGGCCCTTTGCAACTCAGTGAGACCCTGTTTTAAAATATAGAATAAAGCCGGGCGTGGTGGCGCACGCTTGTAATCCCCGCGCTTGGGAGGCGGAGACAGGAGGATCGTGCAGGTACGAAGCCAGCCGCGCCGGCTTAAGAAACCCTGTTTCCACATAAAAAGTAAAAGATAGGTCTGGGAGTGTAGCCCATGGGAGTGTATTCCGGAGGTAGAAGAGCTTCCAGGAACCCCACTACCACCCCAAAAAAAAAAAAAAATATATATATATATATATATATATTATATATATATAATAAAAAGTAGGGTTGGGGTGGAGCATGCTCTTGGGTTCCATTCCCAGTACAGCCAAAACAAACAAACAAACAGGCACAACTCCTTCTGAGCCTCTTTCTGTTTTTTTTTTTTTAATTTTAAAATTGTTTTTGTGGTAGTAGAGATTGAGCTCAGGGGTGTTCTACCTCTGAGCTATACCTCTATCATTATTATTATTATTATTATTATTATTATTAATTATTGCAGTACTAGGGATGGAACCCAGGGCATTCTACCTCTGAGCTACACCCCCAGCCCTATTTTTTATTCTTTATTTTGAAAAGGATCTCGCTGAGTTGAAGAGGGCCTCACTAAGTAGTAGCTGAGGCTGTCCGCGAACCGCAATCCTCGTTTCAACCTCTCAAATGGTGGGATTACAAACATGTGCCACCACACCTGGATCTATTTTTTTTAATTTTTTAATTTGGAAACAGGGTCTCAGTAAGTTGCTGAGAGCTTCACTAAATTGCTGAGGCTGACCTCATACCTGTGATCCTCCTATCTCAGCCTCCCAGGTACTGGGATTATAAGTGTATACCACCAAACCCAGCCTCCTGGGCCTCTGGATTTGGGAGAATTTTCTAAAAAATTGCACCTCGATGGTATGATATGTACTTTTGTAATTTTGCATTTGTATTTTTGAAGCATATAAAAATATACACTATTGTATGTATTCCAATACATTTACAAGTGTCACACAAAGATGGTAATTTGGGGGAGTTCTAGAGGTTGAACCCAGAGACATTCTACCTCTGAGATACATACCTTTATTTATTTATTTATTTATTTATTTATTTATTTATTTTTGGTACTGGGGATTGAACCCAGGGGCATTTTACCCCCGAGCTACATCCCCTATTTTTTATTCTTTATTTTGAAAAAGGATCTCACTAAGTTGAGGAGGGCCTCACTAAGTATCTGGGGCTGGCTGTGAACCTGCAATCTTTCCGTCTCAGCCTCCCAAGTACTGAGATTACAAGTGTGCGCCACCACACCCGGCTTCCGGCCCTTTTTATTTTTTATTTTGAGACCGGGCCTAAGTTGTTGAGGGGCTCACTCAGTCGTGGAGGCCGGCCCAAGCGCCGGGATCACAGGTGTGCGCCACCACACCTGGCGTGAAGTTGGCAGTTTGAGACGGGAACAGAACAAGACCAGGCCCTGCAGCAGGCCGGGCTGCCGTCCAGGCAGCTCTGCCCCGGGCCCCGGGGTCCAGCAGGGCCAACGGAGCTTGGAGAGCCATTGGCAGACCTTCTGAAGTCTAGGTGGGCCCCTGGGGTAAATCAAGGCACGGGTACTTAGGATCTTTGCCCACAGTCTTCCGAAGGAGACTGCAAACAGCTCTTGGTTTGCTCCTGGTTCTGAGTGGAAACCGAACGTTTAGTCACAGGCCATTTCTTGCCCTTGCATCCAAGGTACCCCGTGAGCTGGGTGTCCCTGACTCACCAAAGCCATGAAATGGGCCCGCACCGTGGCGTTCCACCCACACGTGGCGGCGCAGGCACAGGATGGGCCGGGCAGAGGCCCGAGGCCCGAGCCAGGTCCATGGTTTCCCCTCTGCCCAGTGACTTTCTCTCCGTGGGCAGCTCTCGTCTCATGGGGAACCTCCTAGAGTCCGTTGAATGAAAACAAAGCTGGGTCTGATGTACAGGTGGCTCTAAACGATAAGCGGGTGCCCCTGGGGGACCATGGCAAGCCAGTACTCCTCGGGGTGCCCCTGAAGGACCTCAGTGGGGGGAGTGCCCCCGCCCCCAGGAATGGGAGTGGCGGGACCGTTCATTTCAGAGGGGAACACCAGGAGGCCTGTGACTGCGCGCTCGCCCACCGCTGTAGCCGGGTGGCGGCGGACTTGGGAGGACCTTAATTGTAAGTTTGGTGACGGGAGGTCTGGAGAAGCAGTCTGTAGACATATCTTTCCGAACGAGCAGAAAATGTGAAGATATTGCCCGGCGTGCTGGCCTATGCCTGTGATCCCAGTACTTGGGAGGCTAAGACAGGAGGATTGCAGGTTCCAGGTCAGCTCTAACAAAAAAACAAGACACGCAGCAATCAAGCAAGACCCTGCTTCAAAATAATAAAGCTGAATGTGGAGGTGCACACCTGGAACCCCAGTACTTGGGAGGCTGAAACAGGAGGATCACAGACAGGTTCCGGGACAGCCTCAGGGGACAGAGGGACTCTCATCAACCCAGTGAGACCCTGAGTTGCAAAGGGCCTCACTAAACAGCTGAGGCTGACCTGGAACCATGATCCTCCTGTCTCAGCCTCCCAGATGCTGGGATTACAAGCATGCACCACCATGCCTGGCCCTTTTTACTTTTATTCTTATTTATTTATTTATTTACTTATTTATTTATTTATTTTGGTGGTACTGGAGTTCCTGGAAACCCTTCTACCTCCGGGTTACACTCCCAGACCTATTTTATATTTTTATTTGGAAACAGGATCTCTTAAGCCAGTGCGGCTGGCTTCGAACCTAAGTGATCCTCCTGTCTCCGCCTCCCAAGCGCGGGGATTACAAGCGTGCGCCACCACGCCCGGCTACTTTTATTCTTATTTATTTATTTTTATGGTACTAAAAGATAGAACCCAGGAACATTTTACCTCTGAGCTACACCCCCAGCCCTATGTTTTATTCTTTATTTTTGAAACAGGGTCTCACTGAGTTGCAAAGGGTCTCACTAAATAGCTGAGGCTGTCCTTGAACCATGATCCTCCTGTCTCAGCCTCCCAGATGCTGGGATTATAAGTGTATGCCACCACGCCCAGCATTTCACTTTACATTTTGAAACAGTGTCTTGCTAAATTTCTAAGGGTCTTTGCAAAGTTGCTCAGGCTGGCCTCAAACCTGAGATCTTCCTGTCTCAGCCCCCCACGTCCTGGGATCACAGTTGGATGCCACCTAGTTGCCTAGTGACCTCAGCAGTGACAGGTCTCCCTAGTGAGTCAGTTGAACTGGAAATTAAAAGTAAGTCCTTGCCAGTTTGTCCCTGTCTCTGGATTAACAGGCGCAGATGAGAGTCACCGTGCTGGCTGGTTGAGGCGACAGATCCTAATTGCAAAGAGAAAACCAGCTGGCCGCTTCAACGTGGGAAAATGGGTTCAGGAACACAGGAGACCCCTCAGGGATTCTCAGGGTCATCTTGTCTTGGGGTTAAAAGCAATGAACAAGTACAACGACTCAATCCAGCCGGGACCACGAATGGCCCAGACACTTGAGAAATGAGAGTTTGAGTCACCCTACCCATGGAGAAGCACAGCCAGCTGCGGTGCTTGCAACAGGCAAAGGAAACATGGGATGGGTGGAGAAGGTCATTATGAGTACCGGGGAAACCATGTGACGGGGACGCCGAGAGTCTTGCTACATGGCCGAGGCTGTCTTCGCACCTGTGATCTTCCTGCATCGGCCTCTCAAGGATTGAGATTATAGGTGTGTGCCACCATGGCCCACCTTATTTTATTTTTATTTTGAAATAGCGTATCACTCAGTTGCTGAGGCTAGTAACTTAAACCTGCGATCCTGGCAGTGTAGCTCAGGGGTAGAACACTCCTGGGTTCCATCTCCAGTTCCACAAAAAAAGAAAGAAGGAAAGAAAGAAAGAAAGAAAGAAAGAAAGAAAGAAAGAAAGAAAGAAAGAAAGAAAATTAATTTTGAGCAGGAGTATATAGGATCTTGACTTGGAGGTCACTGCAAGGATCCAGGAGGGGTAAAGAATCCACGGATAAGAAAGGAAGGGATACAAGAGACATGGGGCTGAACCCAAGGGCATTGAACCTCCAAGCTACACCCTCAGCCCTATTTTATTTTTCATTTGGAAACAGAGTCTCACTAGTTGCTGAGGCTGGCCTCCAACCTAAAGTCCTCCTATCTCAGCCTCAATCCCAACCCCAAGTATTGGGACCACAGACGTGTGCCGCCATGCCCAGCCTGACAACATCTTTAATGATTGTCGAGAAAGTGAGTTGACAAGCGGTCAGTAAACGAAAACAGTCCTTGGCAGTAAGAAGACAGCCGCACTGTGGGGGTGATGTGCCACAAGCCCAGGAACACAAGAATTGCTGGCACGCCGCAGACGCCAGAGAGGCCATGGAGGGTCTCCCTGGAGCTGTCGGACAGAGCCGAGGGCTGCTGGCCCGCGACGTCGGGCTCCTGCAGCTGTGAGTCGATGAGCCGCTGCCATAAACTGCTCAGTTATTAAGATTTTATGATGGCATTCCTGGAAAATAAAGAGAGGCCTGTAGACATAAAAACCATTAACAACAGTGGATTTCCTGACATCGTAATGTAATGTCAGCTTGAGAGAGGAGAAAATTCCCCAGATGCCTTCATCTGAAGGCAGTCTCCCTGGCCTGGATGGAGGTGAAGGCGGGACCCAAGCACACTGTGAACGCGGGAGCAGGACTGCCATTCAGGCACGGCGGCGCACACCTGTGCTCCCAGGACTTGGGAGACCGAGGCCGGAGGATCGCAGGCCTAAGGACAGTCTCAGCAAGTAGTGAGGCTCTCATCAACCTAGTGAGACCCCCATTTCCAAGTAAGAAATAAAATTGGGCTACGAATGTGGCTTGAAGGTAGAGTGCCTCTGGGTTCAACCCCTGGTATCCCCCCCCCACACACACACACAGACAGACAATTCTAAGCTGGGTGTGGTGGCACACCTTGTAATTCCAGTACTTGGGAGACTGAGACAGGAAGATTACAGGTTTATGGGCAGTCTCAGCAACTTAGTGAGGCCCTTATTAACTAATTAATCAGTTAATTAATTAATTTTGAAGTACTGGGGATGGAACCCGGGGGCATCCTACTTCCTAGCTACACCCCAGCCCTATTTTTTATTCCTTATTTTGAAACAGGGTCTCACTGAGTTGCAAAGGGCCTCACTAAGTAGCTGATTTGGAAACAGGGCCTCACTAAATTGCTGAGGCCGGCCATTAACCGTGCTCTTCCTAGCTCAGACTCCCAAGTACTGGGGTTACTGGTGTGTGCCACCATTCCCTGCTTCCCAGGGGCTATTTCTGAGCTCCACCTTTGGCCCTATTTTATTTCCAACTAAAATAAAGTCTAAGTTGTAGAGGGCCTCACTGAGCTGCTCAGCCTAGCCTGTATCTCCTGTTTCTACCTCCCCAGTACTGAGATTACAAGCGTGTGCCACCCCCCCCCCCCAATTTGGTGATGTTTTATTTTGGTCCTAGGGATTAAACCTAGGGCCATTTACCTTTGAGTATACCCTAGTCTTTTTCCTTTTCCTTTTCTTTCATCTCTTTTTCTCTTTTTTTCTTTCTTTCTTTCTTTTTTTTTTTTTTTTTTTGCAGTACTGGGGGTGGAACCCAGGGGCATTCTACCCCTGAGCTATACCCCCACCCCTATTTTTTTATTTTGAAACAGAGGCTCATGGAGTTGCAAAGGGCCTCACTAAGTAGTAGCTGAGGCTGGCCGTGAAACACGATCCTCCTGTCTCAGCCTCCCAAATGCTGGGATTACAAGCGTGTGCCACCATGCCCGAATCCCTAGTTCTTTATATTTTTTCATATTTTATTTTTTGTGGTACTGGGAATTGAGCCTCCAATCTACACCCCCAGACAGACCTATTTTATTTTTATTTTGTTAGGTTGATGAGGCCGGTCCTTGAACCTGGGACCCTCCTATCTCAGCCTCTTAAATACTGGGATCACAGGCTTGCGGCATCACCTCCAGCTTCTAGAGATATTTTGCACAAAACCATCTGGAGCTGAGCCACTCCTGCCGCGTGACCTGCCGCGTGACGGTGTGGCAGTGTCAAGGACTCTCCCTGACCTGATTCTAATCTAGCTCTGCTAAACCCTGAAATTTCCAAGAATCCTGCTAAGTGAGTTCTGCAGTTACCCTTTCCTCTGAGTAATTTCCCATCCACCGGCCTCTCCCCGTCCCCGGGGCCATGAATCCAACTTGTGCTCGTCTTTGGCCAGGAGCCCAGTTGAGGTCTGAGGTCTCTTCCCCTCTTGCGACAGTTCCTGGGCACCATCTGTCCTCTCTGCTCTCATGTGGTCTGACTCTGCTCTTCTCTGACAAGTCTGCTCTGACCGGCTTTTATTTTCAGCAGTCCCTCTGCATGCAAAGCACCGTACAGCTGCACAGGGAGCTCTCCCCCAGGCGGGGAGGCTTTCAGAACACGCTATTAGTGTGTCTGCCGCCTTCCCTGTGCCTTCCGGGCGCCTCCTTGCTGGTTTTCTTCCTCTGCAGAATGAATGCGTCCTTTTCAGCAACCATAACGTTACATCACTGGGAGGTCTTGAGAATTGAACCAAGGGGCCTTCTCCCTCTGAGCTATACCAGCAGCCCTTTTTATTGTTTTATTTTTTATTTTGTCTTGCTAGAATGCTCAGAGTTTCACTAAGTTGCCGAGGCTGTCCTCGCCCTGTGATCCTCCTGTCTCGGCCTTTCGAGTACCGGGGTTACAGGCGGGCACCACCACTCCAGCCTCCTTTTTATTTATTTTTATTTTAAAATACTATATCAGTGCAATATGGTCCCACATCACAATGCAGGTTTTAGCGCCAGTGCCATACACACACACAGCACTGGATGACCTTCCCCCGCTCCCTCCCCACTCTCCTCTCTTTAATTTTTATTTTGAAACAAGGTCTCACCAAGTTGTTGAGAGTCTCACTAAGTTTCTGAGACTGGCCTTGAACCTGCAATCCTCCTATCTCGGTCTCTCGGTACCAGAATCACAGGTGTGTGCTACTATGCCCAGCTATCTTTATGTTTGTCAGCAAGAGGAAGAGAAGCATTGCCACAGAAAAAACATTTTTATGCAACTTAAACTAAAAAGACATGTCATGTTTGAGAACCGGTCTGGGCAAAATCCTGAGTTTAGAAAGCTTCAGAATGTGCTAACATGGTCTCCCAGACCTTCATGTAATGATTCATCCAGTGGCCGCCTGGAACGGATCATTCCCTTCTCAGGGATGGCTGAGCTTAGCGAGGCCCTCTTGCTTTCCTGAATAGCACACAGCAACCCGGAGCCAGGAGAGTGTGGTCACTGTAACAGCCAGTTGCTGCAGAGTAGAACAAGTCTGGGGTCAACAAGTAGCGGCCAGGCACCCTCCCCCTAGGGGTCAGAAGTCCGCTCTGCCAGGAATGGGCGGAGAGCTCCGATCCCATGATGAGCCAGCCTGGACTTGTAGTTTGAGGCCGAGATCACGAGGCAGGAAAGTGATTCTTTTTTTGTGTCAGAAGCGCAGGCCCAGGCAGAGCCGGGTCGCAGAGGCTGTCATTAGAGGACCAGCCCTTTCTTGTGGGCGGTTATGTGTGCCGGCCAGCGGTGCGGCTGCCGTCTCTGTGTGCCCGGCCAGGTGTGCCCTAAACCGTCAAGGTCGCCCTTGCGGTCTCAGTTATGTTGGTGTCTCGCTCTGACTTCTGCACAGTTGGCGCCGAGGCTTGGATCAGCCCGCGGAACACGGCGTGGCGTTCAGGGTAGAGTCCAACCCGGGCAATCAAGTGTGTGAATTCGGAGTCGTCCAAAGAGCCTGCAGTTTCTATTCTGCTGTAGCCAAGAAATAGCCCTGCAGAGCAGACAGCTGTGTTCAGAGACCGAGTGGCAGCGCGGCTTCCCCAAGCCCCGCTTGGCCGTCATTGTTCCAGTCCAAATGAACCCGCTAAAGCGTGTGCCCGCAGGCCAGGAGTGCCCAGGAGGTCAGACACTGGATGTCACAAGAGCTCGGCGCTAAACAAAAACGGCCTCTCAAAACTCCCAAGGTATCTCTGCAGTAAGAGATGGTCTCTGTTCATGGGCTGTCCCGCCTTCCTCCAGAGGCTCCAGGAAACAGAACGACACCCACGACCATCAGCTATGGAAACTTGTTTTGTTTTTACTACTCCAAGATTTCGGTTTCCACTTCACTCGGCAGCAGCCACACTGGGGGCGGGCGAGGGCAGCCGTGCTGCACACTCGGCTTTCTTTGGTTTGGTTTTGGCAGTTTTCCTATCAGGACGAGCCCTCTGACGTGCATAAAGTTGCAAACGCAGATTTTTGCATTTGTTTTTATCATTTAACTTGATACGAGAGCTACTGAACACAAAGGCATAAAAAAATACCTTCTCCTTGCAAATACTTTTTTTTGTTGTTGTTGTTTTGGTAGTACTGGGGTTCCTGGAAACCCTTCTACCTCCGGGCTACACTGCCAGACCTATTTTTATACTTTTTTTTTTTTTTTTTTTTTTTTGAAACAGGGTCTCTTAAACCAGCGCGGCTGGCTTTGAACCTGCGCTATCCTCCTGTCTCCGCCTCCCAAGCGCGGGGATGACAAGCGTGCGCCACCACGCCCCGCAAATACTTTTGCATTTTTTTGCCCAGCTAGAATGGGAATTTTAAAGTATTTTCCAGGTGTGGGGGCGCACACTTGTAATCCCAGCATTTGGGAGGCTGAGACAGGAGGATTGTAGTTCGAGGACAGCCTCAGGTAATACTTAGGCCCTTTGCAACTCAGTGAGACGCTGTTTCAAAATAAAGAATAAAAAATAGGGCTGGGGGTGCAGCTCAGAGGTAAAATGCCCCTAGGTTCCATCCCCAATACTGCAAAATAAATAAATAAATAAATAAATAAATAAATAAATAATAAAATTCCCGTTCTATTGCAAGATTACCCAAACTTGGGGCGGCAAACTCAGCTTTTACAGGGTTAACATTTTGGTGCCAAGAAATGCCTGGAATGGAGGAGAAGCAGACACAGCATCAGACCATAGCAAACCAGTTCTTGTTCCTTTTTTGCTATTTTATCTTATTGTGGTACTAGGAATTGAACCCCGGTTACCTCTGAGCTACATCCTGAGCCCTATCCTATTTTATTATATATATATGTTATATATATATATATATATATATATAATATATATATTATATATATTATATATATATTATATATATATTTTATTGTTATATATGATATTTGGTCGTACTGGGGTTCCTGGAAACCCTTCTACCTCCGGGCTACACCAGGAGACCCTGTTACCAAATAAAATATAAAAAAGGTCTGGGAGTGTAGCCCGGAGGTAGAAAGCCTCTGGGTTCCACCCCTAGTACCACCAAAAAATAAAAAATAAAAATAAAATAAAATAAAGAATAAAAAACAGGGCTGGGGGTATAGCTTAGAGGTAGAACGTCCCTGGTTTCAGTCTCCAGTTCCACACACAAAAATAAATAAATAAGCATTCTACCTCCAAGTTACACCCCTAGCCCTATTTTTTATTCTTTATTTTGAAAGAGGGTCTCACTGAGTTGCAGAGGGCCTCACTAAGTAGTAGCTGAGGCTGGTCTCCAAATGTGATTCTCCTGCCTGAGCCTCCCAAATGCTGGGATCACAAGCGTGCGCCACCACGCCCGGCTTCCCAGCCCTATTTTTTATTCTTCAGTTTGAAACAGGGTCTCACTAAGTTGCAAAGGGCCTCACTAAGTAGCTAAGGGAGTCCTCAAAAGTGCGATCCTTCTGTCTCGGCCCCCCAAATGCTAGGATTGCAAATGTGCGCCACCACACCAGGCTATTTATTTATTTACTTTTATTTTAAAACAGGATCTCGCTAGGATGATGAGATTCTCACTCCTTGCTGAAGCTGTCCTCGAACCTGCGATCCTCCTCTCTCAGTTTCCCGAGGACTGAGATATAGGCGCGGGCCACCACGTCCAGCTGTTCTTTACTTTTGGGGTTTATCTAAAGCTTCGCGCTAGCCCTAGAACCTGATGGATTTTTTGTAGCAGAGAGCAACAGAAACTAAACTTTTTGGCCCACTCAAAACTGTGGGACTTCTTGAGCCCTCTCTCCTCCTGGGTGGCACAGAAAACAAGCACAAAATCAAAAACTCAAGATACCACCCGAACCCTTTCTCCCTCCTGTTGAAGAGTTTAAAGCCGAGTGTCATTCCTACTTGGGAGGCTGAGATAGGAGGATCGCAGTTCGCGTACAGCCTCAGCTATTTAGTGAGGCCCTCTGCAACTCAGTGAGACCCTGTTTCAAAATAAAGAATACAAAATAGGGCTGGGGGTGTAGCTTGGAGGTCGAATGCCCCTGGGTTCCATACACACACACGCACGCACACACACACACACACACACACACACACACACACACGGCTGGGGGTGTAGCTCAGAGGGAGAATGAACCACCCTGGGTTCCATTTCCTGCACCAAGAAAAGAAAAGAAGCAGGATCTTAATAAGTGACCGACAGTCTTGCTATATTGCTGAGCCTGGCCTTGAACCTGCGATCCTCCTGTCTCAGCCTCCCAAGTACTGGGATTACAGGTGTTTACCGCCATCCCGGGCTTCCTTTGCTCACTTTAATGGGGTTGTTTTCTTGCTATTTAGTTGTTTCAGTCCCTTTATGTTTCGGGCATTCGCCCCTTAGCAGATGCACGGCTTGCAAATATTCTCTCCTTCCATGGGTTGTCTCTTTGTTTTGTTAATTGTTTGCTGTGCAGAAACTTTTTAGTCTGATATAATTCCATCAGTCTGTTTTGGCTGCCTGTGCTTTGGGATCACAGCCAAAAAATCACGGCCAGGTCAGTGTTCTGGAGGCTCTGACCCGTGTTATCTCAGGGTTCCCCTGTTTCCTTCAGCGTTCTCCCCTCTCTCTTTTGGTGGAACTGGGGATTGAATTCAGGAGCATTCTACCTCCGAGCTACACCCCCAGCCCTATTTTTTATCCTTTATTTTGAAACAGGGTCTCACTAAGTCAAGAAGGGCCTCCCTGAGTAGCTGAGGCTGGCCACGTACCTGGGATCCTTCTGTCACAGCCGCCCAAGGACTGGGATTGCAAGTGTGCACCACAGATATGTTTCAGCTCTTATATTTAAGTCTTTAATCTATATTGTATATGGTGAGAGAGAAGAGTTAAATTTCATTTTCTGCATGTGTCTGTCCAACTTTCCCAACACTGTGTAAGAAAGACATTACTTCTCTCCCATTTTGTGTTTTAGTACTATTGTAAAAACAACAAGACCATTCAGAGCCAGGCGTGGTGGCACACACCTGTAATCCCAGTACTTGGGAGGCTGACAGGAGGACTGCGGGTTCCAGACCAGCCTCAGCAATTTACCATAGCCCTCAGCAACTTAGTGAGACCCTGTTTCAAAAGAAAAAAATAAAACAGGGCTGGGTTTGTGGCTCAGAGGTAGAATGTCCCTGGGTTCAACCTCAGTAATACAAAAGAAAGAAAGAAAGAAAGAAAGAAAGAAAGAAAGAAAGAAAGAAAGAAAGAAAGAAAGAAAGAAAGGAAAGAAAGGAAACAAAAAAGAAAAGAAAAAAAAAACCCAGTTGACCATAAATGTGTGAGTTCATTTTTTAGCTTTCTAATTCTGTTCCATTGGTCAATTAACCTTTTTTTTTTTCTGCTGGTGCTATGGTGCTGTGAGGTTGGGAGGTAACCCACAGAGACGTGCCAGACTCCAGCGTGCCAAAAAGGTCGCTTTATTTACTGGCCAGCTGGGGCGGACGGCGTTCCCTGTACCGTCTTGCCACACGTCGGTTTGGACTGCCTTTTATATCCCTTGGTTACAAAGTTCGGATTTGGAAAGATCAAGCTTTCGTGGCTGTTTGACAAACACCAGATATTCTTCTGGAATAAGCAACACAGATTTGTTATCTCTGGACGGGTCAGTTCCCTCAAGCAAAGCAGCCTAGAGAAGCGGATAATAGCAGTTAAAATTCTTTTGAAAACTCACATCTAGGTCAGAGAGGGGGTTGGGGATGAGACCCCTCCATGCCAGTCAAAAAAAAGTACCGCAGCCAAACAGGCAGTCAAGCTCGACTAGCAAAATATAGGTTGCTCTTTGTGTGTGCCGGCCTGCGGGCTTGGGAAGGAAAGTAGAGGAACACCGCATCTCAGTACTGGTGTCACTGCAATCATTTTATAATGTATTGAAATCAAGGAGTATGAAGCCTCTAGCTTTGTTCTTTTTGCTTAAGTTTGTTTGGGATCTTTTGTGTTTAGTAATTGTGTGTGTGTTACTGGGGATTGAAGCCAGCAGCCTTACTTTATTTTTAATTTAATTTATTTATTTATATATTTTTGCACATCTGGGGATGGGACCCAAGGGCATTTGACCTCCAAGCTACTACACTCCCTGCCCTGTTTTTGTTTATTCTTTATTTTGAAACAGGGTTTCACTGAGTTGCAAGGGGCCTCACTAAGTAGCTGAGGCTGTCCGCGAACCCGTGATCCTCCTGTCTCAGATTCCGAAATGCTGGGATTACAAGCATGTGCCAACATGCTCGGCTTTTTAAATATTTATTAACTTATTTATTTATTTATTTATTGGTACTGGGGAGGGAACCCAGGGGCATTCGACCTCAGAGCTACACCCCCAGCCTTCCCCAGCCTGACTTTTTTATTCTTTATTTTGAAAACAGGGTCTCACTGAGTTGCAGAGGCCCTCTGCAACTTAACGAGACCCTGTTTTCAAAATAAAGAATAAACTGGGGTGCGGTGGTGCACGCTTGTCATCCCAGCATTCGGGAGGCTGATACCGGAGGATCGCGGTTCGCGGACAGCCTCAGCTACTTAGTGAGGCCCTCTGCAACTCAGTGAGACCCTGTTTCAAAATAAAGAATAAAAAATAGAGCAGGGGGTGTAGCTCAGATGTCAAATGCCCCTGGGTTCCATCCTCAGACCCGCAAAAAAAAAAAAAAAAAAAAAAAGAAGAATCAAATAGATCTGGGGGTGTAGCTTGGAGGAAGAATGCCCATGGGTTAAATCCTCAGTAACACACACACACACACACACACACACACACACACACACACACACTCCATTTCTAGTAGTATCCTTGTCTTGCTTTGGATTCAAGAAAATGCTGTCCTCATTAAAAATAATAATAATAATCCCAATACTTTGGAGGCTGAGACAGAAGGATCACAGGCTCTTGGCCAGCTGCAGCAATTTAGTGAAGCCCTCTGCAACTTAGTGAGACCCTATTTCAAAATAAACAATAAAAAATAAGGCTGAACATATCGCTCAGAGATAGAGTGCCCCTGGGTTCAATCCCCAGTAACACACAAGCATGCACACACACACACACACAAAAAAAAAAAAAAAAAAAATAGAGATAGATGTGGTGACATGCATCCATCATTTTAGTACATGCATCCATCATTTTAGTACTTGGGAGGCTAAGACAGGAGGCTAGCCTCCGCAATTTAGTGAGACCCTCAGAAATTTAGAAAGACCCTATTTTAAATGAAAAGTTAAAAAAAAGAAAGTGAAAATTAAACCCAGGGTGTTGTGTCTGCTAACCAAGTGCTCTACCCCTGGGCTTCATGCCTAGCTTGTATATTAGTATTAAATCTTTAACTGTTTGGTCAAAAGTTGCTAGTGAATCTATCAGGTTCTGGGCTTTCCTTTGATACAAAGTTTATTTTTACTAATTTATATAATTAATTTATTATTACTGATTCAAGCTCCTTAGTCTGTATTCTTTCTCTCTCTCTCTCTCTCTCTCCCTCTGTTTCTTTTTATTTTGTGTGTGGGGTACTGGGGATAGAACCCAGTTGCATTCTACTTCCAACCTATACCCCCAGCCCTTTTTATATTCTTTATTTTAAAATGGGGTCTCACTGAGTTGCAAAGGGCCTCACTAAGTAGCTGAGGCTGTCTGTGAATCGCGATCCTTCATCCATTCTCAGCTCTCCCAAACGCTGGGATTACAAGCGTGCGCCACCACGCATGCACCATCACGCCCGGCTTTTATATTTTATTTGGAAACAGGGTCTCGCTAAGTTGCCGAGAGCCTCACTAAGTAGCCGAGGCTGGCTTCGAACCTGCGCGATCCTCCTGTCTCAGCCTCCCAAGCGCGGGGATTACAAGCGTGCGCCACCACACCCGGCTCTATTTTTTATTTTTGAAATAGGGTCTTGCACACTTGCTGAGAAGCTAGTTAAGTTGCTGAGGTTGTCCTTGAACTTGTGACCCTCCTCTTTGAGACTCCCAAGTACTGAGATGAGAGGGAAGAGATCCTTCCGGGCTGAATGGAGTCTCTGGTAAACCGCATGTCTTTGAGTCTTTTCCTTTAATCCTTTCAGCAACTCTGTATCTTTTGATCTGTGAATTAAGTCATTTACATTGAAAGTAAGCACCCTAAGCTAGGGACTTATTGTTGCCATTGTTTTCATTGTTCTCTGTTTTATAGAACCCATGTGCTTTCTTCCTCTGATGATTTTCTCTAGTGGAATGCTTTTATTTATTTATTTATTTATTTTTAGTACTGGAGATTGAGCCTGGGGGTATTCTACCTCTCAGATATACCCCGTTTTATTTATTTTTATCTTCAAACTGGGTTTCACTAAGTTGCTGAGACTGTCCTTGAACCTGTGATCCTCTAGTCTCAGCCTCCAAAGTACTAGAATCTACCAGCGAGAGCCACCACACTTGGCCTGAGTAGACTTTTTTAATGTTTTATGATCTGTAATCCCAGGACTTCCAAGGCTGATAAGAGAGGATCACATTGTTGTGAGCATACAAAATATATGTCACAAATGTCCTGAGTATATGAGGTCTATGTCAGGATGCAGGTGTAGCGTAGGGACAGGTGGACTGGCCAGAGATGCAAAGAGGGGACGCAAAGAAGGATGTAACCGACAGGCCCACGGCAAATGAATGGACACACACCCCCGGCACACATCTGCAGGATGAGACGACTGGAAGACAAGATAAGGACGGAGTAACAAACACACGCCCCGGACACACATCGGACATCACACACATCCCGGACATACGTCCATAGGATGAAACAGCTGGGAAAGCAAGATGACGGTCAAGCAATGAGCCTACGTAATCAGGGACATCAACTTGGGGTATATATGACCTGCCAAATGGCCAGACTGGCGGCTCTGACCCAGCTGTCTAAGAGGCTGAAGTTAGCCCGGCCAGTGGCACTCCCCCGACAGCTGCTGGAGGATTCCTCCGCAGGACGTCCGGGCTCGTCCCCGTCTGACTGCTGGGACCTCGAGGATCTGCACCTCGGCCATCGACGACGACGACGGCTGTGACCGTGATCCTGAGCCCAGGCTACCCGCGGAGGACGTTTCCTCAGGTAACCAAATGCTCTCGGGCCAGTGGCTTAGTTAGAGGAGGATGGGAGTGTTGTGAGCAGTGTAAAATAAACCGAGTGTTCGTGAAAGGCATTAAGTGTGACCGTCATTCTCACCACTGCGTCAGTAAGACTCGTGATACACAGATTTGAAACCAACCTCAGCAATTTAGCAAGATCCTGTCTTCAAATAAAAAATAAAAAGGGCTGAAGAGGTAGCTCAGCGGTAGAACATTCCTGGGTTCATTCCCCAGCACAACACACACACACACACACACACACACACACACACACACACACACAATTTTATGACTGAAGTGTATACAACTGTAGGTGCGTGTGCATGCGAGTGTGCGTGTGTGTGCGTGTGTGCATGCGTGTGTGTGTGTGTGGTATTGGGGACTGAATCCAGTGACGTTCTACCTCTGAGCCACACCCCCCATCTCATTTCATTATTTATTTATTTTGTGGTACTGGGAATCGAACTCAGGAGTATTCTATCTCCTAGCTACGCCCTCAGCCCATTTTGTGTATTTATTATTTTATTTTTTGTGTTGCTGGGGATGGAATCCAGGGGCATTCTACCTCCAAGCGACACCCCCAGCCCTATTTGTTGTCTTTTATTCTGAAACAGAGTCTCACTAAGTTACAAAGAGCCTCACTAAGTAGCTGAGGCTGTCCACAAGCCTGGATCCTCCTGTCTCAGCCTCCCAAGTACTGGGATTACAAGCGTGCCCCACCACACTGGTTTATTATTTATTTTGAAACAGGGCCTCACTAGTTTGCTGAGGGCTTCACTAACTTGTTGAGGCTGGCCTTGAACCTGTGATCCTCCTGTGTCAGCCTCCAAAGAACTGGAATTAGAGGCATGTGCCACTACCCCTGGCTCATAATTGTCATTTTGAAGATCAAAAATGGTTAGAGTTGGCCGGGCGTGGTGGCACAGGCTTGTCATCCCCGCGCCTGGGAGGCGAAGACAAGAGGATCGCGCAGGTTCGAAGCCAACCACGCTGGCTTAAGAGACCCTGTTTCCAAATAAAAAAGTATAAAAATAGGTCTGGGAGTGTAGCCCGGAGGTAGAAAGGGTTTCCAGGAACCCCAGTACCACAAAATAAATAAATAAATAAATAAATAAATAAATAAATAAATAAATAAGGAAGGAAGGAAGGAAGGAAGAAAGAAAGAAAGAAAGAAAGAAAGAAAGAAAGAAAATGATTAGAGTTTATCCGAGAAGGTATCTACTGCTATTTTATCTTTAAATGTTCAGACCTACAGGTGGTAGGCTGGGGAAGTTCAGTTTCCTATCAGTTTTCTCGTCTGACTCGGGGTTCTTTTTCTCTGCGCCCGGGGCCTGGGCGGGTGCTGTGGCACCTGCAGCTGCATGTCTGGCGAGGGTCTGTCTGCAGAGGCCTCGTGGGAGGCTCGGCTCCCCTGGCAGCGGTGACTCAGCACGCGGGCAGCAGGCTCCTGCTGGGCGGCATGCAGCTCTACCTGTCCGTGGAGCCGCTGGCGCTGGGCCTCCGTCCTCAGGTGAGTCACGGCTCCACGGGGCCCTTGGTCAACACCGTCGTCCTGCTCGGCACCGATGAGTGTGCGCCGAGCACCCACACGGGGATGACTCGGCCTCCAGGCAGGATGGAGACGAGGAAGCCGGGCCGGGCGGGCCAGCTGCGGGGCTGCATCTGAACGTGAGACACAGAGCAAACAGCCCCGGGAATCGCGGCCCAGCGCACCTGCAGTGGCTGTTTGTTCCACAGCGGGAGGGGGCCGCGAGGCCTTCCACGGGAGGTGTGGACGGGCTGCGTTTCCCTGGGGATCCCGGGTCAGTGACATTTGGAGGGGTCTCTGTTGGCAAACTTTCCAGAATCCTCCCCAATGCCCTTGGCCCGTGAGTGACTGGGCAGGCCGCAGATGGGGGGATTTTTAGAGTCCAGGAAGATTCTATAAGAGACAGAAACCTTGGAGAGTTCCCAGAAAGAAATCCCAGGACAAAAAAATACACACTTGCTGGGCGTGGTGGCGCACGTTTGTAATCCCCGCGCTTGGGAGGCTGAGGTCAGGAGGATCGTGAGGTTCGAAGCCAGCCTCAGCTGCCTTAAGAGACCCTGTTTCCAAATAAAATATAAAATAGGTCTGAGAGTGTAGCCTAGAGGTAGAAGGCCCCTGGGTTCTATTCCCAGTACCACAAAAAAAAAAAAAAGGAAAAAAAAATGCACACTTGAAATTATCCTAGAAAGACTATTACGCAACTATTATGTAATTGTTTTCTAACTTATACCTCTTTTTTTGGGTACTAGAGATTAAACTGAGAGGCATTCGACCTCTGAGCTACACCCTCAGTCCCCATTTAAGATTTTTACGATTTTGAAACAGGGTCTAGCTGAGTTGCTGAGACTGTTCTAAACCCTGCAATCCTCCTGTCTCAGCCTCCCAAGTATTGAGGTTATAGGTGTGTACCATTGTGCCTGGCTGGTTTATAGTTTTGTTTATTATGGATTTTATTTTTTAATGCTGTATTGGGGATGGAACCCAGGGACATTCTACCTCTGAGCTAAACCCCGGCCCTATTTTTTTTTTTTATTCTTTATTTTTGAAAAAAAGTCTCAGTGAGTTGCAAAGGGCCTCACTAAGTAGTAGCTGAGGCTGTCCATTAACGGCGATCCTCCTGTCTGAGCCTCCCAAATGCTGGGGTTACAAGCGTGAGCCACCACGCCCGGCTTGGTTTATAGTTTCTGATTAAGGAGATTTGAGGTGGCCCTGGAGTTGAGCCAGCCATCTTCTGCGTTCTAGTCTTCATTTGTTCTTCCAGTTCCTACTTGTACCTGATGGAGGCAGACTAGAAAGACATCTGGACAAGAAAACCCTTTGGTAGCCATGGTGAAACCCGTCTATGTATACATTTAATTAACTTTAATCCGCTTACCCTGGGCTAATTTTATTGTCTATAAACTAAACCTCAATAAAGCTGCCAATGAAAGCTTCTACAGCAAACTCAATTTGAGTCTAAAAATGTATTTGCAGACCATCTGGTTTAACTCCTTCCTTTTATATTTTATAAATGAGGACAATGAGAGAGACAGACAGACAGAGACAGAGAGAAAGAGACACAGAGAGAGACAGAAAGAGACAGAGAGAGAGAGAGAGAATCACTATTATTATTAAAAGGAAGACCACATCCCACTACCACTGGGAGGGACTGTTTTCCCCTCCCAGTCCCTCTTTTTATTTTTATTTTTTGTGTGTTTGGGGTGGAGCCCAGGGATATTCTATCCCCAGCCCTATTATTTATTCTTTATTTCGAAACAGGGTCTCACTGAGATCCTCCTGTCTCAGTCTCCTAAGCGATACTGCGGATGGAACCCAGGGGCATTGTACCTCCGAGCTACACCCCAGCCCTATTTTTTATTCTTTATTTTGAAACAGGGCCTCACTGAGTTGCAGAGGGCCTCCCTAAGCAGCTGAGGCTGGCCGCGAACCGTGATCCTCCGGTGTCCGCCTCCCGCGTGCTGGGATCACAAGCGTGCCCACCGCGCCCGGCTCACTTGTCTCATCTGTCCAGGTCCCTTTTGCCTCCTCTGTTCTCTGGTTCTCCTGTGTGAGTGGCAGCTATGACTCTTGGCTTCCTGAGCCCGGCTGACCTCACTTGGCATAGAGCTCTCTAGCTCCCCCGCATTTCCCTGCAAATGACATCATTTTGTTCTTCGTTATGGCCGAGAAAATTTCTGCGTCTGAACCACACTTTCTTATCCACTCAACTACTGACGGGCCCCAGGTTGTCTCCACAGTGTGTCGATTGTCAACAGCGCTGCTACACACAGGGGTGGGCACGTACCGCTCCTGGCTTCTACTTTAATTCTTTTGAAAAGATAAAGTCCTGTAATCCCAGGAGAATCACAGGTTTGAGGCCAGCTCCAGCAACTTGGTGAGACTTAAAGCAACATAGCATGAACCTGTTTCAAGATAATAATAATAATAATAATAATAATAATAATAATAATAATAATAAAAGGGCTGAGGACCTAGCTCAGTGGTACATTGCCCCAGGTTCAATTTCTAGTTCCATTCCCCTCCCCTCCAAAAATAAAGAGATTTATCGCAAAGAATTGGTTTATGCAGCCAGCATGGTAGTGCATGCTTTTAATCCCAGTGTTTGGGAGGCTGAGACAGGATCAGGCTTCTCAGACAGCCTCAGCTACTTAGTGTGGCTCTTTGCAACTCACTGAGACCCTGTTTCTAAATAAAGAGTAAAAAATAGGGCTGGAGGTGTAGCTCAGAGGTAGAATGCCCCTGGGTTCCATCCCCAGTACTGCAAAAAAAAAAAAAAAAAGAATTGGTTTATGCATCTGTGGGGGCTGGCTAAACGGGGTTGAAATCTGTGGGGCAGGCCTTGGAAAAAGACGTTCTGGAAGTGTCCAGCGGGGATCCTCAGCTCTGAGGATGAAATGCTCACATGCGCAGAGGAAGCAGAGGCCGGATCGGTGCAGTGTGAAGCCGAGGAGCTGCAGTACCCGAGACCGCTTGTGGCGCTACGGGTCCGCTCCTACCTCGGAGGCGGGCAGGGTGGACTGTGCCCCGTTCTGTCAACCTGAACGTGTTGGCCCCTGAGAAAGAACTCGCAGGTGGTGGCTGGGTCTCGGTTAAAACCTCCAAGGCCTCAGGCCGCTGGCCACGGCCCCAGCCGCCATCACCTGCTCTCTGAGTGTGGGGCGAGGGCCCTTGGGCTCGTGATCACGCCGGGGTCACGGTGCAGGAGCCTGCGGTTCAGCACGTGGCCCGAGACCCCACACAGGCCACCAGAGGTGAGCAGAGCAGAGCCCCTGGCAGATGGTGGGTCCTTCAGGGTAGGAGGGATTCCCGAGGGGGCGGGGCGTCCCATCCTTTTTTTCTTCTGCTATTTTTTATTCTTATTTTGAAACAGGGTCTCACTAAGTTGTGGAGGGCCTCACAAAGTGGCTGAGGCTGTCCTCAAACCTGCGATCCTCCTGTCTCAGCCTCCCAAGTACTGGGATTACAAGCATGCACTACCATGTGGCTTATCTATACACTCTTCAAAGGAAATATTAAATCCTGCCTCCTGCTCCATTTGACTGGAAGCTCCCCCATTACTGGGTCTGTACCAGTTGGTTCATATAGATTTCTCGGCCACGATTTGACATCAAAGAGACTGGAGCCGGGCTTGGTGGCGCACGCTTGTAATCCCCGCGCTTGGGAGGCGGAGACAGGAGGATCACACAGGTTCGAAGCCAGCTGTGCTGGCTTAAGAGACCCTGTTTCCAAATAAAAATATAAAAATAGGTCTGGGAGTGTAGTCCGGAGGTAGAAGGGTTTCCAGGAACCCCAGTACCACACACACACAAAAGAGATAGAGAGATAGAGAGATAGAGAGATAGAGATAGAGATAGAGATAGAGATAGAGAGAGAGAGAGAGAGAGAGAGAGAATGTGTGTGTCTGGATCCAGATTTTCAGAATGAACGAATAGGAAGCTTGCCTGCAGCATCTAGCCACCTGCTTCCTGTATCCCAAGCTGCCTGCCCTCCGCCCAACCTTCCACACCATCCATCTCTCCAGAGGAAGAGGTGCAAAAAAGATGCGCAGTGACCCGCAGCCCCACAGACCCACCTAACACCCTGGAGATCTGGGGGACCTGCACTGGTGTCCCGCCAGCACCTGGAGACTCAACCCTCTCCTCAGATCTCGGGCCTCCCTAAGTGGAATTGGAAGCATATTTAACAGGATTTAAATATGTATTTCCTTCACTATGTCAAATACATAGGTTTGTGGGGGATCCCTGTAAGGTTAAGTTTCCAAGAAGTTAAAAAATCAAAGGGCCGGGCGTGGTGGCACGTGCTTGTAATCCCCTCGCTTGGGAGGTGGAGACAGGAGGATCACGCAGGTTCGAAGCAAGCCGAGCTGGCTTAAGAGACCCTGTTTCCAAATAAAATATAAAAAATAAAATATAAAATAGGTCTGGGAGTGTCGCCCAGTGGTAGAAGGCCCCTGGGTTCCATCCCCAGTACCACCAAAAAGAAAAAGAAAAAAAAAATCAAAGAAACCAGGCATTTTAGCATGTGCCTTTAATCCTGGTGTTTGGGAGGCTGGGACAGGAGGATCACAGGTTCAAGACCAGCTTCAGCAACTTAGTGAGACCTTGTTTCAAAATAAAATTAAAAAAAGAAGATAGAATGCCCTGGTTTCAGTCTCTAATACCAGAACAAACAAAAAACCACAAGACTATAATCTCAGTACTTGGAAGGCTGATGTTTGAGGCCAGCATAGAATAATTTAGCAAGACCTTTCTTTCTTTCTTTCTTTCTTTCTTTCTTTCTTTCTTTCTTTCTTTCTTTTTTCTTTCTTTCGCGGTACTGGGGATGAAACCCAGGGGCATTCTACCTCTGAGCTACACCCCCAGCCCAATTTTTTATTTTTTATTTGGAAACAGGGTCTCACTGAGTTGGAAAGGGCCTCACTAAGTAGTAGCTGATACTGTCAGGGAACCAGGATCCTCCTGTCTCAGCCTCCCAAATGCTGGGATTAGAAGTGTGTGTCACCAGCATACCAGCTTGGCCAGCAAAAAACTATTTCAGAATAAAAAATTAAAAAAGCTGAGACTGTAGCTCAGAGGTAGAATACCTCTGGGTTCAATCCCCAGTGCCAAATAAAACAAAAATAAGGACAAAAAAAAAAAATTAGACACTGAGGATGGTTATAGCAGTACACACCTGTAATCCCAGTACTTGGGAGGCTGAGTCAGGAGAATCCCAGGTTCAAGACCAGCCTCAGCAACTTAGCAAGATCTTATTTCAAAGTAAAAAATAAAAAAGGGCTGGGGTATAGCTCAGCGGGAAAATACCCCTGGGTTCAATCCTCAGTACCAAAAAAAAAAAAAAAAGTACTCTTCAACTGGGTTATCAAAATTTAGTATTTACAGCAAAACCTTCTAATTTTTTCTCTTTCTCCCCAGTGCTCCTCCAGGGCTCTCTTGGAAGGGGCCTCAGAAAAGGGTCTCCTGTGCTCCAGCAGTGATAACTACTGAAACGAGGGAGCCAGGGAGCCCCTGGCCCCCTCTCCAGAGGCCACCGCGGGGACCCTGCCCGTTGCTGTGGGGGACTTCAGCAGAGTTCTGCCTCTACCAGGGCCGGAGAGGGTGGCGAGATCTCCACGGACCCCGGTTCTGACACATGGCTTCTCTAAGGGACCAGGGGGTTCTAAGCTGACGGTGGCATTTCAGAGCTCCCTGGGGACAGGAGCAGGGTCTAGGATCCCAGCCTTTGGGAGGCTGAGACAGGAGGATCACGGTTTGCGGACAGCCTCAGCTATTTAGTAAGGCCCTTTGCAACTCAGTGAGACCCGGTTTCAAAATAAAGAATAAAAAAAAAAAAATTGAGCAGAGGATATAGCTTGGAGGTCAAATGCCCCTGGGTTCTATCCCCAGACCCGCAAAAAAAAAAAAAAAAAAAAAAAAAAATAGGGATGGGGTATAGCTCGGAGGTTGGGTTCCATTCCCAGCCCTGCAAAATATTTTATACACACACACACACACACACACACACACACACACACACACACACACATATATATATATATATATATATATATATATATATATATATATATGAAATACAGGGAATTGAACATAGGGGCATTCTACCTCTGAGCTACACCCCCAGCCCTTTATATTTGAAATAGGGTCTTCCTAAGTTGCTGAGGCTAGCTTCGAACCTGAGATCCTCCTGTCTCAGCTTCCCAAGTACCAAGGTCACAAGTGTGCACCACCACGCCCAGCTTATTTATAACTATTTATATTAACAATCTGTTAATTTGTGTAGAATGCACCTGGGTTTGATCCCAAGCACAGAGAGAGGGGGGGGGGCTTCTTTCCCACTTTCCAGGTTGACTTGGTGAAATTCCACACATTCTCCACAAAGCCAGGTGACCCTCCCTAGACTCACCTCTCAGCGTCGCCTGTCGGACTTTTCCTAGTGTGAGAGTAGGGCGCTGGGCAGAGGGCTGGGTGGATTTAGGGGCCAGGCAGGTCGTACCCCCATTTCACGTGGTCCTAGGTCTGTGACGGCAAACCTGTGATGCTTGCCAAGAAAAACAGGCAGAACTACCAGACCCTACGCCTCACTAAGGGACCAGGCACAGGCTGGGCGCTAAAGACATATTTTAAAGAATATTTTATTTTTAATTTTGAAACAGCGTCTCGTCAAATTGCTGAGAGCCTCACTAAGTTGCAAGAGCTGGACCTGTGACCCTCCTGTCTCAGCCTCCCAAGGACTGGATCCCAGGCAGGCAGCACCACACCCGGCTTTATTTTTTTAAATTTTGAAACAGGGTCTTGCTACATAACTAAGGCTGGCCCTTCAACCTTCGATCTTCCATCCCAGCCTCCCAAGAACTGGTCTTACAGGTGAGCACCTCCTCCACTCCCAGCCGAGCCTCGCTTTTTTAATATCTGAGCTTGTCACCCAAGTAGGCTTAAAACCCTGACAGTGAATCAACCCCAGGAAAGGCGCAGGTCTCTTATCTCCTAGAAATAATCCAGGGAGGAAGCTCCCAGGAGGCCCGAGGCCAAGCACCGTCCTGCACACGGGGTGGGGGGACAGAGCTAGGTACATACCTTCTGCATGGCTCAACTGTCTTTTCCTCCTTTCGTTATGACACCCCATGAGTTGGCTTCTGCGCATCAAAGTCAAGAGACTGGCCTGGGGAGCCCTGGGGCTTTGACTCCTGCTGCCTGGGTATTCACATCCCACTGTGCCCCCGGGCTCCCAGGGCTAAGGGTTTTTTTTTCTTTCAGTACTGAGAATGGAACCCAGGGACATTCTACCTCCAAGCTACACCCCAGCCCTATTTTTTATTCTTTATTTTGAAACAGGGTCTCACTGAGTTGCAGAGGGCCTCCCTAAGTAGCTGAGGCTGGCCTCGAACTGCGATCCTCCTGTCTCAGCATCCCAAATGCTGGGATTACAAGCCTGCGCTACCACGCCCAGCTCCCTGCCCTGTTTTTTATTCTTTATTTTGAAATAGGGTCTCTCTGAGTTGCAAAAGGCTTCACTAGGTAGCTGAGGCTGGCCAAGAACCACAATCCTCCAGTTTCAGCCTCCTGAATGCTGGAATTACAAGCATGCGCCGCCACGCCCGGCTTCTCCTATTGTCTCAGTGTTTCAAATTCTGGAATTACATGTACGCCAGACTAGGCTTTTTTATCTTTTTTTCTTTTTTCTCTTTTTGGTGCTAGGGGTCGAATTCAGGTGCTAGGGGTCGAATTCAGCCCTGCAATCCTCCTGTCTCAGCCTCCCAAATGCTGGGATTACAAGTGTGCGCCACCACGCCCGGCTCCTAGCCCTGTTTTTTATTCTTTATTTTGAAATAGGGTCTCACTGAGTTGCAAAAGGCTTTTATTTTTAAACAGTCTCACTAAATGATCACAGGCTAACCTTGAACCGCTCAGCCTCTCAAGTACTGGGGTCACAGGTAAGGGCCACCTGGCGAGTACTGCTTTTATATGCAGAGACATCCAGGTAGGTGGCTGGGGATTAGGGTACAAGGGGGCAGTAGGCATTGCTATGTCACCAGGTGTGGTGGCGCAGGCTTGTAATCCCAGTACTTGGGAGTCTGAGACAAGAGGTTCGAGGACAGCCTTAGCTACTTTAGTGAGGCCCTCTGCAACTCAGTGAGACCCTGTTTTGAAATAAAGAATAAAAAGTAGGGCTGGGGGTGCAGCTCGGATGTAGAATGCCCTTGGGTTCCATCCCCAGTACTGCAGAAGCAAACAAACACCCGCTGTGTCGGGATCTTGAAACTTAAAACACTGGGTGGATCATCACAAAGGAAAGTTGAGGCGGGCCGGGTCTGTGATCAGGTGCAGGAGGCAGCGATCTGGGCCGCAAGGGAGCAAGCAGGTGACAGCCTGGGCCGTGCAGGCAGAGGCTGGGGCCCACCTGTCCTGGAGAGGACAGCCGCAAGTGAGCACAAGGTTCTCGTCAGCCTTGGCCAGAAGTGGCTCTTACTTAAGCCACGTGTAGCAACAGGGTGCGATAGCCCGAAGATGCAGGTCCTAATCTCACACCATGAAGACGCCGAACCTGTGATGGAGGAGTTTATTATTTTTTGCGGCACTGGGATGAAACCACGGCCACTGTACCTCCCAGATGCAATTAAAAAATACACCTTTTTTATTCTTTCTTCCTTTCCTTTCCCCTCCCTCCCTCCCTCTCTTTTCTTTTTCTTTCTCTTCCTTCCTCTTCCTTCCTTCCTTCCTTCCTTCCTTCCTTCCTTCCTTTCTTTCTTTTTCTTTTTGAGGCACTGGGGATTGAACCCAGGGGTATTCTACCTCCAAGCTACACCCCAGCCCTATATTTTATTCTTTTTTTTAAAACAAGATCTCACTGAGTTGCAAAGGGCCTCACTAAGTAGCCGAGGCTGTCCGCGAACCACAATCCTCCTGTCTCAGCCTCCCAAATGCTAGGATTACAAGTGTGAGCCACCATGCTGGCTTTTAGTTTTTATTTTGAAACAGGGTCTCACTGAGTTGCAAAGGGCCTCACTAAGTAGTAGCGGAGGCTGGCTGGGAACATCGATCCTCCTGTCTCAGCCTCCTGAATGCTGCGATTACAAGAGTGTCCCACCTTGCGTGGCATGATCAAGGATTTTGAGACGACGGAGCAGCAACCCTGGACGGCCTGGTGGGCGGCTTGCAGACTCAGCATCCTTACAGGAGGGGGCTAGACTCAGCCACGGGGAGGAGAGAAGGCATCGTGGTCACAGAGTCAGGAGCAGGGTGGTCCCAAATCAATGAGGGAGCGTGTCAGCCACCAGAGGCCAGGAGCGGAGGGAGGGAGGGAGGCCCTCTCAGCACCTGGTTTCAAGCCAGTGATGGAGATTGGACCTCCAGCACTGTGAGCATGGGGTCCTGAGCGTTCGGGATTTGTTAGAGCAGGAAAAAGAAGCCAGTTCATGTCTGCCCCTCCCTTCCTTCCTGTGGCTTGCTGCTTAGAGCGCGGGGTCCCAGCTTTAGAGCAGGGAGAAACCCTGCACTGCTGCTGCCCTGTTAATGCTATACCAAGATGCCTGGACAGAACCTCATTTTTTTTTTTTTTTTTTTTTTTTATGGTCCTGGGGTGGAACCCAGGGGCTTTCTATCTCCGGGCTACACTCCCAGACCTATTTTATATTTTATGAGCGCCTCACTAAGTAGCTGAACTGGCATGATCCTCCTGTCTCAGCCTCCTAAGTACTGGGATTACAAGCATGCACCATCATGCCCGGCTAACATAACCTTATTTAAATACAGCTGTCAAAGGGCTGGGATGTAGCTCAGTGGCAAAGCGCTTGCCTGGCAGTGGACCACCCTGGGTTCGATCCCCAGTCCAAAAAGACAAAATAGATAGATAAATAAATAAATAAATAAATCTGTCTAGCCAAGCCTGGTGGCGCACACCTGTAATCCCAGTACTTGGGAGGCTGAGACAGTAGGATTGTAGGTTTGAGGACAGCCTTGGCATTTAGTGAGACTCTCGTCAACCTTGTTTCAAAATAAAAATAAAATAAGGCTGGTAAAATAAGGCTGGGAATGTAGCTCAGAGGTAGAATGCCCCTGGGTTCAATCCCTAGTGCCCCCCTCAAAATAGATAGAAGCCAGGTGTGGTGGCACACGCTTGTAATCCCAGTACTTGAGAGGCTGAGACAGGAGGATTGTAGGTTTGAGGAGAGCCTTAACATTTAGTGAGACTCATCAACCTAGCAAGATAATGTTTTAAAGTAAGAATAAAATAGGCCGGGCGTGGTGGGCACGCTTGTAATCCCAGCATCAGGAGGCTGAGACTGGAGGATTGTGGTTCTCGGACAGCCTCAGCTACTTAGTGAGGCCCTCTGCAACTCAGTGAGACTGGTTTCAAAATTCAGAATAGGGCAGGGGGTGCAGCTCGGAGGTCAAATGTCCCTGGGCTCCATCCCCAGACACACACACACACACACACACAAAAAAAAAAAAAAAAAAAAAGGAAAAGAAACACCATGACTAATAATACTACAATTTATGATATGTTAACAGATTGTAACATAAATAGTTATAAATAAGCTGGGCGTGGTGGTGCGCACTTGTGACCTTGGTACTTGGGAAGCTGAGACAGGAGGATCTCAGGTTCGAAGCTAGCCTCAGCAACTTAGGAATACCCTATTTCAAATATAAAGGGCTGGGGGTGTAGCTCAGAGGTAGAATGCCCTTATGTTCAATTCCATATACATACATACATATATATATATATATACATATATATATATGTATATATATATATATGTTGCCGGTCTGGGAATGGAACCCAGGGGCATTCGACCTTCAAGCTATACCCTAGCCCTATTTTTTTTCTTTCCTTTTTTTTTTTTTTTTTTTGGCAGGTCTGGGGATAGAACCCAGGGGCATTTGACCTCCAGGCTATACCCTCTGCCTAATTTTTTATTCTTTATTTTGAAACTGGGTCTCATTGGGTTGCAGAAGGCCTCGCTAAATAGCTAAGGCTGTCCGTGAACCACAATCTTCCAGTCTCAGCCTCCCGAATGCTGGGATTACAAGCATGTGCCACCATGCCTGGCTTTATTCTTTATTTTGAAACAGGGTCTCATTAAGTTGAAGAGGGCCTCACTAAGTAGCTGAGGCCGAACTGCGGGTCTCAGCCTCCTGAATGCTGGGATTACAAGCGTGCACCACCATGCCTGGCAGCAATTCCCTGTATTTAAAATAAAAATGAGGCCGGGCATGGTGGCGCAAGCTTGTAATCCCCGCCTTGGGAGGCAAAGACAGGAGGATTGCGCAGGTTCGAAGCCAGCCGCACTCGTTGGCTCAGGAGACCCTTTTCCAAATAGAAATGTAAAAATAGGTCTGGGAGTGTAGCCCGGAGGTAGGAGGGCTTCCAGGAACCCCAGTACCACCAATAGACAAATAAATAAATAAATAAATAAATAAATAAAATAAAAAATGAGCCGGGCGTGGTGGCGCATGCTTGTAATCCCCCGTGCCAGCCTAAGCTACTTAGTGATAAGCTACTTAGTGAGGCTCTTGGCAACCTAGTGAGACCCTGTTTCCAAATAAAATATAAAATAGGTCTAGGAGTATAGCTTGGAGGTAGAAAGCCTCTGGGTTGCAACCTGAGTACCACCGCCCCCCCAAAAAAAATTTTTTTTAAATGATACAAAGAGCTGTTTTGAGTTGGGAAACTGAGAATATTTCTCCGAGACTTAGATGTTTCTTGGTTTTATTTTAGCTTTGGGGAGTCCATAAAAGGAGCCCAGGCTTCCTGCAATGCATTCAGATCACATTCCAAGCCAGGTGTGGTGGCTTAGGCACTCAGGAGGCTGAGACTGGAGGATCATGGTTTTCCGCCAGCCTCAGCTACTTAGTGAGGCCCTTTGCAATTCAGTGAGACCCTGTTTCAAAATCAAGAATAAAGAATAGGGCTGGGGGTATAGCTTGGAGGTAGGATGCCTCTGGGTTTCATTCCCAGTACTGAAAAAAAACAAAAAAAAAAAAACAAAAAAAAAACAAAGCAGATCACACGTTGAGAACCAAGGGAGGAGGTTGCCAGTCTTGGGGCCCTCCCGTCACCTGGTCCGCTGCCAGGCCCTTGCTCAAGGCACAGGTCTTAGTGCTGTGGCTGGTTCTTCCACCCTGCGCAATCTTCGGGAGCCGTGGCCCAAGGGCAGCTGTAAAACCCACGTGTTAGAATAACTCAGATTGCTGATGATAGACTTGAATAAACAAACATATAATGAACCAACTGTACAGACACAGAACCCTGACCCACAGAAGAAAAGAGCCGTGTGATCCCCGCGCGGCCGCCGCGGACCAGCGGGCTTACTCAGTGCCCGACAACTTCCTTGTTTTCTTTGCCTCCGCTTCCAGCCTTCGACAAACTAGACGATGTCCAATAGCCTTTCCAAACCGGTCACACAGAATGACCCACTTCTAGCTGACACCTTCCAGCCAAATGCGTTTCCCAAGTTGATCACGGACGATTCTTCTCCGGCAGCAGCCCCAGGACAACACTCAACACTTCCTTTTTTTCTTTTACTATAGAACTTCTCTCTAAATTGTCTTTTTTTTTTTTTCTTTTTGTGGGTCTGGGGACAGAACCCAGAGGCATCTCCCAAATTCTGGGATTTGTCTTTTTTTTTTTTTTTTTTTGTTATAGCAAGTTTCACACACATACTCTGTTCCCAAGGGCCGTTCTTTTTTTTTTTTTTAGGGTTTGATGATGGAACCCAGGGCCATTCAACCTCCGAGCTATACCCCCAGCCCTATTTTTTATTCTTTATTTTGAAACAGGGTCTCACTGAGTTGCAGAGCGCCTCACTAAGTACCTGAGGCTGTCTGCGAACCACGATCCTCCTGTCTCAGCCTCCCGAAAGCTGGAATTAAAAGCATGTGCCATCATGCCTAGCTATAAAAGCATATTAAAAACTAAATAAAAATAAAATACGCACAAAAAAGCCAAGTCTCCAGCTAGTTGATTGCAGTACCTCCAGCTAGTTGATTGCAGTACGCTTTTGTGATACTTGACAGCTCTGGGTGCTGGTTGTGTTCCAGAGGGAATGGCTTCTACTTCCTCGTAACATGTAAAAAATATGTAACATGTAAAAAATATGTAAAAAAGTTCTGCTTCCAGAAAGAGTATACATTTAATTTTTTTGTTTGTAGATTAAGAATTAGAAACTGAGCCAGGCTGTGGCTCATAGGTCTGAGATAAGAGGATCGGAGAGGATCGTGGAGGCTGAAGGAGGAGGATGAAGGCTCGAGTTCAGCCTCCACGACACAGGGAGGCTCGGCAGCCTAGCGACTCATTTCGAACTAAAAACAAAAAGCAGGGCTGGGGATGTGGATCAGAGGTAGACTCCCTTGAGTTTAATCTCTAGTACCCAAAACAAAAATAACAATTGGAATGCGTTATTCAATTTAATTTCTTTATGCCGTATGACTCCATTTTGTTAAAAAAAAAAAAAGCCTAGAAAAGGGTCATGTTCTGAAATATATTTTCTTCAATGAGTATGTTTCTAATATAATATTTTATTTTTTATTTTATTTTTTGTGGTACTGGAAGTGGAACCCAGGGGCTTTCTACCCCACGCTACACTCCCAGACCCATTTTTATATTTCATTTGCAAACAGGGTCTCACTAAATTGTTGAGGCTGGCTTCTAACCTGTGCGATCCTCCTGTCTCAGCCTCCCAAGCACGGGGATTACAAGTGTGCGCCACCACGCCCGGCTAATCTTTTAAAATTAGAAACGTGTTTGTTTGAGTGGATTTCCTTAAGTCCGTATCGAATTTTCTCTATCTTAGTCATTTCCTCAAGACGTACAACCTCAACCCTCATATCAAATATTATGAATATTAGTTGTGAGCCGGGCATGGTAGTGCGCACTTGTGATCCCCGTGCTTGGGAGGCTGAGACAGGAGGATCGCACAGGTTCGAAGCCAGCCTCAGCTACTTAGTGAGGCTCTCAGGAACTCAGTGAGACCCTGTTTCCAAATAAAATATAAAATAGGTCTGGGAGTACAGCCCGGAGGTAGAAAGCCCCTGGGTTCCATCCCCAGTATTAAAAAAAAATTATTTGTGGGGTGTTCTACTTCTTATTCTTATTAAGGGCACCAGCTCTTATTATTATTTTCAAATAGGGTCTCACTAAGTTACCACTCACTGGGCCTGGAACCTTTTGTCTTCCTGTCTCAGCCTCTCAAACAAATAGTGAGATATTAAATATTATTAAAGTGATCGTTTTGAGACAGGAGGATTGCAGGTTCAAGGACAGCCTCATACACAGCGAACTCTCATTAACCTAGCTAGACCCTGTTTAAAAATAAAAAATAAAATTGGGCTGGGGGTGAGGTAGAATGCTGGGTGAGTTAGTAATGCATGCTTATAATCCCAGGAGGATCACAGGTTCAAGGACAGCCTCAGGAAATAGTGAGGCTCTCATCAACCTAGTGAGACCCTGTTTCAAAAAAATAAGAAAGCCAGGTATGGTGGCACATCCTAATCCCTGTACTCGGGACTGAGACAAGAGGCCAGGTTCATCAAGAAGTGAGACTCTCATCACCCAGCAAGACTCTGTTTTCAAATAAGAAATAAAATCTGGCTAGGTATATAGCTCGAAGTAGAATGCATCTGGGTCTAATCCCCAGTACCACAAAAAATGAATAAATATATAAGGGCTGGAGGTGTAGCTCAGAGGTAGAATGCCCCGGGTTCCATCCCCAGTACCACAAAAATAAATGAATAAATGAATAAATTGACTTTATTTATTTATTTATTTATTTATTTATTTATTTATATAACTGGGAATGGAACCCAGGGGCATTCTAGCGGGCTACACTCCCAGCCCTGTTTTTTTTTTTTTTGTTCTTTATTTTTTATTTTTATTTTTGCGGGTCTGGGGATGGAACCCAGGGGCATTTGACCTCCGAGCTACACCCCCTGCCCTATTTTTTATTCTTTTATTTTGAAACCGGGTCTCACTGAGTTGCAGAGGGCCTCGCTAAGTAGCATCTGAGGCTGTCTGCTAACCGTGATCCTCCTGTATTAGCCTCCCGAATGCTGAGCTCACAAGCGTGTGCCACCACTCCCGGCTAAATAAAGTAAACTTAAAATATTTTTGTGTGGTGACGTTGGGGTCTGAGACCTCCGATTTACGTTCTACCTCCGATTTACACTCCCAGCCCGATTTTTTTTAAATTTTCAAACAGGGTCTCAGGTTGCAGAGGGCCTCCCAAGTAGCTGAGGCTGGCCACGAACCTGCGGTCCTTCCTCTCACCCTTCCATGTTTTGGGATTACAAGCCCGCGCCACTACACCCGGCCTTTTTCTCCTTTCTATTAAGCCACCCTTTTTTCCCTGGGAGATAGTTTGCGGCGGGTTTGAGGAGGGCGGAGAGGATGTAAGTCCTAAGCAGAGAAGCCCGGGCAGGATGCGCCTGCAGACGCCTTCCCCAGGTGCAGGATGCCCAGCCAGCTCCCCATCACTTTTTTTTTTCCCCCTTCGGTACTGGGGACGGAACCCAGGGTCATTCTACCTCCGAGCTACACACCCAGCCCTACTTTTTATTCTTTCTTTATTATTATTTTCTAAACAGGGTCTCTCTGAGTTGCAGAGGGCCTCACTAAGTAGCGGAGGCTGTCCGCGAACCGCGATCCTCCGGTCTCAGCCTCCCGAATGCTGGGATGACAAGCGTGCCCACCGCGCCCGGCCCCATCACCTCCGACCAGATCCCGCCGGACGGTGGGAGGTCACGTGTCCGTCCCCATGCCTTCTCCCTCCCGCCCCGTCTGGGGGACCTGACGGCAGCCACGCTATGGAGCCTCCATATTTTAACAGAACACTAGAACCCCAGGAAGAGCGGGCTAAGCGGCAACCGGCCACCGAGCTGGCGGTGGGCCTCCGGGCAGTCCTGGGGGGGAAGCTCCGCGGCTGGACCCTCGCCGGCCCCGGGCGCCCACCTCCCCGGCCCGGCAGCCCCGCCCGGGCGCAGGCTGAGCGCGCGTCACGTGCCCGCAGGCCCCGCCCGGCGGCCGCTCCGGCCAATGACGACGCCCGCGCGCCCCGCCCACCGGCCGGCCCAGCCAATGGCGGCGCGCGCCGGCGGCGGGGGCGGGGCCGGCCCGGCCGCAGACCTGGGGCTTTAAAGTGCAGTCGGCCGCGGGCCCAGATGCTCGGACCTCCGGGACCTTTGGGCAGCGCGTCCGCCGAGTGCGCCTGCGCAGCTGCGGCCGCCGGGGTGAGCGCCGGCGGGGGCCTCGGGGCGCGGGGAGGGCGCGGCGGGCGGCCCGGGACCCAGACGCGCCTGCCCGGCCCCGGCGGGAGGCGGGCCGGCCGCGGGGCTCCCGATCCAGGTCGCCCGGGGTCGCCTGGCTCGGGGACGGGCCGCTGGACCGGCTCCCGGGTGGCGATGCCGGGGCTCCCCGCGATGCGGCCATCGCGCCGCGGGCAGCGGCTGGCCCCGAGCCCAGCCCGGGCCCGGGGGGTCTCAGAGGTTCCATTTCTGGAGGGCGGAGACCGGCCCCTCTCCTCTGCTGCTGGAGGCGGCGTCCTAACTCCTGGGGGTCCCTCCTTGGGACCACAGGCCCTCCTTAATAAGGTTTCACCTTGGAGATGAGTGTTGGTAAATAGCCTGGACCAACCATTTTCTTGTTTCCAAGTTAAAAGATTCTGAACCGTGAGGTACAGCGAGACTTAGCCAAACGTAAATAAATTACCAGCCGGGCGTGGTGGTGCACGCTTGTAATCTCAGCATTTGGGAGGCTGAGACAGGAGGATGGTGGTTCGCGGCCAGCCTCAGCTACCTAGGCCCTTTGCAACTCAAGTGAGAGCCTGTTTCAAAATAAAGAATAAAAAAAAAAGAGGGCTGGGGGTGCAGCTCGGAGGTAGAATGCCCCTGGGTTCCATCCCCAGTGACACACACACACACACACACACACACACACACACACACACAGTAAATTAGCAGTGCACTACAGGAATTAAAGTTAATTTACATTCCTGTACCATATGTCAGGTTGTTTTTCCTTTTGGTAGCTCAATCAAATAACCTTTTTTTATAATCGAAAATTAATTTCTGGCCCGTCTTTTTTTTTTTTTTTTTTTTAGAATTTCAGACCTTTGATAGTCTTTGTGTTAATATTTGGGAAGATATTGTGTTTGAAAATAATCAGCCCTTGTTTCTTTTCCCTTCTAGGTTTCTGAACAATGAATCTCGCACTCCTCCTAGCTGCCTTTTCCCTGGGAATAGCTTTAGCCACTCCAAAATTCGACCAGAATTTAGATACCCAGTGGTACCAGTGGAAGTCTACACACAGGAGACTGTACGGCCTGGTTGGTATCCCCGAAAATGTCTGGCGGGACCCCGGAGAGAGTGGTCTTTGCTGTTGGGAGTTAAGGGCCAGAGAGTCGCTTCTAGAAGCCAGCTCTTACCAGGCAGTCACCTAGGGGCACCTGTGTGGGCAGGGTGTGAGCAGACATCGCTGTGCCCAGCTGGGCATGGAGCACGTGCTCAGAACGGGAGGGAGAGCCATCCCCCGGCTGCTCTTCCGTGCTTGCAGATCCCCTTAGTGAGTATGGGCTGGGGTTTAAGTCGGCACCCTGGCCATCGGGTGTGCGCACTTGCAGAATGAAGAAGGGTGGAGGAGAGCGGTGTGGGAGAAGAACATGAGGATGATCGAGCTGCACAACGGAGAGTACAGCCTGGGAAAGCACGGCTTCCGCATGGAGATGAACGCCTTCGGGGACATGGTGAGTGCGCCTGCGTGCGTGCGGGGAGCGCCCGGCTCCTTACGAAACACATTCCCCCTTTGCAACGTTGTCTTTACCTTTCCTCAAAGACCAATGAGGAGTTCAGGCAGGTGAGGAATGGATTCCAAAACCATAAACACAAGAAGGGGAAGGTGTTCCACGAGCCTCTGTTTGGTGAAGTCCCCAAGTCTGTGGATTGGCGAGAGAAAGGCCTCGTCACTCCTGTGAAGAATCAGGTAGGATGCTGTCAGCCCGTCCCACGGAGCTCCAAGAAGCAGCGGGCAGAGTTGCTTTTTTAGAGTATTCAGATGCGTAAGATGCGGTCAGTAAACTGTGGGCTTTTTTTTATTATCTTTTTAGGGTCAGTGTGGTTCTTGTTGGGCTTTTAGTGCAGTAGGAGCCCTGGAGGGCCAGATGGCCCGGAAAACTGGCCAGCTGGTGGCCCTGAGCGAGCAGAACCTGGTGGACTGTTCTCGACCTCAAGGCAACCAGGGCTGCAATGGCGGGCTAATGGATTTTGCCTTCAAATATGTTGAGGACAACGGAGGCCTGGACTCGGAGGAATCCTACCCGTACGAAGCTCAGGTGAATGGGGCTCGTGTGCCACGGCATTCCAGCTCTGCGTTGGGAAAGTGGAGGGCTTTCAGAAATACGTCTTTCACAATTCACATTATTAGATGGTAGACTGTCAACCTCTAAACTGTCAGTACCTCGTTATAAATTACTACTAATGAGCCAGGCGTGGTGGCACACACTTGTAATCCCAGCATTCAGGAGGCTGAGACAGGAGGATCACCATTCATGGCCAGCCTCCGCTACTTAGTGAGGCCCTCTGCATCTCAGTGAGACCCTGTTTCAAAAAAAAAAAAAAAAAAAAAGAATAAAAAATAGGGCTATGGATGAAACTTAGAGGTAAAATACCCCTGGGTTCCATTCCAGTACACCGCTATATATATATATAGCTATAAATAAGATGAGCCAGGTTTATGCTTGTAATCCTAGCATTTGGGAGGCGGAGACAGGAGCATCCGAATTCCTGGACAGCCTTAGCTACTTAGGCCCTTTGCAACCCATTGAGGGCCTGTTTCAAAATTAAGAATAAAACAGGGCTGAGGGTGTAGCTTGGAGGTAGAATGTCCCTGGGTTCCATTTCCAGTACCACACAAAAAAATTTTAAATAAAATAAATAAATAAATTACGACTAAGGTTTTAGTTTTCTGAGTAGATGGTTAACATTTACCACTTTTTCTCTGTACTGTGGAGAATGTGCAAACCATTCTGCCTAGAAGTTTCTTCATTGTGAAAAAAATTCTTGGACAGGTCAAGCTAGGCCTCAGTGAGCGGCTAATCTTAAATTTCAAGTCAGATAATAGCATGTCGCTTCCTGGGATGATTTATAATATGCTGACCAGAAGCCAGGACTGGCGAGGCACGCCTGTAATCCTAGTACTTGGGAGCCTGAGGCGGGAGGATCGCAGGCTTGAGGCCAGCTTGAGCAATTAGCAAGGTCTTGTTTCAAAATAAAAAAGGGCTAAAAGCTCAGGGCGAATGCCCCTGGGTTATAAAAAATTATAAACGTGTTTACGAGGCTCTCCAAAGAGACAAGGTGTGGCGGCCCTTGCCTAATTTCAGTACTTGGGAGGCCAGGACAGGATGATTCCCAGGTTGAAGATAGACCCAGCAACCCGGTGAACCCATTTTCAAATGAAAACTAAAAAGGACCGGTGGTCTCGCTCAGACACAGAATGCTCTTAGGTTCAAACTGTGCTACCACAAGCAAAAGAAAAAAGAAAATCAAAGTATGCAAATTGCTTCCATGTTTGTTCTAGAACCCATACTCCCTAGGAGGTCTGTGGTGATAATCGAGTCTTCTCCCTTAATTTTGAAAGGACGGAAGCTGCAAGTACAAGCCCGAGTTTTCTGCGGCGAATGACACTGGCTACGTGGACATCCCTCAGCGGGAGAAAGCTCTAATGAGGGCGGTCGCCAGTATTGGGCCCATCTCTGTCGCTATTGACGCAGGCCATGCATCCTTCCAGTTTTATAAAGAAGGTAGGTGTTTGTCCTCTCGTCGTAGAGAAATTCAGGCAGAATGGAGAATCTCTGACCTGACTAGATCTTCGGTATGGAGCCCTGCTTTCCAGGACTATTAGAGTTTGAAGTTTGCGTTGAGCGTGGTGTAATGAGGCATTTTTTCATGAGTATGAATTCTTAGTACATGTTTTGAAGTGACTGCTAGTCTGTGGATACAGCTGACTCACCTAACTATTCTCCAGTGGTCAGCTCCTCCCAGAAGATTTCTGCTATCAATTAGAATATATTTTAAAGAATCCTGTAGCACAGTATGGCTGAGTTTTTTTGTGTGTGCTCTTCGTTTAGACTTAGGAGTAGGAGATTGGCGTATTAGCTAGAGGATGTGTGTAGGCACCTTAGCTTTTAAAACAGGAGGTTTTACTTGTTTTTTTTGGGAAGAAAAATTAAGTAGAAATGTCTTGGACTTGTGTACCTTTGTTGACCTCTGTGGAGGTGGATTTCTTCCTGCCTCCCGATTTCTTAGTTCTTACATAATGCTTGGAGTTTGGCCGTTCCCCGAGTTGTGATGCCTCCCCACCGTGGGTGACAGGGTAGGTCCCTGTCGCGTGTCACTCGACCCTCTGCCCACGCTCACTTCTCTCCTAGGTATCTACTATGAGCCAGATTGCAGCAGCAAGGACCTGGACCATGGGGTTCTGGTGGTTGGCTACGGATTCGAGGGAACGAATTCAAATAAGAGTAATTATTGGCTGGTCAAGAACAGGTATAAAACTCTAATATACTCATTTTATGTGGGAAAGAGCATCCTTGTTTGGTATTAGTGTTCAGTAACAAGTTCACAAAAACTTAAAATCCTGAGCCGGGCGTGGTGGCGTACGCTTGTAATCTCAGCATTCGGGAGGCTGAGAGACAGGAGGATTGCTGTTTGTGGACAGCCTCAGCTACTTAGCAAGGCCCTCTGCAACTCAGTGAGACTCTGTCTCAAAATAAAGAATAAAAAATAGGGTAGGGGTTGTAGTTCGGAGGTCGAATGTCCCTGGGCTCCATCCCCAGACCCACAAAACAAAAACTTGAAATCTTTAAAATTTTTTTTTTTTTTTTTTTTTGGCGGTACTGGGGTTCCTGGAAGCCCTTCTACCTCCGGGCTACACTCCCAGACACCCATTTCATACTTTTTATTTGGAAACAGGTTCTCTTAAGCCAGCATGGCTGGCTTCAAACCTGTTTCCACCTTTCCCAAGCACGGGGATTACAAGTGTATGCCACCAAGCCCGGCTTTCTCCCACTTTGGGTGAACACAGAATTATAAAGAGTTTGTTGGGGTTATTAATAAGTATAACATTGTACTTCTAAATTCTGAAATTTTTCTTAATTCTGAAAAACAAAGTCAAGCAAAGAATTGTGAAACTTGTAGAGTTGAGGACTGATTTCTTTTTACTGTAGTCCTAAGGACTTAACCCAGGGTCATTGTCCTGTGAGCTAAACCCCCTAGCTCTTATTTTTATTTTGAAGCAGGGTCCTGCTAAATTAGGGCGTGCTGGTCTTGACCCTCTGATCCTCCTATCTCAGCCTCCCAAGTGCTGGGATTGCAGGCATGTACCACCGTGCCTACCTGATTTCCTTTTTCTTTTTTCTTTTTCTTTGTGGGGGACAGTGCTGGGGGTTGAGCCCAGGGGTTTTCTACCTCTGACTGGCCATATTTTACTTTTGAAACACTGTTCCACTAAATTGCTGAGGCTGTCCACGAACCTCTGATCTTCCTGTCTCAGCCCCTCCCAAGTCCTGGGGTTACAAGCGTGCGCCACCACAGCCAGCTATGGTTTTCTTTTTGTTTCCAGTTTTTCAACAAGGTATAGCAAGCAGAAACATCTGCCTCTGCAGATTTTTGTGTGTGTGTGCTTGGTACTGGGGTGGAACCCAGAGGCTTTCTACCTCCGGGCTATACTCCCAGACCTATTTTTTATACTTTATTTGGAAACAGGGTCTCACTAAGTTGCTGAGAGCCTCACTAAGTAGCTGAGGCTGGCTTCGAACCTGTGCGATCCTCCCGTCTCAGCCTCCCAAGCACGGGGATTACAAGTGTGCGCCACCACGCCCGGCTTGCCTCTGCAGATTTAAAAACTTTTTTTTCTTTTTATTTGCTGAGTGTTTAAGTCCGGAAGGTTGTTTAACAACCCAGAAGCCTGTGTGCCACCTCCCGGGTGCCCTCTGAGGCCTCCCTTTCTTTTTACTCAGCTCTCAGGGGCCTCAAAGGTTGTCAGAATTAGATTCCACAACTCATTCTCTTTAATTGAAATGTAAGGTGCCCATTGTTGACTGCCGTACAGCAGTTCCCCTGCTTCCCCCTCAGTTTACTATCTTAAGGATCAGCCAGGCGTGGTGGGCATGCATGTCATCCCAGCACTCGGTTCACGGGCAGCCTCAGCTCCTTAGTGAGGCCCTCAGCAAGTCAGTGAGACCCGGTTTCAAAATAAAGAATAAAAAATTGGGCAGGGCGTGTAGCTCGGAGGTCGAATGCCCCTGGGTTCCATCCCCAGATCCGCAAAAAAAGTGAAGGATCACCAGGCATGTTGGCACAAGCCTGTAATCCCAGTACTTGGGAGGCTGAGACAGGATCAAAGGTTTGACCTCAAAAACAAAAATCAGCTGGGCGTGGTGGCAAACGCCCGTAATCTCAGTACTTGGGAGGCTGAGCCAGAAGGACCACAGGTTTGCAAGCAGCCTCAGCGGTGTAGCAAGACCCTGGATGCAAATAAAAAATAAAATAGGGCAGGGATATAGTTTGAAGGTAAAGTAAAATTGGGCCGGGGAGTCCAGCTCAGAAGCAGAAAGTGCTGTTTAAGCTTCAGCTATTGTTGATGAAGCTGATGTGTCCTTGACTTTGAATAAAATGGGAACCTCCTTTTTCAGCTGGGGTCTAGAATGGGGTGACAATGGCTACGTAAAAATAAGCAAGGACAAGAACAATCACTGCGGGATCGCCACCGCGGCCAGCTACCCCACCGTGTGAGCTGACGACTCTCGGCGGAGCTGACGACTCTCAGCGGGCCGTAAAACGAAACTCTTTGGATCATCTGAGGATTCAAATTGGGATTTGAATTCTGTGACATTTTTACAAAGGGTAAAATGTTACCACTATAACTACTGTTTATAAACAGCTCTATGATAGTGAGGACTCATTGCTTAATTGTAAGACTTGAATTTTCATTTTTTAAAAGGATGTATAAAGCTTTCTTTACCTTTTAAAATAAATATTAGTGGAACTTGTGTTTGTAATGTATTAGCTTTCTGTGTAGTTGGAAAATGTGGCTGGGCTCTGAAGACAGAACTCTGTGATCTCTGTGTGGGGCACACATTGGTAACCCCAGGACTTGGGAGGCTGAGACGGCAGGATTGTAGGTTCAAAAGCAAGATCTTTTTTTTTTTTTTTTTGGTGGTACTGGGGGTGGAACCCAGAGGCTTTCTACCTCCGGGCTATACTCCCAGACCTTTTTTTTATATTTTGTTTGGAAACAGGGTCTTACTAAGTTGCTGAGAGCCTCACTAAGTAGCTGAGGCTGGCTTCGAACCTGTGCGATCCTCCTGTTTCACTCAGCCTCCAAAGTGCAGGGATTACAAGTGTGCACCACCATGCCCGCAAGATCTTTTTTCAAAAAAAAAAAGGGGGTTGTGGGTGTAGCTTGGAGGTAGAAAGCACCTAGGTTTATGTTCTGCTACTGCAGATTGAACCGAGGGGTATTCTACCCCTGCTATACCCCCAGCCCTTTTTATTTTCTTCATGGTACTGAGAATGGAACCCAGGGGCATTTGACTTCCGAGCTACACCCCCATCCTATTTTGTTGCCGAGGGCCTCACTAAGCAGCTGAGGCTGTCCGAGAACAGCAATCCTCTGGTCTCAGCCTCCCAAATGCTGGGATTACAAGTGTGCACCACCATGCCCAGCCTCAGCCCTACTTTTTATTTTGAAACGGGATCTTGCTAAATTGAGGTTGGCTATGAACCTGCGATCCTCTTATCTTAGCCTCCCAAGTACTGGGATTACAACCATGCCATCATACCTAACTTTAGTCGGCTTTTTTTTTCCGGTACTGGGGATGGAACCCAGGGGCATTCTACCTCCGAGCTACACCCTCAGCCCTATTTTTTATTCTTTATTTTGGTATCATTAAGTAGCCGAGGCTGTCCGGGAACCACGATCCCCCTGTCTTAGCCTCCCAAATGCTGGAATTACAAGCATGTGCCACCACGCCGGGCTGACTTCTAGCTATTTTATTTTATTTTTATATATTTTTTTGCGGGTCTGGGGATGGAACCCAGAGGTACTTGACCTCTGAGCTACGTCCCCTGCCCTATTTTTTATTCTTTATTTTGAAACAGGGTCTCACCAAGTTGCAGAGAGCCTCACTAAGTAGCTGAGGCTGTCCGCAAACCGTGATCCTCCAGTCTCAGCCTCCTGAATGCTGGGATTACAAGTGTGCGCCACCACACCAGGCCTCAGATATATCTATATATCTATAGATATAGATATATAGATATACAGATATATAGAGATATATATCTATATATCTATAGATATATAGATATATATTTTTTTTGCGGTACTGGGGATGGAACCTAGGAGCATTCTACCTCTGGGCTACACTCCCAGACCTATTTTATGTTTTATTTGGAAACAGGGTCTCTTAAGCCAGCTAAGGCTGGCTTCAAACCTGCGTGATCTCCTGTCTCAGCCTCCCAAGCGTGGGGATTACAAGCTTGTGCCACCACGCCCAGCTATACATTGTTTTTAGCTGTATTCACCTTGTGTGATAGAACTTTAGAAATCACCAAACGTTTTTTTTTTTTTTTTTTTTTTGTATTGGAGATTGAATCTAGGGGCATCTTTCCTCTGAGATACACCCCCAGCCCTATTTTATTTATTTTTGAAACGGTGTAAATTGTGAGGGCCTCACTGAGTGGCTGAGGTTGGCCAAGAACCTGTGATCCTCCTGTCTCAGCCTCCCAAGTACTAGGATTACAAGCGTGCACCACTGCACCTGACTACCCAACTCTTGGATCTAGCTAAATTTGATAATCTGGAAGGAAGAGGGTAAGTTGTTATTATAAAACATGATGGCGCACTTTTGTAATCCCAGCGTTCGAGAGGCAGAGAGGATGGTGGTTTTTGGACAGCCTCAGCTACTTAGCGAGGCCCTCCACAACTCAGTGAGACCCTGTTTCAAAATAAAGAATAAATAAAATAAAATAGAGCAGGGGGTGGAGCTCGGAGGTAGAATGCCCCTGGGTTCCATCCCTAGTACCACAGAAGAAAAAAAAAATTAATAATGAGCAGTGGTAACGAGGTTTTTACATACTGGAAAGGCAGTCCCTCCCTGTGTCTCAAGGGAGCGAGGTTCTGTGATGGGTGTCGCAGGGCTCCTGACCGATCACCTTTCCAACTTGCAGGTGAGGAGCACATGGCTGCTTTGCAGCTCCAGGAGAGACCAGACACAAGTCGACTGCCAAGGCTCTTTAGCTTTTGACCTGTCGAATCTGACGACATTCCACGTTGCTTTCCTAGGAAAACCTCGTGGTACCCAGTGTTAGCAAAAATAAGTTTTCACAGTTGTGATGAACAGATCTCAGGTACATGGTAATACATGGAAAATGTGGTCAAGGTCCGCGAGAGATTAGGCTCGGCTACAAAAATAGTCCCCGGCCTTGGAAGATGGTGAGAATCCAGGGAATGGCGGCCAGCAGCCACTGGGCTGAACTGACACCTGATCCTTGGCTTAAAAATAAACTCGGGGTGGGGTGGGGGGAGACCAGACAGGCTAAGCTTATCGTCACACACGTGGTGAATACAAATAAAACCAATTTATTTAAGAGACCTGAAGGAAATAAGTCAAACTTCTGTATGAATCACAGGGAATTACTCCAACTTGTCACTTGTAGAAAGCATGTATTTTTTTTTTTTTCGGGGGGGGGGGGTGGAACCCAGAGGCTTTCTACCTCCGGGCTATACTCCCAGCCCTATTTTATACTTTATTTGGAAACAGGGTCTCACTAAGTAGCTGAGACTGGCTTTGAACCTGCGCGATCCTCCTGTCTCAGCCTCCCAAGCACTGGGATTACAAGCGTGCGCCACCACGCCCGGCAGCATGTATTTTTATCAGCAGGAAAATATTGTGCGGGCTAAACAATTGTGTGTGTGTCTAAAGTCTAAAACCTGTGGATTTCCAATGAGCTGGTAAATATTCAATAGAGCTGTAATCCATCGTGAAGAAACGACGCCGAGCGGTCGTGAAATCCCACAGACCCGGGTAGCCCTCCTCCATAGCACCTGACACATGTGGTCAGGATTTTCTCCAAGAGAGGGTTTCTCTTAGCCAGGCCTGGTACTTAGGAGGCCGAGACTGGAGGATCACAGGCTCCCAGCCAACTAGCAACTTAGCAAGACCCTGTTTCAAAATAATAAGAAACGGGTTGGACGTGTAGCTCAGTCAGGATGTCCCTGAGTTCCATCCCCAGTACTACAAAACAAACAACCAGCTATATTTTCTAAGTTAATTTCCCTTTTGACTGATAGGAAAGTATAAGACAGAAACTCGGATCTTCGATGTTAAGCCAAGTGTGATGGTGTATGCCTGTAACCCAGTACTTGGGATGCTGAGATAGAAGTATCACAGGTTGAGGCCAGCCTTAGCAACTTAGCGAGAGCTTGTTTTCAGAATACAATAGTCTGGATACAGATGGAATACACTTGGGGTTGATCCCTAGTACCACATACACACACACAAAAGTAAAAAAAAAAAAAATTATTAAGCTACCTCACTGTAAACGCTGCATTTCACAAATATTCATGATCATCTCTTTAAATTTATTTTTTATTTTTTGTGGTACGGGGCATTGAACCCAGGGGCATTCTACCTCTGAGCTACACACCCAGCCCTATTTTTATTCTTTATTTTGAAACAGAGTCTCACTGAGTTGCAAAGGGCCTCACTAAGTAGCTGAGGCTGGCCATGAAACTGGATCCTCCTGTCTCAGCCTCCTGAGTGCTGGGATTACAAGTGTGTACCACCAAACCCGACTTTTATTTTTAATTTTTATTTTATTGTGGAACTGGGGATTGAACCCAGGGGCATTTTACCTCTGATCTACACCCTCAGCCCTATTTTTTATTCTTTATTTTGAAACAGATCTCACTAAGTTTGGGAGGGCCTAAGTAGCTGAGGCTGTCTGAAAACCACCATCCTCTGGTCTCAGCTTCCCGAATGCTGGGATTACAAGCAGTGTGCGCCACCACACCCAGACTCATCTTTATTTTTAAATAAGTCAGTCATTAAAACTACCGAGATTGGTGGTGTATGCTTGGAATCTTGGCATTTGGAGGCTAAGACAGGAGGATCACAGTTCACAGACAGCCTCAGCTACTTAGTGAGGCCCTTTGCAACTCAGTGGGACCCTGTTTCAAAATAATAAAAAATAGGGCCAGAAATGTAAATAAGTAAATAAATACTACCAAGAGTGGCTCCATGGTTTCTTCCCTCGGTTCTACATTTTATTTATTTATTTACTTACTTATTTTTTTGGTACTGGGGAGGTAACCCAGGGCCATTCTACCTCCAAGCTACACTCCCGGCCCTATTTTTTATTCTTTACTTTGAAACAGGGTCTCACTGAGTTGCAAAGGCTAAGTAGCTGAGGCTGTCTGCGACCCGCGATCCTCCAGTCTCAGCCTCTCAAATGCTGGGATTACAAGTGTGCGCCACCACGCCCGGCTATTTATTTTTTGTGGTACTGGGGATGGAACCCAGGGCATTCTACCTCTGAGCTACATCCCCGGTCCTATTTATTTATTCCCTATTTTGAAACAGAGACTAAGTTGCGGAGGGTCTCACTATGTAGCTGAGGCTGGTCACGAACCTGCAATCCTCCTGCTCAGCCTCCCAGGTACTGGGATTGCAAGTGCCGCCACCTCGCCCGGCTTATTATTTATTGTCTACTGGGCACCTGTGCACCGGCACGTGCGGCCCTCGGGCGTAGGGTGGAGGCAGATGGTCAGGATCCCTCCACCCATAGAATTTCTATTTTCATTGCTGAGCCCTTGCCAAGCCCCTTCCCGCCACTGTGGCTTTGTTCACGAGTTTACTGGGCAACAACAGGTCGCTGGGAAAGAGGCCGGCAGGTATCCATGGAAAGCACATTGCATTCACTCAGCCATTAAGAGCCTCCTCTCGCCGGGCGCGGTGGGCACACTTGTGATCCCCGCGCTTGGGAGGCTGAGACAGGAGGGCCGCACAGGTTCGAAGCCAGCCTCAGCTACTGAGTGAGGCTCTCAGCAATCTAGTGAGACCCTCTTTACAAATAAAACATGAAAATAGGTCTGGGAGGACCTATTTTTAATCACTCAACCATTAAAAGCCTCCTCTCGCCGGGCGTGGTGGTGCACGCTTGTAATCCCAGCGCTTGGGAGGCTGAGACAGGAGCATTGCACAGGTTTGAAGCCACAAATAGGACCTACCTCCTACCTAGCCTGGAGGTAGGAGGTCCCTGGGTTCCATTCCCAGTACCACCAAAAAAAAAGAAAGAAAGAAAAAAGAAAAGAAAGGAAAGGTGCGGTGCTCAGAGACCGATCCACTGGGGTGATTTCTCTTCTCCACTTTCTTTGGGGATATTCCAGGAAACGGCCAGAAGGCTGCCCCCGGCCCTCCCAGTGGTGTCTGCGCACGGCACAAAACCATCTATAAACCAGCCCAGGATTTCTCTTCCTTGGGCAGTTGGCCCCAGGTGTGCGCAGAGGCAGCCAGGGCTTTCTTATGTAACTCCCGTGCGCCTTGGGTGCCTGCTCCAGGCCAGGCACACACACCCACCTTCCCTGCTGATGCCGCGCTGTTGCACCAGCTCAGTGTTAGGTTTTCTGGGTCAGGCAGCGCCCAGTGCACAGTGGGCAGCTCAGGTCACAGGGTGACCAGGTGGCAGAGGGGGTTCTGGGCCTCTGACGCTCGGCAGCAAGCCAACGCGGTCCTCAGAGGCAGTTGATTTGCAATGCTCAGGGTCTGCGCCGGGCCCGGTTGGGGCACACGGTGGTTCCAGACAGCATTTTCACTTGTCCACTCAGGCTTTGTGAACTTTTGGACGAGCTGGCCCGAGGGACCCCAGTGAGAGCAGCTTGCAGGCGGCTGGGGCCTGTTGCAGCATCTTCTCCTGTCTGTGGCCCTCTCAAAACTAGCCTCTTAGTCAGGTGTGATGGTGCACACTTGTCATTCCCGTACCGGGGTGGCCAAGACAGGAGAATTGCAGGTTCTCGGCCAGCCTCAGCAATGAAGCAAGACTCAGCAATCTAGCAAGACCCTGTTTCAAAATAAAAAACAGAGCCGGCATGGTGGCACACGCTTATAATCCCAGCACTCGGGAGGCTGAGGCAGGAGGATCACAGGTTCGCGGCCGGCCTCAGCCACTTAGTGAGGCCCTCTGCAACTCAGTGAGACCCTGTTTCAAAATAAAGAATACAAAATAGGGCAGGGGATGTAGCTTGGAGGTAGAATGCCGCTGGGTTCCATCCGCAGTACTGTAAATAAATAAATAAATAAAATAAATAAATATGAGCAGGCCTTGGCAGGAGGCAGGGAATCTCCTTAAATGTGTTCCCAAGTCAGTGGATGGAAAGCTGGGGATGTGCTTCGTGGCCAATCATGCCATGTTAGTACCAACTATTTACTTGACACACTGGACTTAATCCACATGACTGTGAAAAGAACACACCCAGTAAGAGTGCTGTGCCCTGAGAGTCAGCAGAGCTGTTCTCTGGGTCAGTTGATTTTTCCGTGAAGAAGGCACGTTAGAGCGCTGTGGGTGACTTAGACTTTTAAGCAGACACCGCAGATGCTCTGTAGGTATATCTTGAAATGTTCAGAAAGGATGTAAACTAAACATGTTTCTCAGAGGCACTAAGAGGGAAGCCGGGCGTGGTGGTGCACACCTGTAAAATCCCAGCACTCGGGAGGCTGAGGCAGGAGGATCGCAGGTTCGTGGCCAGCCTCAGCTACTTAGTGACGCCCTCTGTAATTTTGTGAGACCCTGTTTCAATATAAAGAATAAAAAACAGGGCGGGGGGTGTAGCTTGGCAGTAGAATGGCCCTGGGTTCCACCTTCAGTACCCCCCCAACAAAAAAGAGGTGATAAAGGGGGCACTTTGTGTCCTGTGGTATTCTGATTTTTTTTTTTTTTTTTTTTTTTTTTTTTTTTTGCGGGTTTGGGGATGGAACCCAGGGGCATTCGACCTCCGAGCTACACCCCTGCCCTATTTTTTATTCTTTATTTTGAAACTGGGTCTCAGTGAGTTGCAGAGGGCCTCACTAAGTAGCTGAGGCTGTCCGTGAACCGCGATCCTCAGGTCTCAGCCTCCCGAATGCTGGGATTACAAGCGTGCGCCACCGCGCCCGGCTTTATTTTGATTTTTAAAAATAGTTAACACGCGTTGATCTCATGAAGCAGCAGATTCAGAAGCATACAGTTTGAGAATAAAATAAGCCGGGTGCAGCGGCCCACACCTACTATCCCAGTACTTGGGAGGTTGAGACTGGAGGATCACAGGTTTGAGGCCAGTGTCAATAATTTATTGAGATCCTGATTCCAAATTAAAATATATAAGGGACTACTGGGATTCTAGCTCAGAGGTAGAAAAACGCCTCTGAGTTTAATCCCAAGCACGCACGTGCGCGCGCGCGCACACACACACACACACACACACACACACACAAAAGAAACAAAAAAAAGAAACAAAAGGTAGTTGGTGAGTGTGGAGGAGGAAGGAGAAGGAAGTCTCCAATCTGTGTGCTCTGGAGACCTGGGCCGGCCCAGGGTCAGGGCCGAGCTTCTCAGAGCCAAGGGCTGCGGCCTCCAGCTAGTGCTCAGCCCAAGAAACACGGAGAAACCGTGCTAAGGGCCAAGGAGAGGGAGGGAGGGAGGAGGCGCTTTCCTGAGACACGTGTCCTAACAAGACCGCCAGGACAGAGCCAATCCCAGGAGGGCTGTCCCCTTGAGCTGTGGGCCATATATGAGGGAGTAAGGGCGGCCGCCTTTCCCTGGCCTTCTAGCACTTTCTCTTTACACGGCCAGCAACGTACCGCCGATCTTACACTCAGGAGAAGTCCAATGCACAAGGGCAGAGGCAGACCCTGGCGCTGGGCTCTCGTTCTGCTCTTCCTAAAAACCCTAGCAGAAGCCAGGCTTCTTAAGAGGCCGAGACAGGAGGATTGTAGGCTCCGAGGCCAGCCTCTGCAATTTAGCAAGCCCCTGTTTCAAAGCCAAAAATAAAAAGGGTTAGGGTAGGCCGGGCGCGGTGGCGCACGCTTGTAATCCCAGTGCTTGGGAGGCTGAGACAGGAGGATCGCGCAGGTTCGAAGCCAGCCTCAGCTACTGAGTGAGGCTGTCAGCAACTTAGTGAGACCCTGTTTTAAAAAAAAAAAAAAGGGTTAGGGTATAGAAGCTCATGTGTTCAATCTCTACTAAAACAAACAAACAACCCCAAACACAAAGCAGAGCTTTTCACTGGGAAAGGCTATTGGGTATTTTCCTGAGTTGTTGGAAATAATAATAATAATAATAATAATAATAATAATATACACATATATTTGTACTGTGGAATGACCCCAAGGACATTGCATTCTACCCCCAGCCACACCTCTGGCTCTTATTTTTTTGTTTTTAAATTTTGAGACAGGGTCTTGCTGTCTTCCTGAGAGCCTGGCCAAGTTGCTGAGGCTGGCCTCGAACCTGCAATCCTCTGTCTGTCTATCAAGTACTGGGAACATAGGCATGTATCACCATGCCTGGCTTGTTAGCCTTTTTTTTTTTTTTTTTTTTTTGGTGGCACTGGGGGTTCCTGGAAGCCCTTCTACCTCTGGGCTACACTCCCAGACCTATTTATACTCTATTTGGAAACAGGGTCTCATTAATTTGCTGAGAGCCTCACTAAGTAGCTGAGGCTGGCTTTGAACCTGCGCGATCCTCCTATCTCAGCCTCCCAAGCACTGGGATTACAAGCGTGCGCCACCACGCCCGGCAGAAAAATTATATTTTATATTGGTGCACTGTAGTCGTCCGTCTCAATGGGGGCCAAGTGGGCAGAGGCGCACAGGCACACACCACTCACTCAGCCCTTGCCGATTCCCACCCCTTTCTCTCCCCCTCCCTCCTTCTCATGTTTGACTTAGTGACTGGCTGATGTTTGTGAATGTAAATCAGGAACATTAGAGAATTTCCCTTTTCCATCGATCCCCCTAGTTAGGTCGCCTTATTTGCTTATCTATGGTGTCTTCTTCGTTTAGGGTTTCTTTTCTTTTTCCCCCTCAGTGCTGGGGATGGAACCCAGGGGCATTCTACCTCCCAAGCTACACCCCCAGCCCTGTTTTTTTTTTTTTAATTTATTATTATTCTTTATTTTGAAACAGGGTCTGAGTTGCAGAGGGCCTCGCTAAGTAGCTGAGGCTGTCTGCGAATCTTGATCCTCATGTCTCAGCCTCCCAAATGCTGGGATGAGAAGCGTGCACCACTATGTCAGCTCTGTGTTAGATAATTCTAATACCGATTTTCTTGGGGAGGTGTCTACGGGTGGTCTTTTCTCCTGTGTGTGTGTGTGTTTTTTTTTTCCTGGTTCTTGGGATGACAAGCGACTTTTTTGTGGTGTCCTCGACAGTAGGTGCTCGGGGCTGCGATTCTGTTTCTCCCGAGCAGGTGCGGCGCCTCCAGGTGAGTGGGTTCCTTCAGCTTCTTGTCCGGCTTCTCCAAACCCTGGCGAGGAATGGGGGTTGACTCAGCTTCCTGCTTGGGATGGGCGGCGTCAGAGCTCAAGCCCTTCCTCGCCCACAAACACCTTCTTGGCCTAAATGGGGCACTGAGTCACCGCCTCATGGGCTCTGAGAAGGGCTGTGGGGTCAGGTCCTGCTGGCTCCAGGGCGGGCAGAAGGCGGGCACACGCCGCTTGGTTGCTACGGGTCCAGGAGGAGGGTCTGTCTGGCACTGATGACCCGGGAAGGGGAGAAGCAGCTCCCACTCCTTGAACCATTAGCTTCTGCCTCCAAGATGCGGTGGGGGGGCCTCGACAGCCGAGGCCTGCAGGGTTCAGCCTGGGTGTGGCCAGCTTCGCCCGGTGGGAGTGAAGCTTGGGGACCCCCAGACTCCATGGGCACTCCCCTGGCTAGGAGTCCAGCTGCGCTGCCACCATCCTGCACAAAGACCCCGCCCTGTCCTGCCCGGAGTGGTGGTGCATGCTTGTAACCCCAGCATTTGGGAGGCTGAGACAGGAGAATCACGGTTCGTGGCCAGCCTCAGCTTCTTGGTGAGGTCCTTTGCAACTCAGTGAGACCCAGTTGCAAAATAAAGAATAAAAAAAAGAAAAGGGCTGGGGGTGTAGCTCGGAGGTAGAATGCTCCTGGGTTCCATTCCCAATACTGCAACAAATAAATAAAATAATAAAATATAATAAAGAATAATAAATAAGGCTGGGGGTATCGCTTGCAGGTAGACTACCCCTGGGTTTTATCCCCAAAACCACACAAAAAAGAAAGAAATAAATAAAATATAATAAAAAAATAAGAAATAAGGCTGGGGTTATTGCTTGGAGGTAGAATGCCCCTGGGTCCTATCCCCAGTATGGCAATAAATAAATAAATAAATAAATAAATAATCTACAAAACAGAGCTCGGGGTGTAGCTGGGAGGTACAGTGTCCTGGATCCAAACCCAGTGGCACCAAAAAAAAAAAAAAAAAAAAAAAAAAAATATATATATATATATATATATATATAATCTCCAAAACGGAGCCAGGCCTGCAGAGCAGTCCTTGGGAGGCTGAGAGAGGATGAACAGATTGGAGGCCAGCCTCAGCAATTGAGGGGAGGTCCTCAGCAACCTAGTGAGACCTTGTTTCAAAATCAAAAAGGAGCCGGGCCTGGTGGCGCAGGCCTTTAAGGCCTTTAATCCCAGAATTTGGGATGCGGAGACAGGAGGATTGCAAGTTCAAGGACAGCCTCAGCAAATAGCAAGAGTCGCATCAACCCAGTGAGAGCCTGTTTCAAAATAAAATTAAAATAGGGCTGGAGGCATAGCCCATAGGTAGAGTACCCTTGGGTTCAATCCTTGAGCCACAAACATAAATAAAAACATAAAAAAGGGCTGGGGATGTAGCTTGGAATGCCCGTGGAGTCAATTCCCTGTATCATAAATAAATAAATAAATAAATAAATAAATAAATAAGTAAATAAATAAATAAAGTGCTGCTAAAAGCCTTCTGTGGTCAGCCGGCTCCCAGGCCTTTGCCCGGCAGAGTGGGCTTTCCTTAGGCCTCTGCCTGTGCCGGTTGTCAGGCCTAGGTGGGAGGGATGAGGGAATTTAGGGGCCCAAGACCCCCCAGTGCATTAAGCTCAAGGTCTCTGGACAGCATTTTGTCTTACTTGTGTCTTTTCAGAGTTTTTCTATGCTTTTTGAGGCTTAGAAATCCCAGGGGTTTCTAGTTATAATAAAACATACATGCTTTGATCACGCTGTCAAGAAGGTGCCACAGAAAGATAAGAGACTCAACAGGTCATCCTGGAAGTGTAATTGGGGCTTTAGCCAATAGAGACAGAATTTTTTTTTTCCCAGTACTGGGAATGGAACCTAGGGCCATTCTACCCCCGAGCTACACCTCCAGCCCATTTTTTTATTCTTTATTTTGTAACAGGGTCATTAAGTTGCAGAGGGCCTCACTAAGTAGCTGAGGCTGGCCACAAACCTGTGATCCTGCCGTCTCAGCCTCCCAAGTTACTGGGATTACAAGCGTGCGCCATCATGCCCTGCTGAAGACAGAATTTTTGATCCTACATGTGCCAATATTGGGAACGGCCTAGGAAGATTTGAGAAAGCTCTGATTATTAACATATTTCAAAATAGTTGTGTCAAAATGGCGGCAGACATGGGTAAAGAAAGGACTTCATTTCTGCCTAAAACAGGCAGCTATTCCAATGTAAATTAACCTAGCTCAAAGTAATTAACCAGTCAATAGAGCAGAACTAGGCCTTTCTCTATCTAAAGACAGATCTTAAGAGAGGAGAACTAGGCTACATGATGATCTAGGGAGGATGGAGCAGGGTTTGACCTTGCCCTTCATGAAAGGAGACATCTTGTCACACCTTGCTGGGGGAGGTACCTGACAGGGTTAAGGGGAGGTACCTTACCGGGACGTTCACTACCTCCGAATTATGTAAACAAGATGGAGGTCATGGGTATAAAAGGCCAAGTCCACTCGTAATCCCTTTGGTGTATTCATTTCGAGTCACCCCCCATGCCATTTTGGCATGGAGCTGTATTTCTATTTTCTGTATTTCTATCTTTTTAATAAACTTCTTTAAATCTTCAACAACTGTCCAAGCTATGCATATTTATTCTTAGCTTAGGACAAGAACCCGCGATAATTTTCTGGTTTTGGTCATTTGGGCTTTATGTTATGGGTTGGGGGAAAGTGTGTCCAGAACCCTCGCAAGGGTTCCCAGGAACAGTGTCTTCAAACCATACTCTCCCAATCTGTAATACTACAAATTTCAAACAGTTTCTGAGGGGGGGTAAAGTTGATGGAAAGACCAGAAATTACTGGAATATTGTTCACGTCCAATGCTTCAAGAATCAAATCACAGTAGTTTCTGAGAAACAGTTTTCTAAAAGATACTTGAAATATCGTATCAAGAAGAAGCTGGGTTTGGTGGTGCACACCTGTAATCCCCAGGTTGGGAGGTGGAGAGGACCAAGGCTCAAGGACAGCCTCAGCAAATAGTGAGACTCTAACCGACCTAGCCAGACCCAGTTTCAAAAAAACAACAAAACAAAACAAAACAAAAAACTGGGCGTGTAATCCTACTTGTAATCCTAGCATTTGGGAGGCTGGGACTGGAGGACTGCGGTTCACTGCAGCCTCAACTACTCAGTGAGGCCCTCTGCAACTCAGTGAGACCCTGTTTCAAAATAAAGAATAAAAAGTAGGGCTGGGTGTGTAGCTCAGAGGTAGAATGCACCTGGGTTCTATCCTCAGTAACGCGCGTGTGCACACACACACACACGCACACACGAGTGTGTGTACCTTAAGAATCACCTTTGTGAGTGGCTTCATGTGGGTGCTTCTGACAAGGTGACTTTGAGTTTCCAGATTAGCCCAGAAGATGAGCCTGGGCAGAGCACTAGGTGGTCTCCCTTTTCAGGGCAATCCTTTTTAGTAAGACAATGTGGTATGCATGATAAAGAAACATTTAGAATTCCAGCATTTGGGAAGCTGAGACTGGAGGATCACCGTCCTTGGACAGCCTCAGCTCCTTAGACCCTCTGCAACTCAGTGAGACCCTGTTTCAATATAAAGAATAACAAATAGGGCTGGGGTGTAGCTCGGAGGTAGAATGCCCCTGGGTTCTATCCCCAGTACCGCAAAAATAAATAAATAAAAATATAGAAAAGATATAACATGCAACCGGTAAGCCAAGAAAACTGGAGTAAACTGATTAGTGTCACACAAGTAGGCTTCAAATCAAATTACCATGGACCAAAATAACGGTAGATCCTTTTACTACAGTCAATCCATGAAAGACATACCAACCCTAGAGGCGTATGTACCCAACAAGGGGTTCAAAATTCACGGAGGGAAATGTCACAGAACTACGATGAACAATAAACAAACCTGTTACGGATTTGAGAGAATAGGGTCTCACCAGATTGACGAGGGTCTAAGTTGCTGAGCCTGTACTCAAACCTGTGACCCTCCTGTCTCAGGCGCCCACATACTGAGATTACAGGCATGTGCTTGCATCCAGCTAACTCCTGAACACGGAGACATTACGTGAGCCACAACACCCATTATGAACTTCGTGTGCGACAGCGTGTGGTGCTGGTAATTGAACCCAGGGACATTCTACTTCCAAGCTACAACCCAAACCTTTTTATTTTTTGTTTTGAAACAGGGTCTTGTCATGTTGCTGAGAATCTCACTACATTTTTGAGGCTGTCCTCAAATCTGCAGTCATCCTGTCTCAACTTCCCAAGTATTGAGATTACAAGTATATGCCAAAAAAAAAATCTCTAATTTTTTTTTTTTCTTTGCAGGTTTGGAGATGGAACCCAGGGGCATTTGACCTCCGAGCTACACCCCCAGCCCTATTTTTTATTCTTTATTTTGAAACAGGGTCTCACTGAGTTACAGAGGGCCTCACTAAGCAGCTGAGGCTATCCGTGAACTGCGATCCTCGGGTCTCAGCCTCCGAATGCTGGGATGACAAGCGTGCGCCACCACGCCTGGTTTCTCTAATCTTTTATACTGAATCAAAATGTTGGATATATACAAAGCTGTTTATTTGTTAAATGGAGTGGGAAATATTAGACCAAGGGTGGAAAAAAAAAACCAGGACCCAAAGAACAAACTCACAGAGCATTCCTTTTGTTTTTGCTGTCTTCTTCCTTCTTACTCTTTCTTGTTGATGCTTCTTCCTCCTTCCCACTCCTGTATTGAGGATTGAACTCAGGGGTGTTTTTACCTCTGAGCTATATCCCCAGCCCATTTTATTATTTATTTATTTATTTATTTATTTATTTATTTATTTATTTATTTATTTATTTGTGGTACTTGGGATGGAACCCAGGGGCATTCTATCTCCCAGCGACACCCCCAGCCCTACTTTTTATTCTTTATTTTCAAACAGGTCTCGTTGAGTTATGGAGGGCCTCACTAAGTAGCTGAGGCTGTCTGTGAACCCCGAGCCTCCTGTTCCAGCCTCTCAAATGCTGGGATCACAAGCGTGCGCCACCATGCCCGGTCCCCAGCCCCTTTTAGTTTTTATTTTGAAACAGGGTCTCCCTAAATTTCTGAGGCTGTCCTCAAACCTGTGCTCCTCTTCTCTCCCCCCTCCCAAGTACTAGGATCACTAGGATCCAGGATCCGCTCTAAAGACTTGGCAGTGGGGAAAGGAGCTGTCTTCCTGGTTTATAGATAAGATTACAAGGTGGCGTATCATCTGGCAGTGGATAACTAAATATACGTATAAACATGCATGCTCCCCACTCAGAGGCCCTGAGAGGCTGCACAGAGAAACCTCCCCAGCAGGCAGAGTTTGGGGAGATATATTTGGTTGTCTGCTTTGTATAGACGGAGATAATTCCTGAGTCGAGAGTCAGAATGATTCGTGACAGATAGCGTAGTGAGTTGATAAGCCAGGGCTAGGAAAGAATATAACTGGAAAACTACCAAGGAGCTGCTGGTGGGTGGGGTACCTGGAGTGACCAAGCAGGAGGCCCTGGAGGTGCCCACGTGAGCGTGGGGAGGGTCCTTTGGCGCCCTCTGTCGGCCAGGAGGCGGCGTCACAGTGGTCCTCCAAGGGCCCTGTGGTGTGTTCCCCCCTCATCAGCCTGGATAAGGCTCCTCCTGGCACTAGTCCCCAGCTCTGCCCAGGCGTTTTGTCAAGAGTCCCTCGTCCCTCCTATTACATGTCCTTAAGTGTCCCATTGTTTGTTAGCAATGGACTGCTCTAGAGTGGCAGTTTTTTCTCTTTTATTCTTTGTTATTATACCAGCACCCACTGGTGTCTAGATGGGGATGCCATCGGGTCATCAACAAGTGGTGTTGAACGAAGATATGTGTAGAAAGCTTTTCCCCATTAGAACACACAGTTATTCCTCAAGCATTTCTTTTTTCCTTTCTTTCTTTCATCCCCAGTACCAAAAAAACAAAGAACAAAAAGAAAAAAGAAACAGGACCTCACTAAGTTGTGGAGGGCCTCACTAAATTCAGAGATTGGCCTTGAACCTGTGATCCTACTGTCTCAGCCTTCCAAGTACTGAGATTACAAGTGTATATTACCACACCTGGTTTCAAAGACATTTATTTATTAATTTATTTTTGTGGTACTGTGAATTGAACTCAGGAGCATTCTACCACTGAGCTATGATCCCAGCCCTATTTTTATTTTGAAATAGGGTCTCATTAAATTGTGGACGGCCTCACTAAGTTGCGGAGGCTGGCTGAGAACCTGCCACCCTCCTGTCTCAGCCTCCCAAGTAATTGAATTACAGGCCCGTGCCACCAAGTATGACCCCCCCCCCTTTTAATATAGAAAACTGCATTTGAGGAACCAGAAGAAGAGTCTGATTTTTTTTTTTTTTTTTTTTTTTTTTTTTTGTACTGGGGATGGAACCCAGACACCTTCTACCTCCAAGCTACACCCCTAGCCCTATATTTTATTCTTTATTTTGAAACAGGATCTCACTGAGTTGCAAAGGGCCTCACTACTTAGCTGAGGCTGTCTGTGTCCTAAGTTGCCGAGAGTCTGGCTAAATTTACTGAGGCTTATCTCGAACCTGTGATCCTCCTGTCTCAGCCTCCCAAATACTGGCATTTCAGGCCAGCCCCGGTGCCGGCTGAGGTCTTTAAGCAGCTCTGGGTGCCTGAGCTTTGTGGGTCTCTACAGGACTCTTGGTGACACGTGTGTCTGTGGGGGCTCCCTGTGGGCTCTCCGTGGCGGCGTAAGGCTCCCCCGCCAGGTCTTTGTGTAAGAGGCACTGTGTCTGGGAGAGGGCTCTGTTGGGTCTTTCCCTTGATGGTTTCCTGTTTGTTCTGGAGGACCTTGGAAGGACAAAGGGATTCATGGCTTCCTGCTTCTGGGGGCTCCACAGGTGCAGCCTGGTTAAGCACTTGTCCTCCTAGGGACCCTGGGGTGCGCGGCCAGTCCCAGCACATTCCAGGACTTGCCCCGTGGTGCCCGAGCCAGCAGCCGGCTGGGTCAGGCTCCCAGCTCTGTGTCCTCCCCTCCTTGGCTCCCAGAGGCGGTGTCCTGGGGTGCAGCCCCGGCTGGTGTTGGCTCTGCTCGTACCGCTGGGTCCCTCTGGAGCCCGGCTTACTTAGTTATCTGGGCCCAGGACCTGGCACCATCAGGCCCCCAGGACTTGTGCGCACTCCCCTCCACCGGAGGAAGGGCCCATTCTCATTGGCAGCTGGATTAGCAGCTGCTGGTGTGGGACCCGCCCAGTGGGGATGAAGCCTGAAGCTGTGCCTGCGTGCAGCCCAGCCAGAAGGTGCGCACTGGAGCCTTTAGGGGCCCCCCCTTTCCATATGGGCAGGTGGACAGGTGCAGGGCAGGGCACACCTGCGCCACAGCACAGCAGAGACCACTCTGGACACCCCAGCCCTGGGCAGAGCTTTTTTTTTTTTTTTGTATTGGGGATGAACCTTGGGAGAATTCTACATCTGACCTACACTCCAGCCCCTTTTATTTTTAATTTATTTTTATTTTGGTACTGGGGATGGAACCCAGGGCCATTCTTCTTCTAAGATACACCCCCACCCCTATTTAATTGCTGGGGGGTCTTGCTAAGGTGCTGAGGCAGGCCACAAACCTGCGGTCCTCCTGTCTCAGCCTCCTAAGTACTGGGATTACAGGCATGCACCGCCGTGCCCTACTACCCATGAACACTTCTTTATTTTGTGGTACTGGAGATGGAACCCAGGGGTTTACTACCCCCACGCTATACTCCCAGACCGATTTTTATATTTCATTTGGAAATGGGGTCTCACTAAGTTGCCGAGAGCCTCACTCAGTAGCTGAGGCTGGCTTCAAACCTGTACGATCCTCCTGTCTCAGCCTCCCGAGTGCAGGGATTACAAGCGTGCACCACCACGCCCAGCGACCCCTAAGCATTTTGATGAGTCCCTCCTGGCCTCCTCACATGCCTACTTCTGATTGATTGCCTTTCCGCTCTCTGATCTCTGGGGTGAGCGAGGGCTGAGCGAGGGCTCAGAACCAGCAAGACTGGCTGTGTGACCCAGGCCAGCCTCTCACCCTCGGAAGTACCCACCATTCCCGGAAGCGGAGGGAAAGACCACCAGACTGTGAGTCACATCTCAAGTTCTCTACTCCTGACTTTCCACGGAATCCTTTCTAGAATTCTAAAGGGAATAGAGGCCGGGCGCGGTGGCGCACGCTTGTAATCCCAGCACTCGGGAGGCTGAGACCGGAGGATCGCTGTTCATGGCCAGCCTCAGCTACTTAGTGAGGCCCTCTGCAACTCAGTGAGACCCTGTTTCAAAATAAAGAATAAAAGAGTAGGGCAGGGGGTGTAGCTTGGAGGTTGAATGCCCCTGGGTTCCATCTCCAGACCCGCAAAAAAAAAAAAAAAAGAAAAAAAATATAGGAATAGAGGGGCCAGCTTAGCAATCACAGTGTGAAGACATTTCTCCTCCGCCACATGCTCCGGGCTCCTCTCAGTCCATCCAGCTTCTTCCTGCGAGAGAAGGGGCTTCCCAAGACAGGGGCGCTGCTGCCCTCCCAGGAGTCTGCCTCTGAATGAGGCCCAGCATCCCCACCTCCGCGCCTCCTGCCTCTGTGCCAGGCCGGCTACCTGGCCCGGCCATTCCTGGAGCCTGTGTGGGGTTTGCAGCCCTGCGTGGTCTCTGCAGCTCCGGGAGTTAAAGGTAGAGAGGGCAAGTGGGGAGAGGCGTGAAATCAGGTCCGCAGGTGGGTGTCTCCTTGTTTTTAGTTTTTTTTCCCCCTTGTATAATGATATTATGAAAATTTAAGTTTCAGTAAAGAAACTCAGAATGGGGTGGGGGTCTTACAACTTCTCTGCCACTTCCTGCTGTGTCCTGGCCCTTTATTTATTTACTTTTATTTTTTGGCAATACGAGGGATGGAACCCAGGGGCATTCTACCCCTGAGCTACACCCCCAGCCCTACTTTTTTTCTTTTTGGTGGTACTGGGGGTGGAACCCAGGGGGGCTTTCTACCCCTGGGCTACACTCCCAGACCTATTTTATACTTTATTTAGAAACACCATCTCACTAAGTAGCTGGGGCTGGCTTTGAACCTGCGCGATCCTCCTTGTCTCAGCCTCCTAAGCGCCAGGATTACAGGCGTGCGCCATCACACCCGGCATCCGACTTTTTTTCTTACTATTTATTTTGAAACAGGGTCTCACTGAGTTGCAGAGGGCCTCACTAAGTAGCTGAGGCTGTTGACAAACTGCAGTCCTCTGGTCTCAGCCTCCCAAATGCTGGGATTACAGCCGTGTGCCACCACACCCGGCTTCCAGCTCTATTTTCTATTCTTTTTTTGTTTTGTGTTTGTTTTTGCAGTACTGGGGATGGAACCCAGGGGCATTGTACCACTGAGCTACACCCTGAGCCCTATTTTTTAGTCTCTTTATTTTTTATTTTTGTTTTTTATTGTACTGGGGGTGGAACCCAGAGGTTTTCTACCTCCAGGCTACACTCCCAGCTCTATTTTATATTTTATTTGGAAACATGGTCTCACTAAGTTACTGAGAGCCAGCTGAGGCTGGCTTCGAACATTTGCGATCCTCCTGTCTCAGCCTCCCAAGAGCGGGGATTACAAGCGTGCGCCACCACGCCCGTGGGCCTAGTCTATTTTTGAAACAGGGTCTCACTGAGTTGCTGAGAGCCTTACTCAGTAGCCTCACTCAGCTACTTAGTGAGGCTGTCAGCAGCTTAGTGAGACCCTGTTTCCAAATAAAATATAAAATAGGGCTGGGGGTATAGCCCAGAGGTAGAATGCCTCGCCAAATAGCTGAGGCTGTCCTTGAACTGCGATCCTCCGGTCTCAGCCTCCCGAATGCGTGCGCCACCACGCCCGGCGTATTTTTTATTCTTTATTTTGAAACAGGGTCTCACTGAGTTAGCAGCAAAGGGCCTCACTAAGTAGTGGCCGAGGCTGCCTGCAAACGGCGATCCTCCGGTCTCAGCCTCCCAATGCTGGGATTACAAACGTGCGTCACCTCAACCTGGCTCTGTCCTTTCTATTTAGAAGCCAGAGCCCACTGGGAGCAGCTGGAGAGGCCCTCTTAGGGGAAAAAAACAAACAAATGTGTATTGTGCAACATTAAATATGTTGGGTGTGCTAAATGAAAACATTTTTCTCTACGTAGACTAAATTTTTTTTTTTTTTATCGGAGACATTTTTTCCTATTAGAAAAGACTAGAGAAAGATTTCCTGGTTGACCAGAGGTAACGCCTGCCCGATATGGACAGTGCCTGGGACAGTGATGCGGGTGGTCTGAGGCCCGAGTCCCGGCTGGCCCAGGCTGGATGGAACGGTTTGGGGACAGGGCCTCATGGGGGAGCGGGAGGCGGGGAGGCCTCGGGCCTCGCTGCTCACTGTCCAGGCATTCGGTTTTGGGGGGCTTTCGGCCTCTGAGCTGCCTGTGCCTCATGGGAAAGCTGTGGCCCTTGGGGGCAGCTGCATACCCCAGCAATGCATATCCCAGCGATGTCCTCTGCTCCAAGCACAAGGTGGGCTGGCGATGGCAGGGAAACCTAGGGACCCGGGCTCCGAGTTCCTGCGGATTCCAGCGGGCGGCACCGTGCTCCTGGTGGAGGGTCCCCTTCCTTTCCAGCATGTGTCCGACGGCTCTCATGAGCTCCTGAGCCTCCGCCACGTCGGGGTCCACACATGATCTGTGTGGACTACACCTCTGGCTCTGGGCAGCGGCTGCTTCAGGCTGACATAGTTGGGGGGGGTCTCCCCGCTCTCTGACTTGTTTCTTGGGGAGAATCCACTGGAGGAAGCGCCCCAGGTTTCTTTGGAGGTAGCCTTCTGAATGGGTCTGGCTCTCTTCCGGAAGATGCTGGGCGCTGTCGCCCTCCAGGGTATCCTCTTGGTCCACCTGGTCGAGCGTGGAGGTCCCAGATTCTTCAGTCCTTTCTGTGTGATTTGCTGGGCTGGACCCCCTCCCACCCTCATCCCTGTGAGCTTGGACAAACGTCTTGCTCTGGCTCCTCCGTAAACCCTGATGCTTGGGGTCAGCTGACACCTGCGAAGCCAGCTCGTCACCAACAGGTGAGCTCAGGAGACGGCTGCGGGACGGCTGCGGGCTGAGGAGCCTGTCAGCGGAAGAGCCCCTCTCCGTGGTACAGACGCTGGGCTCCGCTTTTTGCTGCAACTTAGCCGTCCCTTCTGCCTGAGGGTCTTGGGTCGCACACCGTGTGGGCAGTGTTTGGGCCTCGAGGCCGCCTGTCTTGGCCTCCAGGACAGTTCTGTTCTTGGGGCTGTACGTGAGGGTCTGAGAAGACTGTGGGCTCTGACACTCAGTCCCATCTGAGGTCCCCTGGGCCAGGGCCCCCTGGACCTCCTCACCTGCGGGGGAAGAGGTGAGGAGCTGACACTCCAGCGTGCTCGAGGACTCTCGGACGATTGCCTTCTCTCTCAGACACTCCCGAGGTGTTTGGAATGGGGTCCCAGCAACCTCAGCCGCTGAGCTGGACCCAGAAGCACGGGTGGCCGAGGGCGGCCGGGCCAACTGCATGAGGCCGGAGGGTGCATGCTTCTTCAATTTAAAGATATTTACGGGCTTGAGGATCTGGAGGGGCAGGCGCCATCTATGCTTCGCCCAAAACTTTGTAACGTGCGCCTCCAGGGTCTGCTGCGTGTACGAGTCGAGGAAGGGAAGCTTCCGGGAGGTGCTTAAGCAATTTTCCCAACTTTTGGAGGTTGCCAGGTGTATGGTTTCCATCTGAGTGTCGGACGAAGAGAGGGAGCTGTTGATGGAGACCCAGGACTGCCGTACGCTCAGAGGGATCAGCCCCGAGCTGATCTGCCCCGACTTGACGCCCAGGTGGTCCCTCAGGGTGTTTTCCAGACTTTGGTTCTTGCTCACGTCATCTCTCGAGCCGCCGGCCAGTTGTCCCATCCGGTTTCTTTCCGATTCCACGGAGTTCTCCCTTTGAGCCTTCACCGGGAAGTTTTCCAAAGCCCTGGGTGCATCTTTGGGAACTTTCCCTAGAATATGCCCCAAGTTCTTGCCCACATCCCTCCCCAGCTGGAATCTCACCTTCTGTACGTCCTTACTGCTTTCCCCTGTACACAGACAGGGCCTTTCGGGGCAGGGCTCCTCCCTGGCCTCACACGTTTTCGCTAGAGGGTCCTGAAACGGCATCAGCTCCAGGGACTCTTGGATCCTGCGGGGCAGGTCCCACCGGTTCCGAATGAGCCACTTTTGAATGTGCTGCTGGAGCTGGCGGCGGAGCTCCGGGCTCACCGGCAGGTCCTCGGGAAGGATGGACAGTGCCCAGTCGTCTCGGGAGAGGCTGGGAGTCAGGAGACTGTAGACCTCCTGAGATCTGTGGGCCACTGCGGGTAAAGCCCACCCAGGTCCGAGTTGTTCCCCAATTAAGGGCCTTTCTGGGTGCTGAATTTCAGTTGGGATGAGAGATTGTGGCTTATTCTGGGATGCCCCATGGTCTGTAACGTGGGGTGTGCAAGAGGGTGCTTGGAGGGAGGACTGGAGATGGAATGGACACAGAGCTTGGGGCTGAAATTGGGGTACAGATAATACTGAGGACGGAGTCTGGGGCTCCAGACAGGACAGGGGCTGGGCCTGGGGAAGCAGAGGAGACATTTTATCCTGCAGTTGATCTGGGCCAACACTGGATATTTGGTTGAAGAAGAAGGAGGGCGGCAGAGCGGGGCTTTGGGAGATCCAGGCCGCAGCCACCAGGGACTCACTGTGCAGGGAGGGGAGGCCCCAGAAAAGCTGGCTGTATCTCTGCTGAAAACAGGTCCCCAAGGCCCTGGGACAGGGGAGTGGCTGGGGACCTAGCAACTGCTGTGGCTTCTCTTCCATGTCCCAAAAGGGTAGTGGGCTGGTCGTGTCCTGCCCAGCACCCAGTGAATTCAACACACTGGTCAGAGAACTGAAGGGGTTTCCTGGGCCCGTTTGTTCCAGAAACGATCCAGAGTTTTCCTTTTCCTTCCAAACTTGAATCTCCACCTTCCTTGTGACTTTCACCTCCAGGAGCTTCTGGCTGTCGGGGCTGAGTGACGAGGGGTCGCCGGCCACCTGCCATCTCCTGGGGTCTCCCGGGGGCGAGGCCTCTGCCTCACGGCAGGAGAGCTGGCGGCCCCCTGACTTGCCCTGTGCTGAGGCGACGAGGCTCCAGGCTCTGGGGACGACCTGCCACCAAGGAGCCGCTGAAATGGGAGAGCCCGGCGTGGCCGGGATGGGAGAGGACGGGGGACGCTTCCAGGCGTCGGCCACCCCGGTTTGGAGCAGCGTGGGGTCCCACTGGGAGAGAGGTGGTTCAGAGAAGCACATCGGAGGCCGGGGACAGGCCGCGGGGTCTCGGGGGGTTGCTGGGGGAAGGGAAAGGGCCAGTGGCTGGGGCCAAAGGCCTTGCCGGGGAAGCAGAGGCTCTGGGGGCTGAGAGGCGGGGAGGGGTGAGGTGGAGCCAGCAGGAGCAGAGGCCGTCTTTGGGCCTGGCGACGATGGAGAGGAGGCCTGAGGGGGAAGGCTCGCGGTCAGAGGAGACAGGGCCGCCTTCGGGGGTTCTGCGTGCTCCCCGTGCAGCTGGGCTCCCGCAGGGGCTCTTCTGCACACCTCGGCAGGGGGGTCTTGCTTTGAGGGTTGATGGGCGCTGTCTTTGTTAGGGAGAGTCCCCAGGTGGCTGCAGGAAACAGGAGGCACAGGCTGCAGCAGGGAGCAGCTGGCGAGGGCCGGGCGCGCCCCAGACCCTGACCAGACCCTGACTGTAAACTTCTGCTGCTGCCGCTGGTGGTGTGTGTGTGTGTGTGTGTGTGTGTGTGTGTGTGTGTGTGTGTGTGTGTCCTGAAGCCTGAACCCAGGGACTTTAGATACAGGGTCTCACTGGATTGCTGAGGCTGGCACTGAACCTGCAATCCTCCTGTCTCAGCCTCGAATGTACTGGGATTAGAGGCATGTACCACCACTCCGCTCACCCCAGGTTTTTTTTTTTTTTTTTTCCCGGTACTGGGGATGGAACCCAGGGGTATTTTACCTGTGAGCTACACTCCCAGCCCCCCCTCCCCTTTTTTTTTCTGGTTTGGGAGTCTCACTGAGTTGCAAAGGGCCTTACTAAGTAGTAGCTGAGGCTGGCGGCCAACTGCAATCCTCGTCTCAGTCTCCAGAATGCTAGAATTACAGCATGCCCAACCAGACCCGACAGCCCCAGAGTTTTAGCACCCCATATTTACACCCCACCCCCGTCAGCCCCAGGCTGTTGGGTGGCCCTGGGGTCCCCCGTGGGCCTGGGAGGGAGGATATTGGAGAGAAAGGGGAAGTTCTTTACCTTTGCATACGAAAAACCAGGCTCTGCGCCTCCCCCAGGGATTTCAGGCAGTCTCTGCAAGCTGGAAGGCAGGAGGTTATGGGGGTGCAAGGAGGGGCGAGAGGTATGATGGGAGACTGAGCTGAGGCTCAGAACATTGGCAGGAGGGGCCTCCCAAAACGGAATCAGCCTAGCCAGGGACAGGAGCCCCCACGGAAACCCAGGCGGTATCACTGCTGCGGCCCCACTGCCCCACAGGGTGCCTCTGTCCCGCCTCCCCACCCGGCCTTGTTCCAGCAGGGACTGGTTTCTCTCCCAGGGCCTCCCACGGCCACAGCTCGGCCGCCAGGCTGGGTTCTGCAGCTGAGCCCTGACCAGACTCCAGCCCGACCCAGGAGCCGCAGGACTCAGTCGGCCTCCTCAGCCCCAGGCCTGGGGGAGGGGGTCTTACCTTTCAGGGTGGGGCTCTTCTTGCTCTCTCTGCTCCTCCTCCTCCTCATTTGCGGTTGACCCTGAGAAATGGTAAGCGACTAAGGAGGACCCAAGCCCAATCCTCCGCCTGCTGTCTACACAGCCGAGCACTCAGGCTTCAGGTGTTAGCACGGGCCATGCCGGACCCACCCAGTCTTCTGGTTTTTTTCCTTTCACTTTTTTTTTTTTTTTGGTTCTGGGGATGGAACCCAGGGACATTCTACCTCTGAGCTATGCCTCCGGCTCATTTTATTTTGAAACAGGGTCTCTTGCTAAGTTGCTGAGGATGGCCTCAACACCTGTGAGCCTCCTGTCTCAGCCTCCCAAATACTGAGGTTACAGACAGGCACCAACACATTTGGTTTCTTTTACTTTTCTTTCTTTCTTTCTTTCTTTCTTTCTTTCTTTCTTTCTTTCTTTTTTTTTTTTTTTTGCGGGTCTGAAGATGGAACCCAGGGATGTTCGACTTCTGAGCTATGCCCTGGTCCTATTCTTTATTCTTTTTTTTTTTTTTTTGGTGGTAATGGGGATGGAACCAGGGGCCTTCTACCTCCAGGCTACACTCCTAGACCTATTTTTTAATATTTTTTATTTGGAAACAGTGCCTCTTAAGCCAGCGGAGGCTGGCTTTGAACCTGCCCAATCCTCCTGTCTCAGCCTCCCAAGCGCGGAGATTACAAGCGTGCGCCACCACGCCCGGCTTTTACTTATTTTTAAAGTGGACAAAAAAAAAATCTTTTTTCTTTTCTCCTTTAAGAAACACACAAAGGAGCCTTTCTACCGAGGCTGTGCGCTGGATGTCTTCAGCCACATCCTCTGCTCAGAAACAACTTGTTTCTACAGCCGCAGCTCAGTGGCCAGGTTGGGTTCTGCTTCCTGAGACCCCACCTGACTCCAGCCTGACCCAGGAGCCGGCAGGGGCTCAGCTCAGCCTCATCGGCCAACAGGACCAACAGGACGGGCTGGGCCTGGGGCGTGAGAAGCCAGCGGCCAGCGCCCCCTCCCAAGCTCCCCGCTTTCAGGATTTGTCAGATGTCAGGTGTCTGATTTCACACCCTGCCTGGCGCAGAGCATCATACAGAAGCCCTGTGACCGCAGGGAGACCTCCTGGTGCCCACCCTCACCCTGCACTGCCCTGCCTGACCCAAATGAAGGGTGGCTGGCCTCCCGGGATGGCCCCTTAGGCACTCTTTCTATCTGACTTGGAAACGTGGGTGTAATAAGAGAATTATCATTCTCTGTTGGGTGTGGGTAGAGGTGTTTTATTTATTTATTTACTCTGTGTCTGTGTGTGTGTCTCTGTGTGTGTATGTATGTGTTTTACCAGAGACTGAACCCAGAAACATTTTACCTCTGAGCTACACCCTCAGCCCTTTTTATTATTATTATTGTTGTTGTTGTTATTATTATTATTATTATTTCTGTGTTGAGGATGGAACCCAGAGGCCTTATACCTCTGAGCTACACCTTCAGTTCTTTTTATTTTTACTTTATTAATATTATTATTATTATTATTATTATTATTATTATTATTTTGCGGTGCTGAGGATGGAACCCAGAGGCCTTCTACCTCTGGGCTATACTCCCAGACCTATTTATATTTTATTTGGAAACAGGGTCTCACTAAGTTGCTGAGAGCCTCACTTAGTAGCTGAGGCTGGTTTTGAACCTGCGTGATCCTCCTGTCTCAGCCTCCCAAGCGCGGGGATTACAAGCGTGCGCCACCACGCCTGGTTTTATTTTTTATTTTGAAATAGGGCCTCACTAGGTTGCGGAGGCTGAACTTGAACCTGTGATCCTCCTGTCTCAGCCTCTGGAGTGCTGGGGTTTCAGGCGGGCTCCACCTTGCCTGGCTATTTTCTTACCTTTGTGACGGCCTTCTTTTTCCCTGGTGGTGGTGAGGACGCCTCTCCAGGGAGGCAGGGCAGTAACAGGAGGAAGAGCCCCAGCCCACACACAAAGGCAAGGGTCATCTCTGTGGCCCAGGCACTGAAGCCCGGGCTCAGCCATGTGGCATTGATGCTTTCCAGAAGTAAGAGGAAACTCATCTCCCTGACTTTCTCAGAAACTGGAACCCCAAGAGTTTCCTTTGGGAACAGGGAGTGGGCCCAGGCCTGCCCGCATCACAGTGTGGTGGCCTCCGGGTCACAAAGGGCCCTGGAGTGGGGGAGGGGCGCCAGGCAGAAGAGGCTGCGCCCCCTCCCCGCCTCCTAGCCCCACCTCTCAGCCGGGTAGAGACTCAGGCGCTTCATTCCTCCTCCAGCCCAGATAGCCCTGGTGCCTTCGTCCTCCCTGGAGATCTTGGCTCCAGGTGGCCCGTTTGGTTTATAGCCCTTGAAAACCTGCTGCCAACCTGTGTCGGTGGGGACTGCCCAGGGGCTTTCGCCGCCACCTTGTCCTCGACTCTGTGTTCCCGTACGGTGCTTTTGTCTTGTGTCCTTGTACGACTAGAACTCAAATTTCTTTTATCTTCAATTTTGTTTTGTGAATTTTGAATCCTGAGGGGTTTTTTTTTTTTTTATATAGATATAGGCTGGAACCCTGGGGCATTCTACCCCTGAGCTACACCCCCAGTCCTATTTTTATTCTTGATTTTGAAACCGGGTCTCACTGAGTTGCAGAGGGCCTAAGTAGCTGAGGCTGGCTGCGAACCACGATCCTCCTGTCTCAGCCTCTCGAATGCTCGGATTACAAGTGTGCGCCACCACGCCCGGCTTAGTCTTTATTTTTTGAAACAGGGTCTCACGGAGTTGTGAAGGGCCTCCCTAAGTAGCTGAGGCTGTGAACCACGATCCTCCGGTCTCTGCCTCCCGAATGCCGGGATTCCAAGCATTCATGGGCCACCATGCCCACCATCCCAGCCCTTTATATTTTAAGACAGACTAGCAGAGTTGCCAGGCTCTCTGAACCCTGGTCTGCACTTCCTAAAAGCCCTGCTGAGAATAGGCTTCGGATCTTGCTGCAGATAGCTCGGCCTCTGCAGGACACATGGTTTTTGTGTTTGCTTGTCTACGGAGTGGGGTTTATGCTCTGTGCTGGGGATTTTGAACTCCTGACATTCAGAGGTCACTGACTGGATGAATTGGCTTCTGCACACGCTCGTTTTTCAAAAAGAAGTTTTAAACTATCTTGGGAGTGGGTTTTGGAGGTTTCTCCAGAATGACAACTTAAGCATTTTGTTATTTAAGGAATTTATGTCCCTGCATATCCAGGCCTTAGCCAGTTTTAGTAGATTTATAATAGTAAAACCTTTTATGAACATCTCAGATTGTCACAAGGCTGAAAAAAAGTTGTGGCTTTTATACTACTATTATTACTAGTATTAGTGTTAATATTAGTATTATTTATTTGTAGTTCTGGGAACAATCCAGGGGCATTCTACCTTTGAGCTACACCCCAGCCTTATTTTTTATTTCTTTCAGAGACAGTTTTCTTTATTTACCAATAAATGGCTCAGTTGACAAACTCATGCAGATGATTATTTTTATTTTTTATTTTTTGTGGTACTGGGGATGGAACCCAGGGACTGTCTACCTATGGGCTTCACTTCCAGACCTGTTTTCATATTTTATTAGAAACAGGGTCTCACTAAGTTGCCGAGAGCCTCACTCAGTAGCCGAGGCTGGCTTCGATCCTGTGCCATCCTCCTGTCTCAGCCTCCCAAGCGCGGGGATTACAAGCGTGAGCTACCATGCCTGGCTCTCAGCCCTATTTTTTATTCTTTATTTTGAAACAGGGTCTCACTGAGTTGCAGAGGGCCTCACTAAGCAGCCGAGGCTGGCCGCGAACCGCGATCCTCCTGTCTCAGCCTCCGGAATGCTGGGATTAGAAGCGCGCCACCACGCCTTGCTCAAAACCCAGTTCTGACCAATCATAACGAGCAGGGGCGGGGGTTAGTGTGTTTAGAAGTCCATCTATCTCTCCAGGAGCTTCGTGGTCACTCTCTTTCCAGGACGCCCTTGTGAGGGGCTGCGTTGTCTTCTCTGTTGCCGTAAATATTCATGTTCTACACCCTTCACTAGTCCCTGAACTTCATTTGTCAAGATCCCGGGACAAGAGCCCTTAGAGAGGAGACACCTGGCTCCCCGCACGCGTGCGCTCCTCGCGTGGGGTGAGAACTGCTCTCCGTGGCTGGTGGGACAGCGCGAGCGAGTGGCTCACGGGGCAGAACATCCCCGATGTAGTGGCTTCCTGCATGTTTTCATTAGTAGTGTACCAAACTCAGAAAATAATTTTCCCTCTTAAGAGGCCTTCATGCCTTCCTATACCCAACAGCTCAGCAATTGGCTGGGAGCACGCACCTCTGCTATCAAAGCCTGTGTGGGCGAGCCGGGCGTGGTGGCACACACTTGTAATCCCAGCATTCGGGAGGCTGAGACTGGACGACTGAGGTTCAAGGCCAGCCTCAGCTACTTAGTGAGGCCCTCCGCAACTTAGTGAGACCCGGTTTCAAAATAAAGAATAAAAAATTGGGCTGGGGGTGTAGCTCGGAGGTAGAATGCCCCTGGGTTCCATCCCCAGACCTGCAAAGAAACCAAAATAAAACAAAACCAAGCCGGTGTGGATGGAGCCCCGGCTCTGAGCAGCAGGTGGCCTGGAGAGCTCCTGTGTTTTAAGATCCTGTCCCTCTGCGCACTTCATTCCTTGGCCAACAGGACACCAGGCTGTGGTACCCACCCCGACACGCTGCTCTGGCACCGCAGCTCCGTGCTCCATCCCGCGTGCAAGGACGGCCGGGCTCCTGTCCACCCTGGCGGGTCCCCTTTCCACCGCTCCACAAGGCTCCCCTTCGGCTGCTTCCCGTTGTCGTGGCGCCTGGCCTTCCAGGGTGCCAGCGCTTCCCTCTGACCCCCACTGAAGCTGCACTGACGGTCCTCTTGTGTGCAGGGGTGTGTGGGCCGAGGGGTGAGGACCGCGGCTCTGAGGGCCCACGAGATGAGGGATGAGGCGGGAAAGAAGGATCAAGACCAGGGCAGATCAGCTCACCCTGGGCCGGAACCCAGGGACCTTCTACCTCGGGGCGGCACCCCCCCATGCCTATTTTATTATTTTTCTATTTGGAAAGAGGGTCTTGCTAAATGGCTGAGAGCCTCACTGAGTTGCTGAGACTGGCTTGGAAGCCGCGATCCTCTTGTCTCAGCCTCCCAAGTGTGCACCGTCACACCCGGCTCACTGGATGTGTTGACGGTGTCTGCCCTGTTGTTTTTGCAGGGGTTGTAACAACCACAAAAGGATTTGATGCGTAGAAAGACACACACCAGCTGGGCGTGGCGGTGCAGGCCTGTAATCTCAGTACTTGGGAGGCTGAGACAGGAGGATCGCAGTTGGAGGCCAGGGTGGTTAGGTCTTGTTTCAAAACAAAAAATAAAAAGAGGTAGAAATTCCTTGAGTTCAATCCCCGTACACACGGGTGCACGCGCGCGCGCGCGCACACACACACACACACACACACACACACACACACACACACGATTTAGGACCAGTTTGAGAGCCGGTTCTGACAAGAAATACTTGACCCCATTTCTTCTGTTCACGCCTGCCATCTCCACCTTGGCCACTAGGGGCCAGCCGAGCCACGTGCACTAACGTGTCCGACCCACTTGGGTTGCTCGCCAAACTGTCCCGCCTACACGGTTTGTCTTTTATTTAAATTTTTGTGTGTGTGTGATATTAGGAAATGAATCCAGAGGCATTCCACCGTTGAGCTACACCTCCAGCCCTTTACTTTTAATTTCACAACAGGCTCTTGCTAAGTTGCTAATGGTCTCAGTTGCTGAGGCTGGTATAGACGCCTCGACCCTCCTACCTACTGGGATTATGGGTGTTTGCCACCGCACCCAGCTCGTCGTTTTTTCTTCCTTTTTGTTCCTATCAGAAAATTTCTGCCAGGCGTGGTGGTGCATGCCTGCAATCCCAGGACTTAGAGGCTGAGACAGGAGGGTCACAGGCTTGTGGCCAGCCTCAGCAACTCAGCCACACGTGCACGCACACACACACACACACACACACACACACACACACACAGCCTGGAGGTGTTAGTCCCCGTTAGGCTGGGTCACGTGTGCTCACGGCAGGGCAGCGGGGAGCAGAGAGAGCAGAGGGAGCCCGTGAACCCCAGGACCCCAATGGCCCACCTCCTCCAGCCACACCCTACCGCCAACCTCGCCGGCCAAAGACTTCATTATTCTATCTGTCCACTCATGGGGTCAGACCCATCGTGATTCAGTGATTTCTCCTCTGAACATCTTGCATGAGCTCTTCCAGGGGAAATTTTTTCCCCTCTTCCTCTTCCCCTTCCTCTCCCTCCTCCCCCTCCTCCCCTTCTTCTTCCTCCTCCTCTTTGTTCTTCTGCTTCTTTTTTTTTTTTTTTGCAGTCCTGGGGATGGAGCCTAGGGGCGTTCTACCTCCAGGCTATACCCCCAGCCCTGTTTTTATTCTTTATTTTGAAACCGGGTTTCACTGAGTTGCAGAGGGCCTCACTAAGTAGCTGAGGCTGGCCACAAACTGCGATCCTCCTGTCTCAGTCTCCGGAATGCTGGGATTACAAGTCTGTGCCACCACGCCCGGCTTCCAGGGGGCATTTTTAATTCGAACCATAACATTTCCTAAATACTACTGTTTAACAACTATTTACATAACATTTGCATTGTATTTGTTAGGAAAGATAATTTAAAGTATATTGGAAGATGAGCATAGTTTATATGCAAAATTTTCCTGGAGGAGGGGGCCTGGGAACTGAACCCTGAACCTTTGTATTTACTTTTTGATTTTGAAACAGGATCTTGTTAAGTTGCTGAGAGTCCGCTCCGTAAGTCACTGGGGCTGGCCTCAAAGCTGCGATCCTTCGGTCTCAGCCTCCCAAGAAGTGGGACCACGTGGCTCCACACCTGGCTCTGTGTAACTGTTTTACATAAGGGACATGAGCATCCATGGACTTTGGTACCCGGGGAGTCCTGGAAGCAATCCCGGGTGGACACCAACAGCAATGGCTTCACCACGGTGTAACTTGATGACACCTGCTCATATGTTGCTGTTGGTTATGACGGGGTAGTTAGGATTCTTCACAGCTACTCTCTGTCTCCCTGAATGTGGGTAACAGGACTTGAGGAATCCTTAGAATTGACCCCCCCCACCCCGTGTCTTGAACCTACTACCTACCTGCTGAGAAGCGTCTAACTGGACACGGAGCTGTGCGTCTCCAGTATAATGCAAAGCTTATGCAGGGAAGACTGGCTAGGAGGGGATGAAGGCCGCAGCGGCAGGCAGTGTGGCCAGTGAGGCTCCCTGGCCACCAGCCCCCTTTTGACTGGACGTCCTGTTGATCTTCCACTGTGAGCCCAAAGTGGCTCCCGTACCTTTAAGGTGTGTTCCGCTCTGAGGATGGTGCGATTTGGGGCCAACCTGGCTGTCTTTGTGGTGCTCCATGGGGGGCTTCTCCCGCAGAGGGTACATTCTCCCAGTGACCCCCAACTGGGACCCTGGAGCCCCGAGAGGCCAGGACAAGACAGTGTCGCTGAGCTGCCCGTCTTCCTAACTGTGGAAAAGTAGAAGCGTAGATTTCCAAAGTCAGCTCAAGGTCTATTAGAAAATAAAAAGGATTTACTCTAACGTTGGAAAAATGAATCATAATTCCCTCGTTTCTCTTGTGGGGTTGACGGGAGCGAGCAGATGCCCACAGCTGCTGGGGCGGGGCCACACGCTGGATGGCGCTGTTTGCCCCTAGTGGAAGAGGTGGGAAAGGAGGGAATAAAATCCAGTCTTAAACTTCCCAAATCGGAAAAGGGCCCGGGGAGCTGGCTTCTGAGGTTCTGCTCCTTGTCGCTGGTTTCCATGGGAAGTCTTCCCACAGTGGGTGAGCTGGGACTTGGAGAGGAATCGCCCCCTGCAACCTCCCGGCCCACCTGCGGAGGCTGGCTTCCTTCTGGGTTTGTGGCCCCGAGGGCATCAGTCCTCAGGCCCTGAGGCTCTGTGCTCCCCACACTTGGGAGTTACCCCTGGGGCAGTCTCCAGAGCCCCGGACAGTGTTCAACTGCAGGCACATGTAGGTTTTGAGGGAAGCTGTGGTCTAGGCAAGACATCATAACTCATCGAAGAGAAACTGTTATGATTTTCCTTTTTATTTTTATTTTTATTATTCTTATTTTTTGCAGTACTGGGAGTTGAACTTAGGGGCATTCTACCTCCGAGCTACACCCCAGCCCTATTTTTTATTCTTTATTTTGAAACAGGGTTTCTCTAAGTTGTGGAGGCCTCACTAAGTAACTGAGGCTGGCCGTGAACCTGCGATCATACTGTTTCGGTCTCCCAAGTACTGGGATTAAAAGCGTGTGCCACCACACCTGGCTCTTATTTTTCTTTTCTTTCTTTTTTTTTTTTTTTTTTTTGTGGGTCTGGGATTGGAACCCAAGGGCATTAGACCTTTGAGCTACAGCCCCTGCCCCATTTTTTATTTTTTATTTTGAAACCGGATCTCACTGAGTTGCAGAGGGCCTCACTAAGTAGCTGAGGCTGTCAGTGAACCGCGATCCTCCGGTCTCAGCCTCCAGAATGCTGGGATTACAAGCGTGCTCCACTACGCTTCTTTTTAGATGGTAGTTAAAAAAACCACTTCACGCCGGGCGTGTGGCGCACATTTGTAATCCCAGCATTTGGGAGGCTGAGACAGGAGGATCGTAGTTCACAGCCAGCTTCAGCTACTTAGAGGCCCTCTGCAACTCAGTGAGACCCTGTTTCAAAATAAAAAATAAAAAGTAGGGCTGGAGGTAGAATGCCCCTGAGTTCCACCCCCAGTACCTAAAAAAAAAAAAAAAAAATCCACACATTTGTACTTTCCATTATAATGATTTGTTCTTACTTATTATTTTTGAAAGAGATATATATTTTTTCATCATGACATTTACACCAAGCAGAGGGACTGAAGTCCATTTTCACTCTACTAGATTTGTCTAACAGAAAAAGTGTATCAAGGAGAGTCGCTGCTGAGGCGGCGGGAGCCGTGGGCCCCCTCCAGGAGATGAGGGGACCCTGCCCCAGGCTCCGTGAGGCACCAGCCTCCGCGGGCTCAAAGCGGTCGGCAAGCCCTTGGACTCCAACGGGAGCCCAGCTCAGTCGTTCCTCCTCAGAGCTGTTTATCTCAGGTCTTTGCCACAGCAATAGCAAGCTGAGGAAGGCACCTGCATGCTGACAGAGAGTCACCCACGCATGAATGTGTACAGGAAAAACCTTCCGGGCAGAAATCATTGCAGCGCCAAAGAGACGGATGTGAGTTTGGCCGAGTTTACCAGGAGGACCATCTTGAAAATCCCCATGCAGGAGATGATGACAGTCTTAAAAGCCTGGGATTTTCTGTCTGAAAACCAACTGCAGAGCATAAACCCATGGCAGAGAAAGGACTCTGTGCTTCAGGCCCGGTTCTGCTATGTGTGGAGAAGGGTGCGAGTCCCAGTGACGTAGCCCTTTTATTTTATTTTATTTTTATTTATTTTCAGTGCTAGAGATGGAACCCAGGGGCATTCTACTTCCGAGCGACACCCCTAGTCACATTTTTTTTTTATTCTTTATTTTGAAACCGGGTCTCACTGAGTTGCAGAGGGCCTCATTAAGTAGCTGAGGCTGTCCAAGAACCCAGATCCTCTTGTCTCAGCCTCCCAAATGCTGGGATGACAAGCGTGCGCCACCACACCTTGCTTAGAATTCTTCAGAGAGCAGTAAAAAAAATGTGCCGGTCACCTTCAGAGACATGGAGAATGCAGTCTGGGTGTGAATTGCCTGGGGGACACAGAGCATAAAGGCAAAACAGCACAAGCCTACCTGTGTAGGCATTGTTCCCAGACGCCCTGTGCCCTCACATCTGCATCACTGAAGAGCAGTAAACCCTTCTGGGTCAAGTCCACAATCGTCAGCAAACACCATCAGACTGTGAAAACTGCCCGGGAAGCTGGCACCTGCATGGCCATTGTGTTTAAACAGTATAATCAGGACCCTGGAAAGCACAGCTCTCCAGGAAAGAAGACTGGGACCCGATAGAAATATGGATTCAAGGATCATTCATGAAAACGCATGTTTTCATGCGTTTTCCAAAGAGTCACTCGAGAAACCTTTGGAGACCATCCTCAGCCACAACCAGAGTTTGCACACTCTAAGCTTGAGACGAAGTTCAGAAGTGACTTAAACGGAGGCCCCGTGGCTGCGAGCCAGGAGCCCCTCCGGTGCCTGATACAATTCTCTAGCCCGCATCTTTTGGAAGGAAGCGTTGCCATCCTGAGCACCAGCCGGTATTGCAGATGGACCGCTTTCTCCGTGGCTTGCCTGCACACCCAGCAAGGGAATGGATGAAGTTAAAGTCAGAGATGAATCAGATGAGTGTGGCTTGGAAGTCGCAGTACTTGGGTATTTGATCATACGAAGGAATTGTTATTCTTTTAGGTATGCTAGTGGTATTGCTAGTGGCTCCTTGTCTACCGCGCACAGGAATTCCAGTCGATGGCCGGCTGGATGGATTCCGTCGGTAAACTTTAGAGATGAGTCCTGGGAGCCGTGTGTCCGTGGCCCAGTGGCTGACGTCCTTTCTTTCACTCTTGCCCGTCCTCCATCTTAGAATGGTCACCCTCCAATGGCTAGTTTCTAGGGATTTAATGTTAAGCTTCAAGTCCCTGAAAGAAGCGCCACGAAACTGCGCTCAACTCAAAATTTCTAAGAGAATCATAAAATGGGTCCATTTGGAAAGCAGAATTGGGTCCATTAAGTTGCTATTGCAGGGGTTGCATATCCAACGATTCTGGCTGCTCAGTTTTAAAATATGGGTAGAAAGGTTTCCCATTAATATGTCTTAGATGATTAATTTTATGGGAGCTCTTCACTGGACACATTCAGATGTCCGGTTGCATATTATTGTAAAGGCTGGTTCTTGCCCCACTGTGTGGCCAGACATCACTAAATGACATGATAAGTTCTTAGAAATGTATCATGAGGTGGTGTGTGTGTGTGTGTGTGTGTGTGTGTCTGGACATTTTTCTTCTGAGCTACACTCTTAGCCTTTTTTTAATTTTGAATCAGGGGCTTGCTAGTCTTGCTATGTTGTTGGGGCTCGCCTCAAACTTGTGATCCTCCTGTCTCAGCCTCCTGAACACCAGGATCACAGGCACGCACCGCCACACCCAGCGTCCTTTGGTGATTTTGTTCTGCAGATATAAAGTGTACCTACACAGACCTGGATGGTATAGGCTGCGACACACTAGTCTGTATGATGTATTTATATGCACATCTATGAGAGTGGAAAAAGGCCCTTCCTGGAAGCACAAGGCAGGAGTGTGCATGAGTCATAGACCTACTCATTTATGAAGAAGTTTTGAAAGTTGGGCGTGGTGGTGCACGCTTGTTATCCCAGCCCTCAGGAGGCGGAAACAAGAGGATCGCACAGGTTCGAAGCCAGCCTCAGTTACTTAGTGAGGCTCTCAGTAACTTAGTGAGACCCGGTTTCCAAACAAAATATTTGGGAGGCTGGGACAGGAGGATAGTGGTTGGTGGACAGCCTCAGCTACTGAGTAAGGCCCTTTGTAACTCAGTGAGACCCTCTTTCAAAATAAAGAAAAGAAAAAAAAAAAAACAGGGCTGGGGTATAGCTTGGAAGTAGAATGCCCCTGGGTTCCATCCCTAGTGCCTCCCCCCCAAAGAAGGTGATATTGAAGAAAAGCAGGGGATGGCATGACAGGTTTATAAGTTGTGTTTTGCTGTATAACAAATGACCCCCAAACACAGAGGTGTAATTATTAACTGTGTATTAGCTCACAGTTCTGTGGGTCAGTAATTTGGTCATGGCTTGGCTGGAGTCCCCGTCTCTGGGTCTTCCACAGGCTGCAATCAGGTATCAGAGGAGGGCTGCAGACGTCTCAGCATGGGAGGAGTTCAGGCAAGAGGCGAACAGCTTAGGGCTTGGACGTGGGTGGGAGCTGTGGTGTTGGTGAAGATCAGGTAGGAGAGGTACTTAGGAGGTAAAATTTAGAGGTAATTAATTAAAAAGACAAGCTGTTTTATTTTTATTTATTTATTTTTAAAATCTTTAAGAAGGGCTGTTTTAGTACACTTTTTCATGCTGTGACAAAAATACCTGGCATGGATGCCATCGAGGAGGGAAGGTTTATTTGGGCTAGGAGTTCAGAGGTGCAGTCCAGAGTTGGCTGGTTTGAAGGCTAGGTCATGGGAGAACCACAGCACTGGACAGGAGCTCAACTTGGCACACTGGGGGGGGGGGGAGAAAGAGAGAGAGAGAGAGAGAGAGAGAGAGAGAGAGAGAGAGAGAGAGAGGAAGCAACCAGGGACAGATGTCCTCCAGGCCACAGCCACACCCTATTGGCTGAAGATGTCACCCAGTAAGTCCGTTCAAATAATTATCCTTCGGTGTATTTACCCACTGATCAGATTGGATCCCTGATTCAATAATTTTACCTCTGAACACTGTTGCACCGGGAAACACACTTCCAACACATGAGCTTTTGGGGGACATTCCAGACGCGATCTGTAGCAGGAAAGACAGAGAGACATAGTTCCTTGCAGGTGAGCACTCGTTCCCAGGGGCCAGGTGACCTCTCCTGGGGCTGGGCGGCTTGGCCTGGCCCTACAGCCTCCGGGAACGACGCTCCTCGACTAATGTACTGCCTTTTTTCAGATAATTGAGCGTTTCAAATTCTATCAGAAGAGATTACGAACTAATACTAGATCTTCCAAAGGCTGCAACGCTTTAACCACCATTTCTCAGATTTATGTTCGGAGCAATTAAGGCAATCTGGAAAGAAAGAACATAAATCACTCGACGAAAATTTGCCATTTAGTGCATCGTTTATTAGTGATTAGAGAACACTTGGCGTGCAGTATCAGTGTCCTCTCAAAGAGCAATCTCAAAGTAAATGGAACTCGAATTCTGGGTGCAATTAGAGGTCTAAGTGGAAAAGAGATCTCAATTAAGACATTGCCGACCTGACTATTATTAAATTACGGCTAAGGAAGAGTTAGGGAGGAAGAGAGTCAAACCTCTTTCATTAAAAAGCCTCACACAGTAAATAATGGGAAGGAGTTGGAAACGTGTGACAGGACTCAAAGCCTGAGCTTTCCTTTGCAGCATGTGGCTGTGAATCTACACCCTTTAAAAACTTACACTGAAGCTGGGTGTGGTGGCGCATGCTTGTAATCCCCACGCTTGGGAGGCAGAGACAGGAGGATTGCACTGGTTCAGAGCCAGACTCGCTGGCTTAAGAGACCCTGTTTCCAAATAAAAATATAAAAATAGGTGTCTGGGAGTGTAGCCCGGAGGTAGAAGGGCTTCCAGGAACCGCAGTACCACCAACCCCCCCCCAAAAAACTCCCCCCCCAAAACAAACTTACACTGAGTTTCTTTTGCCAGAGTTTAGCTACCTTTTTTCTTATCTAGCACTATTCTGCTCTTTAACTAAACATTTGTAATTAGTAAACAAACAAACACACAAAAAATCATCCTATACATTAGAAAGAAAGAAATTTAGGTCTTAACATGCTTGTATCAGTTATGTTTTGAGTTCAGACCCAGGCATAGTGGTGCACATCTGTAATCCAGTACTTGGGAGGCTGAGACAGGAGGATTGCAGATTCGAGGACAGTCTCAGCAATTTCGGGAGACCCTCAACAACTTAGTTTCAAAATAAAAAGTAAAATAGATACTGCGGGGTGTAACTCAAAGGTAGAATGCTCTGGATTTAATCCCCAGAATATATGTAGAGAAAGATCCCGCATCCATTAGGTGATACTCTTTAAGTCCTCCTCAGGTAGGATGTAGCCATTAGCAACACGTGTCAGGAGGTATTCAGCACACCTTCTGAGGTGGGGCCTCAGAAGGATGAATGCTGAGCCCGTCCCGTCCTCTACCTCCCAGAACTCAAGTCTTCTCACAGGGACAGACCAGTGCTCACAGTGGTGACATTCTGAAAGCCTCGCTTGGTGGGCCAGAGGGGGTGCGGAGACACTGAATCAGGGCTTCGGAAATGTCACAAACGGTGAATTGATGAGATGGTGCCTAAGAAAAGTGAATTTCACTGAAAAAAGATGGAAGAAATGCTTGGTGGAAAAAAGTCTAAAGCCCATTTCCTATGATATCTCTTGTAAACAGTGTTTAATGCAGAAAGTAACTAGTTCCGGAACCACCTATCACGGGATGGTTACCAGAACACCCTTTATATGGTGCTAGGGATTGAGCCCGGCACCTTCTACGTCTTGAACTACACTCCCAGCCCTATTTTATTTTTAATCTTGAAACAGGGTCTTGCTAAGTTGTTGAGGGCCTTGCTAGTTGCTGAGGCTGGCCTCGAACCCTCCTCTGCCTCAGTCTCACAAGAACTGAGATTACAGGTGTAATCCACCACACCTGGCACACCTGGATGTTTTTGAGGCAATCTCTGCTGAGGACAGAATTCTCTCATAGGTTTATTTTCTTGATGTTTTTCAGGGGTTAGAAATTCTCTCTCTCCTCTCTCCCTCCCTCCCTCCCTCCCTCCTTCCCTTCTTCTCTTCCTCTCCTCTCCTCTCCTCTCCTCTCCTCTCCTCTCCTCTCCTCTCCTCTCCTCTCCTCTCCTCTCCTCTCCTCTCCTCTTCTCTTCTCTCTCTCTCTCTCTCTCTCTCTCTCTCTCTCTCTCGGGGTTGAAACCAGGGAGGGGTGCTTTACCTCTAAGCTACATTCCCAGCCCTATTTTATTTCTTTGTGAATACGTGGTACAGGAGATGGAACCCAGGAGCAGTCTATTTCTGAGCCATACACCCCACCCTATTTTATTTTTCATTTTGAAACAGGGTCTCACTAAATTGCAGACGACTTCACTAAGTAGCTGAGGCTCGTCGCGAACCTGCGATCCTCTTGTCTCGGCCTCCCAAGTACTGGGATTACAAGCATGTGCCACCACACCTGGCTTCTTTCTTATTTTGAGACGGTCACACTAAATTGCTTTGAATCTGTGATCCTTCTGTCTCAGTCTCCCAAGTACTAAGATTACAGGCATGTATCACCATGCCTGGCTCCTTTTTATTTTTTGAAACAGAGTCTTGTTCAATTGTTGAGGCTGGCCTTGAACCTACGATCCTTCTGTTTCAGCCTTCATGTACTGAGATTACAGGTATGCAAAGCCACACATGCTTTAAGAATTCTTGATAACTCATCTGCTTGTGGGGAAATAATTTATTCCCAATTGCATGCTACACAGGCTTAAAATCTAGATAGGCCGTGGCAGAGAAACCTCAAATATGTACAGGACTTGTAAAAAAAAAAAAAAAAAAGTAGAAGAGAAAGAAAATAAAACAATTTTTCAGTGTAATCAGAGCCCTGAAAAAGCTCTCCACGATCCTCCTCGCTGTTCAGATCACCGGGTTCTCCCCTGGGACAATTTCAGAAAATTAAGGAGACAGGAGTCAGACTCAAATATGGTTATTTGCAATTGCAGTTTTGGGAAACGCTTTGCCCTAAGCTTTCATGGTCCTGGGGTGATCTAAACAATATTTTACTACTACTAATAAAGCCAGGCATGGTGCTGCACACTTGTAATCCCAGTACTTGGGAGGCTGAGACAAGAGGATCGCAGGTTCTCTGCCAGCCTCAGCTACTTAGTGAGGCCCTCCACAACTTAGACCCTGATTCAAATAGGAGGATAAAATAGGGCCGGGGTTGTAGCTCAGAGATAGAGTGTCTCTGGGTTCCATCCTCAGTACCACACACAAAATAATAATTAATAATAATAATAAACACCACCACCACCACAATAGCAGCAGCAGCAGCAATAGCAGCGTAAGCATCCCAACTCCGGTCAGCAGGCCAGGGGTAATGGAACCTGGCTTTGAAGCCTCCGTCCTATTTACACAGCAGAAGAGCCTGGTATTAACAGCGCTCGGAGAGCGGCCCTTTCATATTTCACACTGAGCTCACCGGACACAAATAGAAAACCTTGAGGAAATGTGACTCTTCCCCAGAGGTCACTGTTTATTATGTAGACACGGGCAGCCCCTCCGCTGTCTTGGTGGCGTCTCCTCTTGCGGGCGGCTGGAGCTGGCTGCTCTGCGGGCCCCAGATGGATGTGCAGGCTCCTCTGGAGTCAGTCCCACTTGGTTGCTGAGTGGCTCTCGTGACTACTCTGCCCTCCAGGGCCATCGTCCCGTGGCTTCGCCCTGGATGAGGCCCGAGCTAACCCTCCCTGCCCACCGCGGTCACCTTGTGTCTTACTCAGAGGAGCCTCCCACTGTGGGAATCCACACGACACCCACAGCGTGTCTGTCCTGGAGTGTGCTCCACACGTGTGAAAGGAGGAGGAGGAGGAGGAGGAGGAGGGGGTCCATGTTAAAGTTCCGTGCCCTTGCTGGAGCATCGTCCGAGGCCCTGAATGAAGCAGGCTGAGCGTTCTCAGTAGGCTTATGAGGTGGACAGTCTCCACCTCACTACAGAACCATTCCCTCTTCAGATGGACTCCTCCTGCACATCTGAGCTCTTGGAGCAGAAATCGTCAAACATGACGAAGGTACCGGCGTGGGGAGGAGGAAGCAGAACTCCGTTCTTTCATGGCAGATGCTCCCTGACCCCGAGCAGGGAGCCCAACGCGGTCACTTTGGTTTAACTGAGGCCACACCACACTGGACGTCACAGCAAGGGCTGGAGTGTAGCTCAGGGGTACGGCTGTCTTAGCATGAATGAGGTTCTGGGTTCAATTGCCAGCACCCTCCAGAAAGGAGTTACATTAAGTATGAACACATCTGCAGCAGCAATAGAAATAAACAGAAGCAAAAACAAGCAAGCAAGCAAAACCCAAAGTAAAGCACAGCACGGACTCTCGTGCCTGTAATCCCGCTGTGGGCTCCAGATGAACCCCAATCTCTACATACTCAGAGCCCATTTTCTTCTTTTTAAAGTCTGTTTTCAGCTGGGCGTGGTGGGCACGCCTGTCATCCCCGCGCTTGGGAGGCTGAGACAGGAGGATCGCGCAGGTTCAGAGCCAGCCTCAGCTACTGAGTGAGCTCTCAGCAACTTAGTGAGACCCTGTTTCCAAATAAAAATATAAAAACAGGTCTGGGAGTATAGCTCAGAGGTAGAAAGCCCCTGGGTTCTATCCCCAGTACCACCAAAAAAAAAAAAAAATCTGTTTTAATCGGTGCATTGCAATTATATATCACAGTGAGGCTGCACCTAGCACCTGTGTGTTTCCTTTTGCGTCTAACCTGACCTCCTCCTCCTTTCCCGTACGTGTTGGTGAGATCGGCGGCAATACCTTCATGTATAGCCATAACATTATTCCATCTATTTTCTTTCTCGGTCCTTCTTTTTCCCTGCCCTGCTTCCCTGCCCTGCTCCCTTTCCACTAGTCTGCGAATCTTCCATTTATCTAAAGTGCCTTTAATTTCCTATTTCCTCTGTAGCTTCCACACATGACAGAAAACATATAGCCACTGACTTTCTGAGCCTGGCCATCTCGTTTAGCATGATATTTTCTACTTTCATCCATTTTCCTGCAAATGACAGAATTCTGTTCTTTTTTTTTTTATGAGAGTTTTACTTCTGGCAGAGTAAAATTCCATCGTGCCTATAGATCATATTATCTTTATTCATTCTGCTGTTGACAGACACCTAAATTGGTGTCATAATTTGGCTATAGTTCTCTTTAGTATCTTTCCAAAAGAAATCAGATACAGAAGGAAATAATGCACCAAGTGATGTATACCTGTATGAGTGCATCACGTTGTATAACCACAATGCACCAATAAAATTATAAATAAAAGACAGGTGTGGTGCCGGGCGTGGTGGCGCACGCCTGTGATTCCAGTACTTGGGAGGCTGAGACAGGAGATCTGGGTTTGCAACCAGCCTTAGCTACTTAGTGAGGCCCTCTGCAGCTTAGTGAGACCTTGTTTCAAAATAAAGAATAAGCCGGGTGTGGTGGCACAGGCTTGTAATCCCAGCGTTTGGGAGGCTGAGACAGGAGGATCGCACGGGTTCGAACCCAGCCTCAGCTACTTTGTGAGGCTCTCAGCAACTTAGTGAGATCCTGTTTCCAAATAAAATATAAAAATAGGTCTGGGAGTATAGCCCGGAGGTAGAAAGCCCCTGGGTTCCACCCCCAGTACCACCAAATAAATAAATAAATAAATAAATAAATAAATAATAAAATCGGGCTGGGGATGTAGCTTCGAGGTAATATGGCCCTGGGTTCAATTTTCAGTACCACACGCACACACAAAAAAGACAGGTGTGGTGGCTTATGCCTGTAACCCTGGTACTTGGGAGAGTGAGGCAGGAGGATCACGAGTGTGAGACTCGCCTTGGCAACTTAGTGAGACCTTATTCCAAAATGAAACATTAAAAAAGTGCTGGCAATGTAGCTTGCAAGTAGTCTTGAGCCTGTGATTTTTCTGTCCCTGCCTCTTAAATCCTGGGATTAGGATGTGTGCCTCTGTACCCAGCTTTCCCCCCCCCACCCCAAGGGCATTAAAATAACCTGAAAAATCACAAAAAGTCAAGGGGCAGAATAAATACCTAGACAATCAGAGCTCTGCTCTGTCTCTGGGGGTCTTGGATCCCTGGCAGCGCTGCGGTCTTGACACCTACCTGCTGTATCCCACGTGAAGTAAGCAGCAGAGCATGCTGGGACGGAGGAGTGAGCCGGGCAGGGCCGGCAGAAGCAGCAGGGACTCCTGGGAAGTGGACAAGGTTGAGGTTAGACAGCAAGGCCATCGCTTTAAAGAACTACGGGAGGTTTCGTGTCAGAAGAGATAACTTTTTTTTTAATTTATTTTTTTGTGGTACAGGGAATGGAACCCAGGGACATTCTACCTCTGAGCTACATCCCCAGCCCGATTTTTTATTCTTTATTTTGAAACAGGGTCTCACTGGGTTGCAGAGGGCCTCACTAAGTGGCCGAGGCTGGCTTCGAACCTACGCAATCCTCTTGTCTCAGCCTCCCAAGTACTGGGATTACAAGTGTGCACCAAAACGCCCGGCTCCCAGATCTTTTATTTTATCACTGTGTGTGTGTGTGTGTGTGTGTGTGTGTGTGTGTGTCCGGGGATTGAACCCAGGAACATTTTACCTCCGAACTACATCGCCTGGCCCTTTATTGTCCTTGATCTCACTAAGTGCTGAGCCTGTGATCCTTTTGTCTCAGCCTCGTAAGTACTGATATTACAGGGTAATATCTTTTTTTTTTTTTTTATGGTACTGGGGTTCCTGGAAGCCCTTCTACCTCCAGACTACACTCCCAGACCTATTTCATACTTTTTTTTATTTTTGGAAACAGGGTCTCTTAAGCCAGCATGCTGGCTCCGAACCTGCTTGATCCTCCTGTCTCCGCCTCCCAAGCGTGGGGATCACAAGCGTGCGCCACCACGCCCGGCTGGGAAAGAGTTTTATATTTTCTATGTTTTACACAAAACGTTGTGCTTTCTCTTTAATACCGAAAAAGCCAGGAGCCTGGAGAAGGTTTTTTTTTTTCATACAGGGGATGGAACCCAGGCACATTTTACCTCCGAGCTATACCCCCAATCCTATTTTATTTTTATTTTGAAACAGGGTCTTGCTAAGTTGATGAGAGTCCCATTACTTGCTGAGGCTGTCCTCGAACCTGTGATCCTCCTGTCTCAGCCTCCTAAATGCTAGGATTACAAGTGCGGGCCACTACTCCAGACTCAGAGGTTCTTTTCTATCTTTCTCTCTCCTTCCTTCCTTCCTTCCATTTCCCTTTCTTTCTCTTTCTTTCTTTCTTTCTTTCTTTCTTTCTTTCTTTCTTTCTTTCTTTCTTTCTTTCTTTCTTTCTCTCTCTCTCTCTTCACCTTGGAGCTACATTGAGTTGCAGAGGGCCTCACTAAGTAGCTGAGGCTGGCCCTGAACCTGCAATCCTCCCATCTCAGCCTCCCAAGTCTTGGGATTACAAGCATGGGCCACCACACCCGGCAAGATTTCTTTTCTAAACCTGGAATTTAGGAAGACCTGCAGGGAGGCCGATGACAGTTTGGGGGAGGCGAGCCCTAAGCCTGCTCCATCGGGAGTGATGGCCGGCGGGCTGCAGAGGACTGGGGTCGGCGGGGGAGGTCACCACAAGCAGCTTTGTAGATTTAAAGCTGGAAACCTCCCAGGGAGAGGGGAAGCCGGCCAGGCGGTTCTGCCGGGGCCTTCAGCTGGGAGAGGACAGGTGCGGGCGTTTGGGTGGAGATGGAGGCGCCTCCCGCCCCGCCGAGGGTCATCTCAGCACGCGGCTGCCCTGGCGCCCGGCACCTCGCCGCCTTTGCTCCAAGGGGTCAGTGCGCTCTTCGGGGGGCGGGACGCGGGCAGGCTTTAGGGAGAAGAGCAGAGCTGAGGTTTGGTACTCAGATCAGATGCCACGTGGCCCGGCCCTGACCAGGGCTGGCGGCAGCCCGCCTGCTGTCCCTCCCTGCAAAGCGAGGGCGCGGTTGCTGCCGCCATGGCTGGTGATCCCTGACGTCGTAGGTGCTGCCCGGGCGTGAAGGGGCCACGAAGGCCGGCTGTTCTTGCTTTAAAAGAGTCGGGAGGGAGTCGCATTTCAGTCCCATGAAATCCCCGTCTGCCCTGTCGTGCTCCACGGTGGAACTTTCTGGAGTCCGAAAAGACTCCTGACTGAGTTTGCCGAGAATCTGGTGGGTGCAGACACATCTGAGGCTGCAGGGAGACCCACCTCCAGGACCCCTAACAGCCCCAGAGAGCGGGCAACAGGCTTCTCTGCAGATGTGGGGCAGCATCCAGCGGAGCGTCTGATGCAAGAGAAAGTGCAAAGTCGGATTCTGCATTCAGTAGTCGTGGAACTTTGATTTTAAACTACTATTTAAACTGGGCGTGGTGGCACACTCTTGTAATCCCGGCATTTGGGAGGCTGAGACAGGAATATCGAAGTTCACGGCTAACCTCAGCTACTTAGGCCCTCCGGAACTTAGACCCTGTTTCAAAATAAAAAATAAAAAATAGGGCAAGGTGTGTAGCTTGGAGGTAGAATACCCTGGGTTCCATCCCCAGACCTGCAAACAAAAGAAAAGAAAACAAACAAACAAACAAACAAACAAAAAAACTATTTAAAAGTCAACTGTTTAAACTGGGCATGCGTGGTGGTGCATGCCTGTAATCCCAGTACTTAGGAAGGTAAGACAAGAGGATCCCAGGTTCCAGGGCAGCCTCAGCACTTAGTGAGACTCTCATCAAACTACTGAGACCCTGCTTCAAAATAATAATAATAATGTAGGACTGGGGGTATAACTCAGAGGTAGAATGCCCCTGGGTCAACCCCCAGTACAAAAAAAAAAAAAAAAAAAAAAAAAAAAAGAGAAGGGAAAGTAAGAAAGCTAACCGTTCAAAAGGTACTACTATTTAGAAGGTAACAAGTGGTTTGCTCTGAAATCCAAATTTATAGTTGTGGGGAATTGCTCTTCCACTTGAGAAAAGGTAAATGGGGAGCACTTCAGTGCTACCTTAGGTGTGCAGAGTGAAGCCAAGACGTGTCGGCGTGCACAGACACTTGTCATCCCGGCGCTGAGAGGGCGAGGCAGGAAGAGCTGAGGCATCCCTGAGCTTAGCAAGACTCTGTTTCAAAATAAAAAATAGAAAAAGGAATGGGAGTGTAGGTCAGAGGTAGAATGTCCCCGGGCATAATCTCCAGTACCAAACAAACAAGGCTGGGGTGTAGCTGGGGGGTAAAGTGCCCCTGAGCTCAACCCCAGGGCCAACCAAAACAAAACCATGGACACCTACTAACGAGACCTTGAAGGGCAGGACCTGGAAGATGACTGCCACCCCTGAATCACCCTGACCACCAGGCCGGGGGCCCACACTTCCTCCTGCCCACCCTCGCCAAAGCCCCCTATGGAAGCCCTATGCTCCCAAAGCGGCCTCCATCACTTCGGGGGTGGCCTGCATTCCCCCTTGAGTACTGATTCTCTACTGTCTGCCTGGCACGCACTGAAATTCTTTTTTATCACAGAAGCCACAGACCCTGCTGGTCCTGAGTTGAGAAACCAACCCTTCTTGTTGTGTTGACCTACCACGTAGGTGGAGCATGGTCTGTGTGTTTTGACAGAGTCCCGGCTGAACTGCCCCTGGTGTGGCTGGAGACGGAGTGAGCTGCGCGTCCGTGGCTGGGAAGCGTCCGAGCATCGAGCTCTGGTCCTTCAGGTGCAGCGCGGGCAGTTATCAGAGAACTCCAGGAAGGTCTCTTTACTAGGGTATCAAATAATGGAGGCTAACGTGGTGGCCGGTCACAGGTTCGAGAGTCTGGGACAGCTGCCTTTTTATTTAACGATCTTGGAAAATAAAATCACAAGCCCGGTGGAGTGTGCACAAGGCAGAAGAGGCAATACACTAGTGACCTGCCCTCCTCGGCCTCCAGCCCCTCGGAACCTCAGGACCATCGCAGCCTCCTTCTGAACTAAACCCCTCTTTATTCAGGCCCCACCCATGAAAGATGTGTAAAGGCTCCCACTCGACAACCAAATGTCAGGAAGACAGGGCGTAGGCGCACCATCCAGTACCAAGCGGGGAGCGGCGCGCACGCCTGCCATTAGTCACACGGGCTTCCAGAAATCCCCACCAGCTGGGCTGAGTGACAGCCCTTTAGTGACGCCCAGGGCGACTTTGCAGTGCCTGTGAGCCGACAGGCTGGATTCCTGGGCGAGATCACAAATTTAACTCCCCCCAAGTGGCTGCTCGCGATCACTTGAAAGTGGGTAATGTTAAGGTGGGAGATGTAGCCGCGGGTCCTTGTTCTCAGCTATGTATAGCGAGCAATCGCCCAAACTCCTAAGCGATTTTATTATTACTAAGATGGAAAGATAGGACAGAACTTAGAGCACCGTGCCACAGAGGGTGACGTAGTGGGGAGACCTGTAAAGAAGTCACCCACGTTGCTGGATACAGAACAGTTTATACCAATCATCTTCTGACCGGCTAGGTCCCCCCTTCTGGGGCTGGTCTTTTGGTGTGGGATTCCTTCCTGTAGGCCTGCCCTGTCTCCGTACAGACCCCCAGCCTTTTGTTACACCCCAAAATGTGTTAATTGATCATGGAGTCTGGGATGTCTTGAAGGCTTATGACATTCCCCCACCTCGTTGGGGAATTTTGCTTGTCTTTAAGATGTGAAAGGCCCTGGGCTCCCTCTATTTTCTTGCTAATCACCCTTGGTGCCTGGAACTCTGGCCAGTTCCCTGTCTGAGCGCCTGCCCACACCCAAGCTCTGGGTCTCTAATACCAAAGCTATTTTCAAATACATTTTGAAGCCATTTCCCAACACTGCCACAGATAAGAATATAAGAAAAAACATTTGCCGCAAAGACTCACCCGCAGATTCCAGGGTAATTATGTACTGAGGAAAATGTATCAGTCTACAGAGGTCAACCAAGATGACCTTGGTGTGTCTTCGGGGAAACAACACAATTGAGGCTATCCAGGAACACGTGGGTTGTGTGTAAGGAAAGGTCCCCTTGTTGTTGGTCTTGGGGATGGAACCCAGGGCGTTCTACCTCTGAGCTACACCCCAGATCATTTTATTTTTTATTTTGAAACAGGGTTTGCCTAAGTTGTTGAGGGTCTTGCTGGGTTGTTGAGACTGGCCTTAAAACTGCAAACCTCCTGTCTCAGCCTCCCCAAAACTGGGATTAAGAAGCTGGTGCAGTGATTCTGAGTCATCTCGTTAAAGTGGTCTACACGGTGACCCTGTTTGCTATTCAGATTTACACACACTCCTTGATAGGTTGGGTCACGTGGTCACCTGTTGAAATGCACACATCTTTCCCATGAGCCCCTAGTCTGTGGGAAAGTGGGGCACTTGAGGCTCGACAATTAATGTATTTTATTTATTTATTCTTTGCGGTACTGGGGACTGAACCCGGCATTCTAACCTCCGAGCTATACCTTCAGCCCTATTTTTTTTGCAGTACTGAAAATGGAACCCAGGGGCATTCTGCCTCCGAGCTACACCCCCAGCCCTATTGTTTATTCTTTATTTTGAAACAGGGTCTCACTAAGTTATGGAGGGCCTCACTAAGTAGCTGAGGCTGGCGACGAACCTGTGATCCTCCTGACTCAGCCTCCCAAGTGCTGGGATGACAAGTGTGCACCATCACGCCCAGCTAGTATTTTAGTTTTATGGGCCATTTCACATTTGAGCTTTTGGTCTATTTAAAGTTGCATTTCATATCTGGACTGGTTTAAGTATTCTCTTATGTGTGACTCTTAGAGAAAAGCTCAGTCTTGGAAATGTCAAGATCTTTTCCCCCTCCTTTTACAAGATGTCCCAGAATAGGAGGCTGGCTGTATAAGAATCTCTGCAGCCTCTGTCCCTCCCTCCTGGGATGCGGACTCTAAGTCTCTGGAATTTTCTGAGTCTTAGGTCTGTCTCTGTTAATGAGGCTCTCCTAACACGATGGCTTGATATCTATATACCTCTATTCCGCACAGGGAGGGAGAAGAGGGAAAGAGAGGCAAGAGGGGACAAAATGGACCAGATAATGGTTTGTGTATATATGACTGTGTCACCCTGAATCCCAACAATCACAGCGCGCCAGGGAAAAACGACTGCAATAAAAATGACTCAGAATAGGGGCTGCTCACCCAGAAAGGTGGCCCTGAGCCAGCCTGGCCTCCATGGGAGGGAGGAGCACCGGCAACGGAGTGTAGGCAAGTAGCCCATGGACCAGTAACCATATCTACATAATGGGAGCCCAGTAGAAACTCTGGGCCCCGAAGCTTGCTGGTGTTTTGTTGCTGGTGGACATGGGGTAGAGGTGGCCACCTTCCAGGGGCAGGGCCAGTTATTCCTAAGTACTTGGGGCTCAGCCTAGTTATTCCTAAGTACGTTGCTATGCCGGGTTCTGTGAGCCGTTCTGGTGAATTGTCGACATCAAGGGGAGGCTGGTGCCTTGGAACCTTCTGGACTTGGTGCCAGTTAATCGGAAGTGTAGGTGGGCTGAACAGCCCAGCTCCTGGTAGCAGCTGAAGCCAGGCAGTGGTCTGGGAGAGTTTGTCCTTTCACTCGTGGTATCTGGTGCTAATGCTGCATGGTTAACATGGAAACTAGGCATGAGATACACATCTGTAATGTCAGTACTTGGGAGGCCGAGTCAGGAGGGTCACAGGTTGGAGGTCAACCTCAGCAACTTAGCAAAAAAATTGTTACCATGATGTTTACATTTCTTTTTTTTTTTTTTTTTTGGTGGTGGTACTAGGGATTGAACCCAGGTGTGTTCTACCTCCAAGCTACACCCTCAGCCCTGTTTTATTTTTTATTTTGAAACAGGGTCTGTCTAAATTGCTAAGGGTCTTGTATAGTTGCGGAGGCTAGCCTGGAACCTGTGATTTCTCCTGTTTCAGCCTCTCAGGTATTAGGATTACAAACATGTGCCACCACGCCCGGCCACTACAAGGAATTTTTATACTCTTTTTCTTTTTTTGAATTTTTACCATAAATGTGTATTTTTATAATCAGAAAAGGGCATTTTTTAGTTTCATAGAAAACATACCGTAGTCTAAGTTATTATCAGATTCCCCTGCCTGGGAAAATCCTATCTATGGGTAGGTTCTAATAAAAGGTGCACAGTTAGAGCTCGGGCCTTTCCCTGGCTCCTGGCTCCTGAAGACCCTGTGCCGTCCTGCTCTGGCCCTCGGGGAGCCTGGTTTGGGGCTCAGCCTGGACTGCAGTGGTGTCTCAGTCCTTGTGGGCCGGGGAGAGGCTGCGTTTTGTAAACAATCCTGATTTACCCAGCCATCTTTGGCTCCGTCCATCTCACCAGTAAGCCCAGAGCAGTAAATCTTTCCTAACCAGCATCTCTCTGGCTCCTCCCTGGCCCCACAGACCCGGGAGTCTCCAGCAGCAAAGCTTCTCAGTGCCGCTGTGTCTCCTCCGCTGGGCTGGGGCTCTGGCCTGGCGCTTGGCGCTCTTGGCCATTTCGCCACTAAATTGCTTTGTGAAAAGGGACACCTGCTTTAACTGTTTTTGTCGCTGAGGCGAATTGCTTTTCAGCTGTGTAAAAGACACAAGGGCCTCGGGTCCTGCTCTGTGCCAAGCATCTGTCCCGCTCTGGTTTAAAATTCAGCAGTGCTTTTATTGAGTTGGGCTCACCTTTCAGTTGCTATAACTTAAGATTTTTGCCATTCCTCGGTTTAGGTTCCATACCAGGCTAGTACAGGAAAAGTGCTAATTAATTTCGAAATTGAAAGCTGGAAGTTTAAAAGGGTTTATCTTGAGTCACAGCCTGAGCGGAAACTGCCATGTGCGGGTCCCCACGGCGTCACCCCTAGACCACAGGCCGGTCTGTGATTTCACTCAGCGTGAAAGGGCGGAGGATCTCAGAAGCGGCATGCTTACCAAATAAAGCGGTTTGGGTCATCGTAGTTAACAAGGCAATCCCTGGCCCCGCAGAGTGCATTCTCACGCCTCTGCCAGGGGTGCTCGGCTAAGTCTCTAACACAAGTTCTTAGCAAGTTACTCGCCTGCTTAGAAACCTTTGATGAGTCGCCATTGCCCCGTGCTGAGGTCCAAGCGCAGAGCCGCCTTTCAAGAGCCGCCTCCACTTAGCCCCACTGCCTCTCCTCCCAGCACAGAGGTCGTGCTCACCAGAACACAGCTGACCCTCCCCAACGCCCGACCTTACCTTCTGGGCAGTCCGCCAGGCCCCCCGCCCTGAACCCCCAAACGTGGCTCACATTTCTCTTACAGGTCTGACCATGCGCACCCAGATTCAACGGTTGTCTTTGCTCGATTCTGTACACTTGGGGTGGGGGGCCGTGGTTCTGCTTGGGCGTGGGGTCTCCTAGACATTTTTTTTTTTTTTTTTTGCAGCACTGGGGATAGAACCCTGGGCATTCTACCTTCGAACTACACCCCCAGTCCTATTTTTTATGTTTTAAAACAGGGTTTCACCGAGTTAAGAAAGGCTTCGCTAAATAGCCGAGGCTGTCTGCGAACTGTGACCCTCCAGTCCTCTGGGTCTCCGCCTGCTGAATGCTGGGATTACAAGCATGTGCCTCCACGCCCAGCCTCCTAGGCATTTTAATAAAAATACAATTCCCAAACCTCACACCAAACCGCCAGGATCAGAATCCCTCAGAGCAAGCGAGGTGCAGTAGCACACACATCTGATCCCAGCTATGACTATTGGGAAGTGGCTTCAAAATGCTCTTCAAAATAGCTTTGGAGCTGGGCATGGCACGCTTGGAGCGCACGCTTGTAATCCCAGCATTCAGGAGGCTGAGAGGGGAGGATTGCGGTTCGCGGACAGCCTCAGCTACTTAGTGAGGCCTTCTGCAACTCAGTGAGACCCTGTTTCAAAATAAAGAATAAAAAACAGGGCAGGGGGTGTAGCTCAGAGGTCAAATGCTCCTGGGTTCCATCCCCAGACCCGCAAAAAATAGAAAAGCCAGAGCTTGGAGACAGGGAAGAGACCCTGCAGAGGTCCAGGTACCAAGGGTGATTAGCAAGAAAATAGAGGAAGCTCAGGGTCTTTTACATTTCTAAGACAAGCAAACTTCCCCAAGGATGTGGGGGGATGCCATAAGCCTTCAAGAGATCCCAGACTCCCATGATCAATTAACACATTTTGGGGTGTAACAAAAGGCTTGGGTTCTGTACTGGAGACAGGGAAGGCCTACAGGAAGGAATCCCCATATCAAAAGACCTGCCCCAGAAGGGGGGACCTAGTAGGGTCAGAAGGACCAGGTATCTATAAAAATGTTCTGTACCCAACAACTTGGGTGACTTCTTTTCAAGTCATCCCACTCCGTCACCCTCTACGGTATAGTGCTTTAAGTTCTATCTGTCCATCTTTGTAATAATAAAATTGCTTAAGCTTATAGAGTTTGGGATATTCTTTTCTACAAATAGCTGAGGACAAGAAACCACAGCTACATCTCACTGTTACAGTATGGGAGCCCAGCAGGGTCCCCATAAGAGCTTTACCATAACACCAGCTACTTGAGAGGCTGAGGCAGGAGGATCCCAGGTTCAAGGCCAGCTTCAGCAATTTAGTAAGATATTTAACAGCTTAGTGACACCTTGTTTCAATGTAAAACATAAATAAAAAGGGCTGGGGGTGTAGCTTGGAGGTAGAATGACCCTGGGTTCAATACCTATTACCACAAAAAGAAAAAAGAAACTCATCTCAGAGCAGGGCCCAGGAATCTAAGAACCTAAAACAGCTTTCCAGGAGATTTAGGTTGGCAAGCAGGCTTAGGAAGCATGTCCCCAGGAGGGACCATGCCTTTTCCATGGGCCCAGATCAGTGACAGCCCGGAGAGAGCAGAGAGAGGGCTGAGAGCCGAGGGCCCGAGGGCTCTCTCTGTGCCAGTCCATCCATCTCCAGGAGCTGATACGCCTGTTCACGTCATCTCAACGACTTTGAGCCGTGGCTACTGCCCGCTCAGTGCTGCAGCCCTGCTGGTGAGCGGCGCAGAGTTGGACAGAACCAGCTCCGCCGTCTCTTTGGGCCTGTACAAAGTCTTGTAATAAAATCACAAAAGCGTGCATGATTCTATAGCTTGGATCTGGAACGTTCCGCAAAGCCCAGGTTTTTGAAGGCTTGCTCACCAGCCGGTGGCGCTATTGGGAGATGGAAGACCCTTTAAGAAGGAGGACGTGGGAGGAAGTTAGGTAATTGGGGGACGCCCTTGAAGGGGATGTGGACTCGGCTCCCTGCTGTCTCCTTTTGCTTCTCTCTCACCACGAGGCCAGCGGCTTCCAAGCTGTGCACTCCGGCCACCGCTGCCCTTACTCATGCTGACTTGTGTCTGTCGAGGCGTCATGCCCGCTCACCGTGCTGCGGTCCAGGTCTCTGCTTGGCGTCAGTGTCTCCTCTGACCCCAGGCAGGGCGAGCCACCCTGATACCGAGGTCCGGGGCTCCCCGACCTCCCTGAAGCTTTATTTTGAGTGCCCTCGTTGCCCATTTCCCCAGCCTTGGCTCATGGCTCCTTCGAAGTATTGAATAGTATGGGGGTCCATGTGAACGGCCCTGAGCGCCGTCCTGGCCTCCTCCCGCGGGGCGGTGCAGGTGCCTCTCCAGCCCTCGCTACGTGGCTCTCGCTCAGCCACGAAGAGGCCTTTGCTTTCTGCGTCGTGCACGTGCGTCTGTGGGAGCCAGACGTCCTCCCCAGCACCGTCTCCACCTGTCCCTCCCGCACCCGCGTCCCTCCGGCCACTCCGGATCCTTGGTGGCCCAGGTTCCTACTCACACTCCTCTCCTCTGGGATCCGGGCAAAGGAGTCCCCACGATGCCCTGTGGAAGGCCGCCTGGCTGGTGATGGCGTGGGGACCAGAGAGGAGGCCTACAGGAGGGCGACTTTAACTCCAGGGTGCGTCTGGGGCCGCTGAGGCGCAGGCCTCATGCACTCCCAAGAGGGACGTGACCGAGACAGGAGGATGGAGGTGCAGGACAGACAAACTCGAGGTGGGCGCGGGACACGGAGCCCCCGATACTGTCCTACTTGTGCTACGTGTTTCTGATTAAACACGTTTATGGGCCAGGCGTGCTGGCACGTGTAATCCCAGTACTTGGGGGAGTGAGACAGGAGGATGGCAGGTTCAAGGACAACCTCAGCAACTTAGCGAGACCCTGTCGCAAAATGAAATTAAAAAGGGCTGTGGCTGTAGCTTGAAGGTAGAATGCCTCTGGGTTCAGTCCCTGGTAACAATTCAAAAATGTTCACGAAGCAAACACACCCACCCAGATTCATATAAAGAGAAAAATTAATTTAGTTCATTTTCAAGCCGTACTATTAAATTCTTAAGACGATAATAGCTTTATTTCTGCAAGCAGCTCTGTGAGCAGAAGCAGGGAGAGGAAAATAGGTCTTTTTGACTTCTCTTCCCCAGGAGTTCTGGGAGAGCCAGATTTCCACCACGGTCTTTCCCCACAGTGAGTTCAGAGTAAATACTCAGATCCGAACAGGAGAAGACAACGGGGACCTACACTAGGCAGTGTGGGCCTTTGAAACCTGGGGTTGCTAATTCCAAGAGCGTTTTGTATTCAGTCACTCAGCTGCCTCCCCCTGCACTGGCGCCCTGTCCTCCCCGCAGAGAGGACTGAGCCAGATAATAACGGCCATTAGCGCCCAGGGAGGCTTCACAAGTAAAACCTTCCAAACAGGGCAGCGTCCTGCCTATGGGTCAGCACAACTTGGGTGTTAGTTTTTTTTTTTTCTCCTAGAAACAATGGCCGGGCAGCTTGCAGGCGGGAGGCGCTCAGGCGCTCAGCCCTCCGCGTCGGCAGGCTTCTCCTCCTGGGGGTTGTCCAGCAGCCTCCGCCTCCTCTCCAGCCTCTGCTTCCATTCTTCTCGGAGTCTGGGGTGGGGAGCACAACACCAAGCTTGGTTAGTCTGCAAGACCTGCCTCTCTTTCTTTTTCGGTTTTTTTTTTTGTTTGTTTATTTTATTGGCATCCTAGGGATCGAACCCAGGGGTGTTCTACCTCTGAGTTACACCCCCAGAGCTCTTTTATTCTTTTATTTGGAAACAGGATCTTGTTAAGTTGTTGAGGGCCTGGCTGAAATGTTGAGGCTGGCCCCCAACCTCTGATCCTCTTGTCTCAGCCTCCTGAGTACGGGGATTACAAGTGTGCGCCACTGGGCCTGGCTAGGAATGCTTTTTAAAAGAACCCCGTGGCTTTTACACGTGAAAAAAAACGAATAGAAAAACGAGTGACTAAGATGAGCAGACAGCCCTCCCCCACCTTAACCCTTTGCAAATTGATAGTGGGCTCAATGTAATTCCAATCAAGGTCCAAGTGAGAATGTTTTTGCCGCCACTGAGCAGCTGATTCTAGATTTTCTATGAAAGAGCTCTGCGTCTATCATCCCAGTCACACGGGAGGCAGAGGCAGGAGGATCACTTGAATCCAGGAGTCTGAGGCCGTACTCAGAGCCAGACTCCATCTAAAATAATAAAAATAGCCGGGCGCGGTGGGCACGCTTGTCATCGCAGCATTCGGGAGGCTGAGACCGGAGGATCGCGGTTTGCGGACAGCCTCAGCTACTTAGCGAGGCCCTCCGCAACTCAGTGAGACCCGGTTTCAAAATAAGGAATAAAAGATTGGGCAGGGACGTAGCTCGGAGGTCGAATGCCTCTGGGTTCCATCCCCAGCCCCCCCCCCCCCACAAAAATAAAATAAAATAATAAAAATAAAGCTGGGCATGGTGATGCATCTTTGAAATCCCAGTACTTGGGAGGCTGAAACAGGAGAATCACAAATTTATGGCCAGCCTCAGCTACTTAGTGAGGCCCTCTGCAGCTTAGTGAGACTCTGTTTTAAAATAACAATAAAAAATAGGGCTGGGAGTATAGCTCAGAGGTAGAATGCCCCTGGGAGTACTGCAACACACACACACACACACACACACACACACACACACACACACACACATCTATCTATCTATCTTCTATCTATCTATCTATCACTATAGAAGGCAAAAAAGAAGTAGATCAGCTAGAAAAACTTTATAAAGAGGAATAAAGGCAACAGGTCCAGGCGGCCTGATTCTGAGGCCTAACCAAAGCCTCATCATTAAGATGGCGCGGTCCCCGCAGAGGGACAGGCAGGTGGGCCCATGGACAGAAGAATCCAGAAGTAAATCCGCCCGGGAGTGTCTGATGTGTGATGAGGAGCAGAAATAACTCCTGGAGGAAGGATGGTATTTTTAACAAAGGATCCCGGAGCATCCTCATAGCTCCGTGTGGACAAATGGACTTAGAACCTGCTACGGTTGGAATATTGTCTCCCTGGGATTTCTGTGCTGTCATTCTGCCCACTGGGGCCATGGAACTAAACTCTGTTCCCGTGTGGGCCTAGAAGACCACCGGGAGAAGCTGGAGTGCTGGGGCTGAGGGGTACACGCTTACTGCAGGAGAATGAGAAGGCACAAAACAGTAAGCAGCTTTTGGAGTCCAGAGGTGAAATATCACAGTGTCAGAGGGCATGGGTGTTATAAAAGCTCCTGGCACCAAACTGGCTCTGGAAAGCGTCTCCTTTACATCTCCGCTGGTCTCAGGCCCGGCAGGGGAGGGAGGAACCGGGAGGGCTGGCTGCGCGTCAGGAAGCCCGGCAGCAACCGAGGGCTGAGAGGGCGACGGCGGCTGGATTGGCAAACGCTACAAAACGTACGTGACGCCGTTTGGTTCGTTGTCTGGACGAAGGATTGGGCTCTGGCCAAAGCTGCCCAGTGGCCCGTGTTTGTAAATCAAGTTTTATTAGCATGCACCTGATTACTTGCTCACCCACGCTGTTTAGATTTTCCATAGCTGCTTTCACAGTAGAAAGCCAGAGTTGGGAAACTAGAGGTTAAGCCCAGATGGTATATGAAGCCCAAAGTATGAACTATCCGGTTCTTTAAGAAAAACTGCTGCCGACCCTTGGTCTACACTTAAGAAAGCGACGGGGGAGACCTGAATCGTGCACACTGAATTTAGAAGTGTCATGACTACTCATGTCTCTGGATAAAAAATGTCAAGGAAATATTCCTTCAGAATTAAAAACAAAAGCAAAATCTGTTGTGGACCAGGCATGGTGGCCCATGCTGCAATCCTAGTACTTAAGAATCTGAGACAGGAGGATCGCAGGTTTGAGGCCAGCCTCGGCAAAGTAGTGAAACCTCTTTTCCAAAAAAAAAAAAATTATACATACATATATATATATATGTAATATATAAATACATACTTATATATTATATATTATATATAATAGGTCTGGGAGTGTAGCCCGGAGGTAGAAGGGCTTCCAGGAACACCAGTACCACCCAAACAATAACAAATAAACAAACAACAAAAACAAACAAGAGACTATTCCGATCAATGACATGACTCTTACTTTTTTCTGAACTGGATTCTAATCACTTATTTGGAAGCGGCAGTGGTAGTGTGTGCCTGTAATCCCAGTACTGGGGAGGCTGAGACAGGAGGGTTGCAGGCATGAGGCTAGCCTCAGCAACTTAGTGGAGACCCTGTCCAAAACATAAGAAAAAAGAATTTAAAAAGGGCCGTGGAACATCTCAGAGGTGGTATGCCCCTGAGTTCAATCCCCAGTACCCCTGTTCCCCTCCCCTCGTCTCACACCCGTTTTGTTAAGTCACGGTTGAACTGCAACTACTGGTTGGCTCTGGGTACAAAAGGTTGTCAAAAACTAATGCAAGTATTCTGGGTAGCTAGATGAGACTTATAATAGAATAAATTTATAATACCAGCTTTTGTTATGATTTGTAATTTGTGTGCGATGTCGTCTCCCTCTCAGGAAGGTTGATGGCGGACTGAGGCGTGTCTACACAGGCCTGCCTCCCGCAGACAGCCAGCTATTAACCAGCCCGCGGGGCGGCAGTCGACACTTTCTGTTCCAATTTTGGTTCATAGCTGCTGCCCAATAAATCTCCAGCAATCTAATCCCACCGTGGCCTGCGCTGCGTGGAGGGCCTGAGTCAACACTTTCGGTCTGAGCATTTGTTCTAGGAATATGGTCTAGGAATCTGGGATCCATAACATATCTGTTCACTTTGTATAGCAGATGTCTGGCTATGTATTGCCAAGCCGTGAAGGGTCCGGGACCCTCTACCTCGGCGACCTTTAAACCCTGGCTTATGAATATTCCGACTGGTGGCCACGCCTTCGCAGTTAGGATCTCTGTATCTGTGTCTGCAGCTTCTGTTTTGAGCTCTCAGGAAACTGGAGACTAAATGGGTAGGTGGAGGTTTTGATTTGCAATAGGTGCACATATGCGGGGGGGGGGGTGCAGCTGGCGTTAAACCCCAAAGAACATTTGTACAGTCAGCCTAGAAAAATGGGCCTGGCTTTTCAAATAGAGACCAAATAATATTTACTATTTACTGCTCAAAATTATTTTGCTTCATGGAGGAGTTGTAGTTAATATCTAGAAACACAGATTCTCTTGGATAAGTATGAGCTTTAGCCAGAAACCAGTGATAGTCTTTTTTTTTTTTTTTTGTACTGGGGATTGAAACCAGGAGCATTTTACCTCTGAGCTACACCTCCAGCACTATTTATTTATTTATTTATTTATTTATTTATTTTGGGTTTGGGGATGGAACCCAGGGGCATTTGACCTCTGAGCTATACCCCGTGCCCTATTTTTTATTCTTTATTTTGAAACAGGGTCTCACTGAGTTGCAGAGGGCCTCACTAAGTAGCTGAGGCTGTCCGCGAACCGCGAACCTCCGGTCTCAACCTCCCGAATGCTGGGATTACAAGTGTGCGCCACCACGCCCGGCTTCTTATTTTTATTTTGAAACAGATTCTTGCTAAGTTGCTGAGGATGGCCTTCAACCTGTGATCCTCCTGACTCAGCCTCCCAAGTGTTGGGATTCCAGGTGTGGGCATCCATGTCCATCTAAGCCACAGTCTGAATCCATGATCCTAATGTCCTTCCTGGGAGCCAGTGAGGATCAGCTCTGCCTATAGATACACGTCTTCTAACATTTGCCAGACATTAAACTGCATGTCACTTGGGGTCCTCCAAGGAGCACATTTAGGGGTGTGACCTGAGATATGTAAAGTAGGGAGAGACAGGCGTGGTCAGGAGAGACTTTGGACCCTGTGGCTGGAGACATTTGTGAAGAGGGAGAGGTTACAGTGGGACTGGGAAGAGCCTTAGGAACCGTACAGCCCTGCCACGCTGCTCAGAGGCCGGAGCTGCCTGGGCCGGCGTGGTCTCAGCTCCAAGTGCTGACCTTGAAGGCCCTGAGTGGGATGTGTCTGAGGCTGCCATAATATGTAAAAGAGAGCAAGAGAAGCCAGGCACAGCGGCATGCACCTGTGATTTCAGTCCCGGAGAGGCTGAGGCAGGAGGATTGTGGGTCCAAGGCCAGCCTCAGCAACTTAGTGAGACCCTGTTTCAAAATACAAAGTCAAAAAAGAGCCGGGCGTGGTGGTGCACACTTGTAATCTCAGCACTCGGGAGGCTGAGACATGACGATCGCAGATTGGCAGATAGCCTCAGCTACTTAGTGAGGCTCTTTGCAACTCAGTGAGACGCTGTTTCAAAATAAAGAATAAAAAAAAAAAATAGGGCTGGGGGTGTAGCTGGAGGTAGAATGCCCCTGGGTTCCACCCCGAGTGCTGAAAAAAAAGTAAAAAACGGTGCAGAGGGCCTTGCTACATTTACTTAGGCTAGCTCTGAACCTGTGAGCCTCCCTTCTCAGCCTCCCAAGTACAGGGATTACAGGCAGGCACCCCAATGCCCAGCTTTGTTTGTATTTTAGAAAGGCTTGTCCATATCTGTGAGGCACTGGTTCTCGGCAGGGACCACCGTGCCCTGCAGGTCGCCTTGGCCAGCGGGGAGGGGCTGGCGCCCGAGGCCGTGAGCTAGGCCGCAGGACCTCTTTGGAAGCACCAGACGGCGCTCCGCAGCAAGAACCAGCTACATGTAATCGTCCGCACTGCTGGCGAACTGAGGAATTCCAGTATTTGCCCAGAAGACTGGGCAAATGGTTGTATGGACATTGCTTTTACGAGGTTTTTGTTGGTTTGCTTGTTTTAGTACTGGGGATTGAGCCAGGGGTGTTCTGCCTCTGAGGTACACCCCCAGTCCTATTTTTGTTGCTGAGAGTCTGAGTTGCTGAGGCTGGCCCTCAACCCGCGGTCCTCCTGTCTCAGCCTCCCAAGGACTGGGATTACAGGAGTGTGCCACTGCTCCTGGCTTTTTGTGAGGCTGTAATGTCTTCCAAAAGTTCCTGGCTGGGGAGAGAGCGCCTCATCTGCCCCTCAGATGGTCAGAGGCCGATCTACAAGTGGAAGCCTTCTCAACCGACTCCCTCCTCCACCCCAGGCGGCGTCTCCCCTGCCTAAAGCACCATGGAGCCACTAGAGACTCCTCCTGAGCGCAGAGGCCACCAGAGCCCCGCCCCGCCACACAGCCCAGCTACAAATTCTTTCCTGCCTCGCCATTTTCATGGCAACAGAGGGGCTCTGCGCCAAGTTTTGCTCCTAGCCGGTCTTCTGTCACCTGGCCCAAACCCAGTGCTCCTGCCGTGGCCCTGCGGGATACAGAGGGGCCTGGGGGTGCAAGAAATGTCTCCCTTCAAAGCCTCGTCTTGTCCCTCCAGGGCCTGAGACACGGTGCCCACCACCCACAGCAGGGGGCAAGAGAAACAGGGCTCGGGGCCTCAGGTCTGTCCAGAGCACCTCAGGGCAGACCTACCGTGGAATAAGGATAGAGCAAGAGCCCACGTACTTGTTCAGGGCGCTTCTCCCCTGGCGATCTTCCTCCAGCTCACGGTAACAAGTCTGTTTGCTAATTTCTTTTTCCCAGAAGCTTTTGAGCTCCTGGCACGTCTCACAACAGAAGACCTCCCGACGGATGTATTGATTGTTCATCCCCTGGGGAAAAAAAAAGACAAGCACATCCCACCTTCAAACAGGGTCACTTGAAATCTGGGTGGCTTCAAATCCAGATGTTGCCCACGTAAGGCTCTTTTCTTGGGTGACTGTGAACATATCATAGGCTCAGATCAGACTGCGAATCTGTTTTTGCATCTATGAGTGAGTCTTGCAACAACATTGTGAGAAAATTTTGAAATGAACAGAAGTTAGAAGAATGGCAGGCGGGTGTGGTGGGCACGCTTGTAATCCCAGCATTCGGGAGGCTGAGACAGGAGGATGGTGGTTCGCAGACAGCCTCAGCTACTTAGTGAGGCCCTCAGCAACTCAGTGAGACCCTGTTTCAAAATAAAGAATAAAAAAAAATAGGTTTTGGGGTGTAGCTTGGAAGTAGAATGCCCCTGGGTTCCGTCCCCAGTACCGCAAAACAAAACAAAACAAAACAAAAAAAACGAATGACTGGTAACATCGGCCTGAAGAGTGTGAGGGGAAGCCGACCACGGAGCTGCTCCGGGTTGCACAAGGATTAGGCCGACCCCCGCATGCTCACCACTGGCAAGCCTTCCTGCAAAAGAAGAGCCGTGCACCCCAAGGGCCTCTCTCTCACTCTGGACACGGCCGACATTCTCCCTTGAATATCCACTTCTTGTTCCTCTAAATAAATCTGTCCGCAGCTCGACTCTTTGTCTTGGACGTACTTTTGCAACCCGTGACTGCACCATGGCGCTCTGAGGCCCCCTTTCCAGCTTCTGACTGAGCGCGCCTGTGCCTGGGAGACTGAGACAGGAGGATGGGGGTTTGAGGTCAGCCTCAGCCGCCGAGCATGTGGACAGCACCCTCGTGGTTCCACTGTTGTGGCAATCAGAAGTGGAGTCCTTTACCAACCCTCTCCTGCCTCCTCTACAGGGGAGAGGTCGGGGAGCTAACGTCACTGTGCTCGCCGACGTCTGCCCCCCAGCCTGGCCTGTGGCCTGGGGGAGGCAGCTGAGAAGGAGGACAGGGCGCCGGGCCCTCCTTGTCCTTGCGGTGCTGAGTGGGCAAACCCTGCATTTGCTCTGGGCCCCAGTTTCAGAGTATGTGTGGTAATACAGAGGAAAAAGTTTCTCTCTGTCTGTCTGTCTGTCTGTCTGTCTTTCTGTCTCTGTCTCTCTCTGTCTCTGTCTCTCTCTCTCTCTCTCTCTCTCTCTCTCTCTTGTACTTGGAGTTGAACCCAAGGGCATTCTGTCCCTGAGTTACACCCCCAGCCTTCTTTATTTTTGAAACAGGGTCTCACTAAGTTGCTGAGAGCCTCACTAAGTAGCTGAGGCTGGCTTTGAACCTGTGCGATCCTCCTGTCTCAGCCTCCCAAGCGCTGGGATCACAAGCGTGCACCACCATGCCCGGCACCCTCTTTATTTTTGAAACAGGGTCTCACTAAGTTGCTGAGGCTGGCCTCCATCCTGTGACCCTCCGGTCTTATTCTCCCAGGTATGGGGATTCTAGGCGCGTACCGCCACCACCGGCTAGGAAAGTGAATCATAATGGCTTGCATTCATCCCTCCAACATCCACGTGCTCACACGCTCCTCACTGGTCCTCAGGGGGTTAGTTGGGGTCTCTGCACCCGCCCCCAGCGAGCACCCACGGTGTCACGCAACTTTGGGCCTCCACGGAAGGGCACCGTCACCGTGTCCAGTGTACGTGTGCTAGCAAATGCTCCGCTTCTTACGGACTCAGCCGTGTGTCAGGGTTATTTATTTCTGTGTCTGGGCTGTCAGAGTTGGAAAGCCGAGATCACGAGGATAAGAAGCTTCCCAAACTGTCCGAGGTCCAGCGCTGGACCGGGGACAGAGACGCCGTTAGAGGAGCTGTCGGGACGAGTGCCCCTCAGGCCACTTCGGCTGCGATGTCGCAGGTCTTCGTGGCCAGGCGCTCTAATCGCATTCTCTCAGGGAGCCTCGGTGGAGAGGGACTGTCTCGCTAAGATTGATGGCTGCCGCTGTGCTAATGGTCCCGCTCTGTCCTCTGGAACTATTTCACAGCCCAGCGGCTTGCTTTGTTACAAACTGCTGGGCAACTGGAACTTGGGCTTTCAGGATTATGACAACTTCTGTAGTAGGAAATGCAACTTGGATAATAGGAAACCCATTGTGTGCAGATGATTCAGGCTGCCCCTCCCGTGTCTCTCTTTTTGCACTTGTGTTCACATTTATGCTACCGTTTGCCGTACTCACTGTGAGCGGCAGGCAGTGAATGGCAGGATCTGGTCTTGGAAGCTTTCGACCATCAGGAAATAGAAATGGGCTGGGCTTGGTGGTACGCTCTTGTAATCCCAGTACTTGGGAGGCTGAGACAGGAGGATCGCTGGTCTCAGCAACTTGGGGACCCCCCCGGCAGCTTAGATTAGAGAGACCCTGTTTCAAAATAAAAACAAAATGGCTGGAAGTATAGCTCAGAGGCAACTTAGTGAGACCCTGTTTGAAAAATGAAAAATAAAAATAGGTCTGGGGGTGTAGCTTAGCGGTAGATGCCCCTGGGTTCCATCCCTAGTACCACATATATGCAAAGAAATCTGAAGTTGGGTTTATTATTTATTTATTTAGTTTTTATGTGATAGAAGTTGGCTTGAGGGTAGGCTCCTCACGCTAACCCTAACTCTAACCCTCTGTGGTTTCAGGAAGAGGGTAATTTACTGTGACCTCCCATTGATGTAGGATAGAAGGAATAAGCAGGTAGAAAGGAGACAGACAGGAAGGAAAAGTAAAAATATAACTTTGATATAAGCACCTGGAGCTGAAGTGCTTCTGCCTCTAGTCCACAAACCAGTTCTCCTTCCCAGGCCTGACTACCATAAATTCTTGGGAAACCTGTAGATCCTAGAGTTAACAATATTTCTGAGAAAACCTATAATTTAGGATAACCCAGCTTATCCGTCAATCAACTAATGAGGACCCCAATCAACCCAAGATCATCCACCCTGAGGCCGACCAGACCACAGACCATCAGGAAGCGCCTGGGACCACTGGACTGAGCTCACCCACCCTCAGGCTGCCAGACCACCTGCCCACCATAAACCGCCTCGGGACTACCGGACCCAGCTCATCCTCGCAGACTTTCTCTAGCCCACCCCTCAGTAAGTCCCCTATAAGAAGAGAACCCTGAGCTCCCCAAAATGCCTTCCTCATCTTGAGGGGCCATATTCTCTCTTGAATGTGTGTTTCCTCCCTTTCCCCCAATAAACTTCTGTCTATGTCTCTAACTGGCGCGTGCTCAAATTCTTTTCCATCATGTTAGCCAAGGACCCTGCAGAGCCCGAGTTCCTGAGCCGAGAGCTCACCCCAACACCATGAGATGATTCAGCAGTGTTTTCATAGTCAGAGAAATAAGAAATCATAAGAAAGGCGGGGTGTGGGCTCACGCTTGTAATCCCCGCGCTTGGGAGGCTGCGACAGGAGGATCGCGTAGGTTCGAAGCCAGCCTCAGCTACTGAGTGAGGCTCTCAGCAACTTAGTGAGACCCTGTTTCCAAATAAAGTATAAAATGGGTCTGGGAGTATAGCCCGAAGGTAGAAAGCCCCTGGGATCCACCCCAGTGCCACACACACACACACACACATACACACACAAATACTCATAAGAAATGCACAGACACACCAGCCAGTCGGAACCTGAGCTCTTTTGCACCAAAAACAAAGAACTAAAATCATAAGCTCCTGTTTTCTGCTCTGGAAACGTTGCAAACTCAGATGCCTCCATTCTGTTCTTAAGCAATTGATAATTTTTTATACACTTAGCTTCACACAACCCTATTTTATTATTTTTTTTAAATTTTAAAACAAGGTCTCACTAAGTTGCTGAGGCTGGCCCGGAACCTGCGATCCTCCTGACTCAGCCGCCCGGATGCTGAGCTCACGGGCCTGCGGCGCCGTGCCGGCTCCCACTCAGGTCTGTGCGTGGGCCCTCTCCAAGTGCGCTGGCCACGTCCCTCCGTGGTGCGCAGCTGCAGGGTCGTGTGGGCGCTCATCGTGTCTTCTTCATTCTCTCCCATCCTGCGACTCTTCTAGAGGAGCAGTGCTTTTCCTTACATGCAGATAACCGTGTTGTCCTTTATCCTCACTGGCTTAAAAATCAAGAGCAGCAAATCTAAATGAAGGATAGGTGTCAGAAGCTCACATAAACGAGTCGTCCTGCTTACCTTAATAATTAACGTGAGTAGTTCTGCTTCCCACGCTCTCTTAAAAATACAGTAGCGTCACTGCATTCATCTTCTCTTTCCTTGATTTTTATCAAATGGGTACAAAGATCTCTCCCCCTCCCCTATTTTATTTTATTGTAATTTTTGGTCCTGGGGCTCGAACCCAGAATCATTCTACCTTCAAGCTACACCCACAGCCTATTTTTACTTTGAAAAAGGGTCTCAGTAAGTTGCTAACGGTCTTGCCAAGTTGTCGACTCTGACCTCAAAGCTATGATTTTCCTGTCGCGCTGTCCTAGTACTGGGATTTCAGGCGTACGCCATTGTGCCGGCAAACTATTCCTCTTTTTAAAGAGAGACCCAAGGGTCAAATGGATCGGCATTTGCAACTGACACTCAGGTAAAGCATTAGCAAGGAATGGGAACGGGTCAGAGACGGAGCAGGTCTGCCCACCAGGGCTCAGATGAAACCTAGCTGAGGCTGGCTGATGAGCTGCTGGTCTCAGATTTCTGGGTTGTTTTCATGCTCTTTATTTGAATACCTTCATTCTTCAAAGCGCTCTTGATCTCACCCTGTTCTTATCCTCATTTTTTTTCAGAGAGGTGAAGAGGCAGGCCAATGCCCAGGGTCACCTACTGTAATGGTTTGGACTCAGAATGCCTCTGTCCCCCTCACAGAATCTAGGTAGCAATGTTGGGCATGGGGCTTGGTTGCTCAGGAGGGGTCCTGGGGTGAGGCCTTGGGGACTATATGTGGTGCTCTCTTCCCCCTCCATGATGTGAGAGCAGATCCTCTCCCCTTCCTGCCATTGTGCTCCGAGCTCTGCAGACCCAGCCTCTCATGGACTGAACCTCTAACTCCCCCAAACTGTGAGCAAATAAATCTTCTTTCCTCTAAGCTGTGTGGTCAGTTGTTTTGGGTTACGGCGGTGAGAATGTTGACCAAGACACCTGTGGATAGGGATGGACTGGGACCCAAACCCTGCCCACGCCTGGAGCCTGGGTTGTCACTGCCATGCCACGGGCAACCGGGCAGGAAGAAAGATGCTCGGGGCACAGGTGGATAATGTAAGAGGCCGCATCCCACCTCAATCTTCAATTCTTCATCGACGCAGAGCCAGACTTATTTTTTCCCAGGATGAGTCCATGAAATTGCTTCAAGGCAAACTTCCTTTCCTCTCTCCAGTACTTTCTTTTGAAGGTCCCTGTGGTCACTGGTTTTGTGTGTGGCATGAGAGGAATAAACAAACAAGCAAACAGAGCTGGCCTCTGGAGAGCATCTCTGTGAACCGCGCCTTTCCATCGCCGCGCACAGAGGTCGGTCCTACCCCAGAGATCCTGCCTCCCCAGGCTCAGGCTTTCATGTGGCTGCCTTTCATCTTGAGAGGCTTTTCCACAAGTGGTGAAAACACTTGTATCTGTCTGAAGGTTTTGGGTTCACTTGCTAAGAGGAGGTAACTGGCTGTGGCCATGAGACCACAGGTTTCTCTTCCAAGCCCGCCTTGGACCCCTGTGCTCAGAGACTGAAGTTCTCTTCCCTTTCCTGCTTTCACAGCTGAAGTGTTCCGTGGAGGTACCTCTCCCCAGTTTGGCATCTTACAGGAACATTTCTCTTTTAGCTTCTCTTCCACCAAATTCAGCCAGGGTATCTGAATTTAAGCCTTCAGTCTTCCTCCATGGTTTTCCAATCAATACAATTAATATCCCTCAAAGCCACCTCAGCTTTTGATGACAGCTCAGGGGAAATAAAATGACCTGGGGCAATAGGAGCAGAGCTGGAACTTTTAACTAAAAGGAGAATGATAAGAAAAAATAAATGCCGGGCGTGGTGGCGCACGCTTGTAATCCCAGCTTCGGGAGGCTGAGACCAGAGGATTGCAGTTCGCAGACAGCCTCAGCTACTTAGTGAGGCCCTCTGCAACTCAGTGAGACCCTGTTTTAAAACAAAGAATGAAAAGTAGGGCAGGGGGTGTAGCTTAGAGGTAGAATGCCCCTGGGTTCCATCCCAGACCCGCAAAAAAAAAGAAAAAAGAAAAAAGAAAGAAGCATAGACTGGACCTATGCATAATAATTCAGGCCTGCTGTTTCCTCTGGGGTTTGCCTGAACCGATGGTTTGTGTTGTGGCTGGATCTGGACGGTCCCACAAAGGTTCATGGGCTGAAAGGCTGGTTACCAGTGCAGTGATGTTCAGAGGTGGGCTCTGGGAAGTTTGAGCATTTTATAGGACCACATGGCACAGAAGGCTTAAAAATGGGAGGGGGAGTTGAAAAGGGCCAGAGAAGCCAGCTGGGGAGAGTTCCTACCTGCCACAGCTGGTCAATCTGGACAATAAAACAAATAATATGACATTAGTTATAATCAAAGCACGAATCCACATGGATGGAAATCCTTGAAAGAAATAAATGAGCCAATCTGAGCACTGGGGGGCATGCCTGTGATCCCAGTACTTGGAGGGGCTGAGACAGGAGGACCGCAGGTTTGAGGCCAGCCTCAGCTACTTAGTAAGACCTTCAGCAATGGAGTGAGACCCTGTTTGAGAATAAGAAATATGAAGAGCTGGGAGTGTAGCTTGAAGATAGAATGCCTCTAGGTTTAATGCCCAGCACCCTCAATAAATAAATAAATGGACCCAGGCATGGTGGCGCACACTTGTAATCCCAGCATCTGGGAGGCTGAGACAGGAGGATCGTGGTTCGTGGACAGCCTCAGCTACTACTTAGTGAGGCCCCCTTTGCAACTCAGGGAGACCCTAGTTCAAAAAATAAAGAGCAAAAAAATAGGAGCTGGAGGTGTAGCTTAGAGGCAGAATGCCCTTGGGTTCCGTCCCCAGTACCGAAAAAAAAAAAAAAAAAAAGGACTTTCTTTTTGGAGTTCTAGTGAGAAAGGGGAACTGAAGGCCTTTTGTAGGTGCTGGAGGTAAAAGCCCCTGATGAAAGAGAAAATGAGAAGAGCCGGGTGCGGTGGCGCACGCTTGTCATCCCAGCATCCGGGAGGCTGAGATCCAGAGGACCACCGTTCGGGGACAGCCTCAGCTACTTAGTGAGGCCCTCTGCAACTCAGTGAGACCCGATTTCAAAATAAAGAATAAAAAATAGGGCAGGGGGTGTAGCTCGGAGCTCAAATGCCCCTGGGTTCCATCCCCAGACCCCCCCCCCTCAAAAAAAAAATAAAGAAAGAAAAAGAAAAAAAAAGAAAATGCGGAGATGCAGCCTGAAGGAGAAGCGGTGTGTCTGCAGCGTCTCATGCATGTGCCTCCAAAGACTGCTGATGTCCGCGGAGGTTTTAAAACACGACCGCATAGTTTTTGGTCCCTACACCCTCTCTTCAGGCAATGGAGCCAATTCCCATTCCCTTGGGTCTAGGATGGCTTGGTGACAAGGGACAATACCGAGGCTGTGCAGAAACAAATGCCCTTGACCAAGGACTCAGGTTCGTGTCACCAGTAATGTGTCCATGCCAGATGGCCCTGGCATCAGCACTGTGACCCTGAAGGGCACATCACCTCTGGGCACACCTGACCCCGCCCCAGAAAGCTCAGTCCACTCAGGAGAAACTGCAGACAAGCTCAGATTCCACAAAATACCCGAGCACTGTGCACCAAGGGGTCAAGGTTGGGTTGCCGTGGCACAGTGGGAGGGCACTTGCCTAGCAGGTGCGGAGCCCTGGGTCCCATCTCCAGCACCACACACACAGAAAGAGAAGAAGAAGAAAAAGAAGAAGGAGAAAGAGGAGAGGAGGAGAAGAAAGAGGAGGAGGAGGAGGAAGAGGAGTAGTAGTAGTAGGATAAGAAGGAGGAGGAGGAGGAGGAGAAAGAAAAAGGAAAACAGTGTCTAGGTCAAGAAAGAAAGTGAAGACTAAACTCTAACAGATTTGGAGAATAAGGAGACTATATATCTATATATATTTTTATATATCTCCTTAGGACATATCTCCTTCAAATAAATAAACACATATATATATATATCCTTCAAATATATATATATATAAACTTGAAGGAGAGATGGGATATCTATATAGCCTCACACACACACAAGCCAGGTGTGGTGGCACACGCCTGTAATCCCAGTTCTTGGGAGGCTGAGACAGGAGGATCGCAGGTTTGAAGACAGCCTCAGCAAGTAGTGAGATTCTCACCAACCTAGTGTTTCAAAATAAAAATAAAACAAATAGGGCTGGGGGTGTAGCTTGGATGGAGAATGCCCTGCGTTCCATTCCTAGTACCACTACACACATACACACACATGCACACACATGCGCGCGCATACACGCATGCACGCAACACACGCACACACGCACACACACACACGCACGCACACACACCACATAATGCAGTGAATTATTCTGGATTGGGTCCTACAACAGAAGAAAAGCACACGATCAGACACAGGCGGCTCTGAGCAGCCTGCGGTGAGTCCTCCCGCGCCAGCGCTCGTGTCCAGCTTGGCTGTGTGAGAGGCCAGCGCCAGAGAAGCCAGTGTGATAGATATAGCAACATGTTGTGCTGTTTTCCTAACTTTCTCTAAAGCTGAAACTCTTTAAAAAAGCCTTATTACCAAGCAGTGCCTCTTTCCGACATCGCGGGCAGATGTGAATCACGGCTCTTCTCTGGAGGAGGAAGGCTCCCTGCACAGAGGGCCGCTGTGCCCGGGAGCCGCCTCGCGGAGCCAGCTCACCCGTGCCTCGGAGGAGCCCAGGGCTCGGAGCGGGGAGGCTCCACGGCCCATCCGGGCCAGTTACTGGAGTTAAGTCTCTGTTTCCTCATCTGTGAAGTGGGGCCGTGCACACAGGGCTAGCCAGCTTGCCAATGCAAGGCTGGGGTAGCGAAGCTGAGCGCTGGTGCCGTACAGCTTGACGAGACGGGGGTGGCCTACCTTGTATTGATAGTGTGGCACACAGCGTGGTCTGCCCCCAGGTCCCCTTAGCGTGGCCGCACCCATCACACCTTTTGCTCTTTTGTTTGCCATATCTAAACACCTACATATTTTTTCTGAACCATTTGCTAGCAAGCTGACACATCCCAACTCCTTCACCTCTGAGCATTCCGGTGTGAGCTTTCTAAGAATCTGTCCGTTCTCTGATAACGGCCCAACACACCTGCCATACTCAGAAGCCAGAGCGTCCAGGTGTGTTTAGGAGGTTCAACGGCCAGTTCTAGAATGTGTGGCCCCAGCCGGGCGTGGTGACGCACGCTTGTAATCCCAGTACTGGGGAGGCTGAGACAGGAGGATCACAGGTTTGCGGCCAGCCTCAGCTGCTTAGTGAGACCCTTTGGAACTTGTGGGACCCCGTTTCAAAATAAAGAATAAAAAATAGGGCTGGGGGTGTAGCTCGGAGGTAGAATGAATGCCCCTGGGTTCAATTCTCAGTACCACACACACATAAAAAGAATGTGTGGCCTCTCAAGGAGGCCCAGCTTTTTGGCTCCCTGCCACTACTGCCAGTGGGGTCTGGTCCCAGTGTCGCCTGCTAGTCAAGTTTTTTTTTTATAAGAAGCCCAAAATACTGACTTTTTAAAAAGATATAATGTCAGATGGACAAAGTGGTGCATGCCTATGATCTCAGTACTTGGGAGGCTGAGACAGGAGGATCATAAGTTTGAGGCCAGCTTCAGAAATGTAGCAAGAGGTTTCAAAAGAAAATAAAAACAAATTAAAAAAGGGTTGGGAGTGTAGCTCAGAGGTGGAACTAGGTTTAATTCCCAGTACCCCCCCCCAAAAAAAAAATCTCCTTATTTTTAAAGGTTGATAATGAATCGGAGAGATTTTAAAGCCTTGTGTAGAACATGAGACTACATCTAGCCAGCCTCTACCCTGTGTGTTGAGATCTTGAGCCCTACACGGACCAAGGGAGAAAACACACAGGTGGGCCCGGAGTCACCTTGAACACAGACGGCAGAGGGTGGCGTGCCCCCTGACCCCTCCAGGCCACCACTGACCCTAACCACCACATCCAGACCACGCAGCCGGCGTCCAGCTGAGGGCTGGGGCGGCACCAAGCACTGCCTGGCAGGTACAGGGCGCCTCTGCGTCTGCCCAGCCCCGGGGAGCGCAGAGAACTGCCCTTGTGGGACGAGGAGACAGGTCTCCCCTTCAACTGGACTCAGCTCCTGTGGGCGCGGGTCTTGCCGACCCGCACCCACTACACAGTTGGTCTAGCGGACAAGGAGCTTGCTCACAACCCTGTGCTAATACCTCTCGTCTGGGCAGGCGAGACTCTCCAAGAAATTTGGAACTAAAAGCAACCAATTCCCCAGAAGATATTACAGTCTTACATTCTGCTTCTATGAAAACTTTTTTTTTTTTTTTTTTTTTTGCGGGTCTGGAGATGGAACCCAGGGCATTCTACCTCTGAGCCACACCCCCAGTCCTATTTTTTACTCTTTATTTTGAAACAGGGTCTCACTGAGTTGCAGATGCCCTCAGTAAGTAGCTGAGGCTCTCTGACCCTACAATTCTTCTGTCTCAGCCTTCCATGTACTGGGATTACAAGCGTGAGCCACCACACCTAATTTAAGATTGTATGTTTTTTGTTTTTGGTGGTACTGAGGTTCCTGGAAACCCTTCTACCTCCGGGCTACACTCTCAGACCTATTACCACCAAACTCCAGTACCACCAACAAACAAACAAACAAATAAATAATAAAAAAAAGGTAAATGTAGCCAGGTATGGTGGTGCATGCTTGTAATCCCAGTACTTGGGAGGGTGAGACAGGAGAATTTACAGGTTCTCTGCCAGCCTCAGCTATTTAGTGAGGCCCCCTGCAACTTAGTGAGACCCTGTTTCAAAATAAAGAATAAAAAAATAGGGCTGGGAATGTAGCTCAGAGGTAGAATGCCCGGCTCAATTCCCAGTATTGCAAAAAAAAAAAAAAAAAAAAAAAAAAGGTAAATGTAATTACACGCCCATGGTGATCAGGAATAAAAGTCTCTCTCCTTTTGTGTTGCTGTACTTCTCAATAATATTCATTGTTTTGTAAATTTTTTTATTGGTGCATTATATTCATACATCATATTGGGGTAAAATATTCACTGTTTTAAAAAGTTTTTAAATTATTTTTTATTGATGCATTGTAGTCTTTTTTTTTTTTTTTTTTTTTTTTGCGGTACTGGGGATGGAATCCAGGGACATTCTACCTCCCAGCTACACCCCAGCCCTATTTTTATTCTTATTTACTTATTTATTTTTTTGTGGTACTGGGAGTGGAACCCAGGGCCTTTTCTACCTCTTGGCTATACTCCCAGACCTATTTTATATTTTATTTGGAAACAGGGTCTCACTAAGTTGCTGAGAGCCTCACTAAGTAGCTGAGGCTGGCTTCGAACCTGTGCGATCCTCCTGTCTCAGCCTCCCAAGCGCGGGGATTACAAGTGTGCGCCACCACGCCCGGCTTGATATCCACTGTTAATGGTGCCTTATTACCATTTCAACTTTAACGAAACATATGAGTGCATGTATGTGCATGCTGTGTGCGTGTATGTACTTTTTTGCAAACTGGACTGAACTATGTATAATGTTTTGAATTTTGCCTCACTCATTCAAGGAAACACTTTCTTAATTATTTTTTATGACTGCCTAGTAATCTACTTATGGACGTGCCGTTATTTATTTGATAATCCCCAGATTGGTGGATATTGGATCTAATTCCTGTTTAGGTCTATTATGGAAGCTTTAGAGTGAATCGTGTTTTGTTCATTCACTCAAATATAACTGGAGCGCCGACTCTCAGCGGCGTCACTGCGGTCGTCAGGTGTTCGCCACAGAGTCCCGTGCCGCCCTCTGAGCTGGGTGAGTACTCACATGCTTGACCCCTGGCGTGCCGGTCTCTCTAAGGCAGAGAAGGCCAGGCTGCCCGAGTACTTGCAGCTTAGTGGGAAGGCGCAGCGCTCATCCTGGTATTCAGGGGAACATGCCCAGATGTGCCATTTAAGACGGATCCGGGTAGCAGCTGCCACTCAGACATATTTGCCGAATTACTTAGTAAATGAATCGCAGCGGTGCTAATAGAGAGATAACTAACCTGCCTCTCAGTTCAGCTCTGCTTAAACCATAAAAAGAAACCACAATCGTTTGAAAAATAACTGTACGGTTTCACCTGTTTTATTACGATCTTGGGCTAATAGGAAAGTTACATAGTCTGAGGTAAATAAAAAGATATATTCGAAATGCTGCATCAGACAGGTATTCTAAGTGGTCCACCTTCATTTCTCCTCTTTTCTGTGAATGGCATTTGGCTTATAGCTACCATATTATTATAATCGTCATTAACACACGGTTCTTTCTTGAAGAGATATTTAAATGTTTTTTATGTCATGGTTTTATTCACTTTGCCTGAAAAGTTTCTTTTTTAGATTTTGGGAAAGATACATCTAGCCTCCTGTCCTGGGGGTTGAGGTGTCAGTTCTAGAGGTTCATCCAGGTTCCCCTCACTCGAGTAGTCGGAGAAAGCATCCACATTAAATTTGAGGGAACCGCCGGGGCCCCCAAATTACTGGAGCTTTGACTTTCAATTTTTCACATTCAAATGACATCTGTTTGCCTTATACCCAGGTGAGGGGCCAATGCCAACAACGAGGCGGCCTTTAACAAAAGGGGTGCGCTTGGCCAACTGAGCAGCTCTTCTTTACGACTCCGTCGGCAAAGCCGTAAGCGCTCATTTCTCTCTTTCGGAAGGATTCGTGCTATTTGCAGTCCGTCATTATCCGCGCAGACAAGTCCTTGTTCCAGTTCTTTACTGTCCACTGGAGCAAAGACGTAACTCAGGTAACTTGAGTAAGTAACACACTTGCGGAGTGCTAAAACCCACTTTTAAATAAGTTGTGAGCTAAATATCCTCGGACCCGGGATCATTTATTGAAAGCTGGCTTTGGAAGGCTCACGCATCGATGTCTACCTGACGAGGGGCGACAGAACAGCGGATTGTAGGAAACTGAAGAAAGCTCTGCAGTTTAACTCCCCAAGTCCCCGCTTACTTATTCACGTAGAACCCAAATCAAAGGCTAATCTGCCCGGCCATCAGTTTCCTTAGAAGCTTTCATGGTCTAGTGCCGATGACTATTTTCTTAGGACCAAGTCATCCGTTAATCAGCACGAGATAGAGACTTTATTTTGGTTAATCTTACTGGAGACTTGCTCAGTGAGGTTGACACGGATTTCTGGCTTTTTCACATTTCAACTAGAAATCATCATCATTGACATTTGGAAAAGAATGAAAAGAATCGGCGATTGAAAAAACTTTTTTAGCCCATCTAAGTCCTTTCCCACCGGTTACAGGGTTGGGTGCTTGAGCTGAGCAGAAAATGAGTCCTGCGGGCCGACCAAGGCCACCTGTCAAAGGAGTGGTGTCCCTTTCGACATCTAGCCCCAAATGTGAGACGCTCTTACACCTGACAACACAAGCACAACACACAGTACCTTAAAGATGGCTTTGCAGGTGAGCCAGTGTCCGGCCGGTTGCACAGGAGGGCACGAATCCAGCCCCGTCCCCTCTCCTGGGCTCCGCTTGCGAAGGTCACAGCCGCTGCCCGGACATCTCAGCACTGCAGTTCTTTATATATGGAGGGAAGGAAGTTACAGAAATCTCTCCGTCTTTCAAGGTCATTTGAATCAAATTAGTAGACGGCTGAGACCAAAATCTTTCCAGGGACATTGTAGCCCTCCCTCGTGGGGAGCGATGGCTCCAAACACATTCCAGCTCTTGCTACCCTGCCCCCCCCAGGGCAGGTGAACTCCCGTTTTGGCAGGTCCCATGGGTGATATGACTTGGCCTGAACCAGGAGGCATGAGTGAGAACATCTCCTGGATCACCCATGTGTCCCGTTCCTCTGTGACTCGAGAAAGCCGGCGTCTGCCCCGTGGCTTGGTGGAGCCGGTCACACTTGGGTGTAAGGTTACAGGAAGACTTAGAGAGGCATCTTGTCCTTCGGAGCCATTAATCCTCGAGCAGAATCTAGTGTTGACATATCACGGTCTGCTTCGCTTTGCACCAGCTGGAGCAGGAACTGGCCCCTGGCGAGCGCTTCCCGATCGGACGCCTCCAAGTGAGGTCGACTTCTCGTTTTAGACCGACTCCTCTCCTGTGGCAGAGCGGCACAGTTTGTCCTTAGGAAAACACTTAGAATTCTCACTCAGCCGATCACAGAAATAGCTCTGGTTTTCATCAAATCCTTTGACTACGCTGCTAATTGCATGCCGTGCCTTGGTTCAGTGAGCAGACATTTATAACTTGTATTACACACGACGACCTCGCCTAATACTGATGTTCAGATTCTATCTGGATGAAGTGGTAATATTTAATGCTGAGTCCATGAAAGCATTTTAATAAGCCCTGCTTACTGTAAACTGAATGCCTAATTTAATAGCAGAACCAAATTTTACAGATGAAAAAAAATTTTTTCTTTTCCATAAAGAGAAAGAAGAGCTAGTTCTAAACACATTTTCAGGGAACTACCTATACAAAAAAATTTTTTTTTTTTTGGTACTGGAGATAGAATACAGGGACATTCTACCTCTGAGCTACACCACCAGCTGTTAATTTTTTTGTTTTGAAACAGGGTTTGACTAAGTTTCTCCCGTCTCCGCCATCCAAGTATTGGCATTATAGGCGTGCACCACCATGCCTGGCTTCCTTTTTATTTTGAGACAGGGGATTTGTGCCATTTCATTTTTTGAATTTTATCTTTTGTCCTCCCCTGGGATTCCCTAAAAAGAAAAGGGAAGTGTCAGAGATTACTAAAATCATGTATAGTTAGCAGAGGTGTACATACCCAGTGCGACCTGACAGATTAGATGCATGGGGTGAGAGGGAGAGAGGGAGAGAGAGAGACAGAGACAGAGACAGAGAGAAGAGAGAGAGAGCATACAGGAGAGATCTCCTATGCTAGGCAACCACATCCATACTTTTATTTATTTATTTATTTATTTATTTATTTATTTATTTATTTATTTTGGTGTGTGGTAATGGGGATTAAACCCAGAAGCAGTCGACCTCCAAGCTGTACCCAGCCCTTTATTAAATTTTGAAATGAAATCTCCTAAAATTGCCACAGACTGGCCTCAAACTGGCAACCTCCTGTTTCAGCCTCCCGAGTACCGGGGTTACAGGCCTGTGGCACCGCGTCCTGCTCCTATTTACATTCTGAGCTACTGAGCTCTGGTGATGGTGGTGGTGGCAGAGGTAACTGAGTGTCAGAGGAGTCTAGGGGCCGCCTCTGCCTGGTCTTGATGTCTAGGGGAACTTTTATATGGGTGGACATGTCGTATGTGTATTTTTGTTTTCTTTCTGAAAATAAGGTTCATAGCTTTCCTCAAATCCTAGAAGGACCCCATAACTCTGAAAGGTTTACTAACAAAAACAACAATTAATATCTATTGAATATGTACTATGTTCTAAGCTTGCCTTGAGCTTTTTATATGCTTTAATTCTTTTTTAATTCTTGATAAACAATCTCTCTTTCCTTTGTGTGTGTGTGTCGGGGAGTACTGAACCAAGCAGCATTCTACTTCTGGACTATACCCCCAGCCCTTTTTATTTTTATTTTTGAAACGGGGTTTCACTTAAGTTGCTGAGGGGCTAAGTTATCATGCCCTGGCCTTAAATCCCCGGTCTCAGCCTCCCAAGTACTCAGATTACAGCCGTGCGCCATCACACCTGACTTCCTTCCCCAACTTTCTGAGGCACAGAGAAGGTGAATTGTGGTCTTGCATATACACGATGTGATTGCAGACCAGGGATCTGCGGCTATAGACCTCAGGCCAAACTTAGCCCACTGCCCTTTTACTAAAAAATAATTTGTTTTATTAAGATAAAGCACAGCTAACATGGAACTCACCATTTTCTGCATTTGCAAGCGTGTGCTCGATGCTGCAGTCCCAGTGTTGTGTGCCATCCCTTCTGGCTAATCCTGGCACATTTCCATCATCCCCAAAGTAACCGTGCTTTAGGCGGCTGGTACCCTTCCCCGTCCCACGCAGGCCCTAGCAATTACTCATCGGCTTTTTCTAACTATGGATTTGCCCATTTGGGATATTTCATATAAAAGGGATCATAAAAATACGTGACCTTTCGTTTCCAGCTCTTTCATTTAGCAGAATGTTCTCAGGTTTCATCCATGTTATGACAGGTATTAGAACTCCATTCCTTTTTATAGCCACATAATATTTCATGGTGTCGCTATATCCCATTTCTTTTTACCAGTACATCCATACATGGACATTGGAGTTGTTTCTTATCTTGGTTATTGTGAATGGTGTTGCCATGAAATTTTGTGTATAGTTTTTTGTTTGAACACATGGCTTTAATTCTAACACTGCATACATATTTAGTGGAATACAGCCATACCAATTCATTTAAACATTCTTTATAAGCCAGGCGTGGTGGCGCACGCTTGTCATCCCAGCATTCAGGAGGCGGAGACAGGAGGATCACAGTTTGTGGACAGCCTCAGCTACTTAGTGAGGCCCTTTGCAACTCAGTGAGAACCTATTTCAAAGTAAAGAATAAGAAATAGGGCTGGGGGTGTAGCTCGGAGGTAGAACACCCCTGGGTTCCATCCCCAGTACCGCAAGAAAAAAAAAATAAACATTCTCTATAGCAGAATTAGTAAAGACTTTCTCTTTACAGACGTTTGCCAACTCTCACATTAACCACTACACCAACCTGCCAGGACAGTGGGGTTAAGCTAAGACCCTGCTTAAGATGAATGGACACCTGCTCTTTCTTCCCTCGCCATTCTGATAAGGAGGCCGCCTGAGGCAGACCGCAAGATCTGGGAGTTTCTTTGGAGGGAATCTTGGAAGGGGTGTTTAGAGACAGGGGTGGTTTTTTTTTTTTTTTTTTTTTTTGTGTGTGTGTGTGCGTAACATTTTTGAGATGTCACTGTGGGTTCTTGTTCTTAGCTAGCTTAGAAAAAAAATAGCCAGAATTATACTGCTGCAAGCTTAAGCAAAGCTTATTACAGAGGTGGAAAGAAAGGACAGAACAATCAAAGCACTGTGTCAGAGGGACGCAGTGGAGTGCCTTCAAAGTGAGGCACTGAAGACTCAAGCACAGAGCATTTTTTAATGAATTTATTATCTTCTTCCTCCCATCCTGCTGAGCCAATAGTCCTCTTTTTCCACCAAAAGCAGGCGCAGGCCCGCCAGTTATCTCTGCTGTGTAAGCCTTTTCTGTTAGATCACTGACCAAAATGTGTTACCTGGTTAGCAAGGTCAGGGGCCACATGCTGCATGCCCGCTTTGAAGTCGAAGGCATGTACTGTCCACCTGCGTCCTTGGTGAGTTCTCAGCCTTTCCCTTTCTCTGCTAGAAGTCACTTATTATGTTGAAAACTTGTTTTATAATAAATAAAAGACATAGGAATATAGTCTTTTAAAGTATGGAGGTTTGGGGCTCTAACTTGTGTAATTAGTAATTAATATTGAGTTAATATAGTTTCCTTTTTATTTTTTAACTTTAGTCTAAACTGTTGTGAGAGTCTATATAACTCTTTTTCTAAGAGTAGGGGTCTGTGTTTTAACATTCAGTATTCAGCTGGGCTAGAAGCCAACTTTTAGCTGACCAAGGCGAACCCTGGCCGCGGCCTTTGGCTGACAGCTTAGAGACAGAGAGAAGGATTTTATTGTTTTGCCTAAGTATGAAAACTTGTTCTTGTTAGCAATTAATATAGCTCTTATTAACAACCAATACAGGCTCAATCCCCATCACAGGGGATTGAAGCCAGGGGTATTCTACCTTTGAGCTACATCCCCCAGTCCAATTAATTAATTAATTAATTTATTTATTTACTATTTAACTTTAAAACAGGGTCTCATTAAGTTGCTGACAGTCTCCCTAATTTACTAAGGCTGGCCTCATATTCGTAATCCTCCTGCCTCAGCCACCCAAGTACTTGAACTATCGACGTGTACCCACTGTACCTGGTTGGTTACACATTTCCATGCCAACTTTCTCTACCTCTGAGGGTCATTACAGGTCCCCATAGTGGAGGTGTGGCCCAAAGGACATACAAGTGTCTTCTCAGAACTGGTAGTCTTGAAACCAATAGCACTATTAATCTCCTGTCCAAGGACATCCATAACTTCTATGAATCTGGTCATAGTGGTTCTGCTGGCAGGCAAGGCTCTTATTTTAACTGACTAAGGCCATTTTGGTGTCAAGTTTTGAACCTTTTAATCTTCTGTGTGGCATTGGGGATTGAACCCAGGGATGTTCTACTTCTGAGCAACACTCCCAGCCCTTTTTATTTTTTTAATTTTCAAACTGAGTTTCACGGCCGGGCGTGGTGGCGCACGCTTGTAATCCCCGTGCTTGGGAGGCTGAGACAGGAGGATCGCGCAGGTTCGAAACCAGCCTCAGCTACTTAGTGAGGCTCTCAGCAACTTAGTGAGACCCTGTTTCCAAATAAAATAGAAAATAGGTCTGGGAGTATAGCCTGGAGGTAGAAAGCCTTTGAGTTCCACCCCCAGTACCACCAAAAACAAACAAACAAACAAAAAACAACAACAAAAAAATGGAGTTTCACTACACTGCTATTGCTAGCATCGAACCCAGGATCCTTCTGTCTCAGCCTGGTCTGTATTGGGATTACAGGTGTGAGTCACCACACCTGGCCTCGCCAGTTTACAGACAGGAGACAGGACTAACCTGGGTGAGGGAGAAGAAGCCTCAGTCTGGGAGGCTGTGCCCTTTTTTGGGTATTGTGAGTGCTACCAGTAACAGATTTTGATTAACTTGGTAAACAGTAAATTTGATTGGCAGTGTGCTTTTGTTTGACAATGTGATGTGGAATATTTTTTTTATGGTACTTTTTTATGGTACTGGAGATGGAACCCAGGAGCCTTCTACCTCTGGGCTACTTTCCCAGACCCTATTTTATATTTTGTTTGGAAACAGGCTCTCACTAAGTTGCTGAGAGCCTCACTCAGTAGCTGAGGCTGGCTCGAACCTGCGTGATCCTCCTGTCTCAGCCTTTCAAGTACTGGGATTACAAGCGTGCGCCACCACACCCAGCTTGATGTGGAATATTATAGCTTAGCTATACACAAATATTATGGGATAGAATGGTATAGTTGTAAATAATAATTAAAGTTGTAAACAAGTATTATGTAAGTATAAGTGACCAGTTGGAAGAAAGTGACCCAATGAATTCGCTGACCAATCAGAAGAAACGTAAACAACCCAGCCACGACTACACAGACAAACCCTATTTAAAGAAGGACCTGAGGTCAGCGGCATGCGAGCAAGGTGAGTGGTTGCCACGGGGCCATGAACACCTCAACTCTACTGAGCCCAGTCATCCAAGGGGCAGGCCTGAAGTCATCACGATCGTCTGGCACCAAGGAGAGGGGAGACGCAGGCCCCTGGCTGCCTCTCAGACCAGGAGCTCCAGAGATGGTTGAGCCGCTCCCCCGGACTGGGCCCGACCAGGATGACCAGGCCATTGTTGACAGCCGGACCTCCTGCTTCACAGATTGCAGGTTTTCTTTTTTTTGTGTGTGTGGTACTGGGGATGGAACCCAGGGGATATTCTACCTCCGTGCTACACTCCCAACTGCCAGACCTATTTTATATTTTATTAGGAAATAAGGTCTCACTAAGTAGCTGAGGCTGGCTTCGAACCTGTGCGACCCTCCTGTCTCTGCCTCCCAAGAGCTGGGATTACAAGAGTGTGCCACCATGCCAGGCCCAGATTGCAGTTTTGATTTGGACTTTGAACTGATTGATGGTAAGTAAACTGTGTGAATGTGAACCTAAAATTAATTAATGGAATATTGATTATTTGGCCAGAGTCAATTTGGCCAAAGTCCACCAGGGATGTGTTGATTACCCCTTTTGTTTTCTGGTTGATAGAGCTAAAATTGTAGAAAGACACAAGCTGTAAAATGCGGAGCTGATGACGATGGTGGCCTTGAGCTCCTGGCACTCTGACTTTGCTCGAATGACGTGTGAGTGTTTCACTCAGACACAGACTTTACATCAACGCTCTAAAGTTAGGAGGTCTCAGGAACAGTGCTCGTGGTTTTATTAACTGCCCAACAGGTGTCCTGGAAGCATGTGATGAATGAACAGAGATTAGAACAATGGCCATGGTGTGAGTTTGTGGGGGAGTGGTGGGACCCCAGAGAAGCTGAGGAGCACGGGTGCTGTGTGTGGAGCGGCGAGACCCATCCACATCCCAGGTCGCAGCCCCTGCGGGCTGGCAGCTGCCGAGGACACGGGCTTAGATCTGGGGCCAGCACAACTCTGTCTTCCTGCAGCAGGCTCGCCGGCTCCTGCCCTCGTCTCACCACTCACGACGTAAGTTTCTGCTGGAAACACGCATGGCAAAGACTTGAAGCTGCCAGGACGGGGTCCTGCTGCAGGCGGCGTCTTCCAGAACCATGTCATCAGTGCTGTGACAGAGCCACGTCCAGCCAGCATCTCTTACGTGCCTTTCAAAGAGCTTAAAGACAGAATTGTAGCATCTGTGCAGTGCACCGGTGCCCACGGTGATGCTCAGGTAATTCCTAGTTTTTAAAATGTTAACACCAAAGACAAACTACTGGGAAAACTGACCACAAAGTGAGCCTTCTAATAAACTCTTTAGAGGAGAATCTGAAGCCTATGGTTAATGATCTTATTTTTATTCATTTATCTTCCTTCCCTCCTTCCTTCATTTCATTCCTTTTTTCCTTCCTGTAATGTTGAAATTGAATCGGGGATCACAGAGGACACAAAAACCAGCCAAGTGTTTGTGTGAGACCAGGCCTCTTTAATTAAAATGGCACCTTTGGGCGAGGTCTGCTGACCGTGGGGGAAGGGACTGATGATTGGGCAGCAGAGTCACGGTCAGCAGAGTCAGTCACGCTGCAGAGAGAAAGTGAGGGTATTTATGTAGCTGGGGTTTCGGGGTGGGGCTAGTGGCATGGAAATGTCAGTCTTCTTGTGACATCTGGAGTCTCGTGGCATTTGAAGTCTGCCCTGCAGTGTCTGGAGTCTTGCGACATCTGGAGTCTCCCGACATCTCCGCTTCTGACTTCTGGGGTTCTGTTTCCTGTCCTGTGAGGGGAAGGGGAGCAACCGGCCTACCATCCCGGCCTTTTGGTGATACTGGGCCATGACCGAGTCAATAACTACTTCCTGCTGTCAGGGGGGTCACAGGAGGCCCCTTGGCCAGGAGAGGTCGGGCCATTCGGAAGGGGGCAGGTGGGAGCGTGGCTGCAGCAGGAGTTGATTGAAGGCTACCCTGGACAGCTCGGTAATACATGTTTGAATGAACCTTAGCAGACAAGGGGCCATTAAAAAGAAAAGGCAAATTGTGAGAATGAGTCCCAAAAAAGGAAGAAGCCCAGCAGCCACTAGCCTTTGCCAGGAGGGGAAGGAGCCCTGCAGCTCCTGGCCCTTGGAACCCTTCCAGACATGAGGTAGACTGTTACCATTGTTCTTTTATTCTAGCTTAGTTGAATGGAATTTCCCAGAATCTTAAATTTTTTTTCAAAACTCCTGTCTGTCCTAGAAATAAGAAAATCATGCAGAACTGTATTTTAACATTTGTTTATTTGCCAAACTCTGTTTCAGAATTCCTGGCTGTTTTTAGAATAGCTGTTTGCACAGAATTGTGAACCCAGATCCCCACCAACCAGGGCAAGGGGCAGGACTGAGGCAGTGATAAAAATCCTCAGACCAAACGGACGTGGCGCATGCTCGAAACACAGCATTCGGGGGGCTGAGACAGGAGGATCTCAGTTTGCCAGCAGCCTCAGCTACTCAGTGACGCCCTTTGCAACTCAGTGAGACCCTGTTTCAAAATAAAGAATAAAAAATAGGACTGGGGTGTAGCTCGGAGGTAGAATGCCCCTGGGTTCCATCCCCAGTACCGCAACAAAATAAAACAAAACTGGGCGGTGTGCTTGCTTACCACACTTTTGTCGTTTGCTTACCCTTCTGCAGAAGTAAGTTGCCTTGCTGAATTACTTTCCACTCTTTTCTAACAGGAGAGATGTACCTTTCTACCCACCCTGGGCCGTCCCTACCCTGCTCTGTCCAGCTGCTGCTTTTTGTTGGGCTGTGACATTGCTGATTTTTCTTCTTCATCTTTGTGTTTTCTTAATAGCTTAAGTCTTTTTTTTTCTCTTGAAATCTGAGACTAAAAATGATGGAGGGCAAGGATATATAATGTATCCACAAGAGTGTAAATACAAATGTAAGTGATAACTTCCTAGTGGGTTATCTATAATGCCAAATTGATCAGAAGCAGAAGCCTGGGAAATAAAAATTTCTATTCTTTTTATGACTGAAGTTCAGAACTATATATACGCACAGCAATTCACATAAAACTTATTTTCCCAAAATATTCAGAATAACTGAAAAGCATACTTTCTTGCTGTTTGTAGATTTTAATGGCAAAAGTATCAGAAATATGTATCAGACACTTGCAAAGAGATGTACACTTTCTCCATCTCAAGGGAACACTGAAGGAACATGGACAAATTTGAAGACTGTAGTAGAAATGTGCTCAGATGGAGCCTGACCGTTCATAAGGCTCAGAGGAAGGTTTCCTTCCTTTTCGGATCTTTTCTTTGTATTCTTACCGTGTGTTTCGGGAGCTTTAGTTGTGTTTGGGTATTGATTGGCAAGCAGCAGATGATTCGTCTGAATCTCATTAAAGGCTGCACTTAGCATTCTGCAGACTTCCCAACAGGAGTGTCTTTCAGGGACATAATTGTGCAATTATACCTGCTGGATGTGGGTCATAAACACTTGTCAGCACCTGTGCGGCACACTGCTCCAGGTACCCAGGACGCAAAGAGGATGGAGATGCTCTTTGTTTCCCACCCCCAGCCGCTATGACCATGATCCCTTTACTGCTGGGAACCCAACTCTTGAGATTCCACTTTTGGTCCAAGGGTAAAACGTTTCATGTAGACAGGGGGTTTCATGTAGACATTGTGGCTTCTTCTGACACATGGGGCGAGTATCCACCATATATTAAATATTAGCAAAAACAATTTAGTTGTTTTTGGTACTGAGGATTGAACCCAGGGGCCTTCTACCTCTGGGCTGTGCCCTGTAGCCCTTTTTATTATTTTATTTCAAACTTTTTATTATTTTATTTCAAAACAGGGTCTGTCTTGTTAATCTACCATACAGCAGAGTGACTAGAATTGATAGTAATGTATCGTACACTTCAAAATAATAAAGGGGTGAGTTTCAAATATGTCACCAATAAAATGATAAGTAATTGGGGTGATGGATATGTTAATTAATTAATTATCTTGATTAAGTCATTCTACATTGCACATATATATCAAAACATGACACTGTATCTCATAAGTAGAATTATAATTGGTCAATTATAATGTTACTATGAATTTGTTTTTTGTTTAAAAAATTCGTATGTATTGGGGATTGGACCTAGGGGCAGTCTACCTCTGAGCTATACCCCAGTCCTTTTCAGTTTTTATTTTGATATAGGGTCTTGTTAGGTGCCCGCAGGTCTTGCTAAGTTGCTGACGCTGGCCTTGAACCTTTCAACCTCCCAAGTACTGGGATTACAGATGTGCAAAAGTATTGCGCCTTGCAAAATTGAAAAAAAAAAAAAAAAGAAAGAAAGATGGAAAGAAAGGGTTCACTCTTGACCCCAGAGAGCCCACACGTGTCGACTTAGCCCCGTGGACTTCCCCTCTGTGACCCGGTGCCATGCGGTCCCTTCACAGCGCTGCGGGGCAGACAGGAGAAGAGAGGGGTTTTCCTGGGGCAGGGCGTGTGTTAAGAAGAGTGGGGTTTTGACAGAGAAGAGGGAGCAGGGAGGTCACTTTGGGACGATGGCAGGCCGAGCGTCCTCTGGCTAGAGCATGGTGGTGCGTAGGGGACACTCATTGAGAAGTGGGAGGAAGAGAAACGGAAGAGGGTTTTGCAACTTTAGAAAGCTTTGAATGCCGAGTTATGGCATGTGTTGACACGGTAGCCGTCAAGCCCACTGGAGGTTTGCCGGCTCTGGGAGAAGGCTGGGTCTGGGGCACCAGCAGGAAAGCTCTTCAGACCAGAATGGCCGGCACAGCGGCTGGCTGGATCTTTCGTACGCTGCCTGGTGCAAACAGAAAGCGGTGCGTTGGGCTTTCCCTTTCTGTAGCTGGCCAGCCGCGGTGGATTAGGGTCCTGCCGTAACACAGTGCCACAGGTTGATGCCTTAAACCACTCAGACTTACTCTCACAGTTCTGAAGCTAAAAGTCCAAATTTAAGGTGTTGGCAGGTGCAGCTTCTCCCGAGCCCTCTCTGTCACTCCTCAGAGTCCTCTGCACACCTACCTGCCGGTGTCTTTGTATTCAAATTTCCTTTTCTTATAGGGACTACACAATAAGTCCACCTACGTTACCTCATTGCAGCATTCTTCTCTTTAAATACAGACACATTTTTGATTAATTAATTGCACCGAGAGTTGAAAACCCAGGGGCACTCTAGCTCTGAGTTATGCCCCCTGCCAACTTTATTTTTTATTTTGAAAGAGTCTCACTAAAGCACTAAGGTTGGCCTTGAACCTGCGATCTTACTGTCTCAGCTTTACAAGTCCTGACATTACAGGCGTGTACCACCACAGCCCGCTAGGTGCTATGATTTCCAGGCAGCTCAGTGGGACCGACCGCTAGGAGCAGGCTTGCGGCCAGATTTGAGAGGCTCCCACATATGTGGTTGAAGGGAAAGGGCTATTTGTGTGCCTGGGAGCCAATGCCTGCTTTAGTGAGACAGAGAAGTGGCTGAGCAGAGGCAGGCTTCAGAGCCTCGGTGTTGGTGATGGAGAGGAGCTGGCAGGGCTTGAAGGCAGGGAACAGTTAGGATGCTCTCCAGATGGCTTGACAAGACTTGGACGGGGAAACAGAGAAGACAGGTGGGTGGGAAAGTGGGCCTGGCTCAGCTCAGAGCTTTGCGGGCAGTGTGACGCCAGCACACCTCTTGTTAGTCGCCTTATGAGAATCGTCTTCAGTTTCTTTTCAAGCATCTTCTTAGGCTTGCTTGTTAGTGTGAATTCCACCTATTTAAAACTAAATAATGAGGTGTATGAATCTATATACTGGGCTCAGGTAAACTACGTCAAAACGCCGAAAAGAGAAAAAGCAATGGAAATTTCACTCTTCTCTCCATGAACTCCTTCTGACATACGGAGCAAGTGTCGACCCACATATTAAGTATTAGCCAAAAATTTAGTTATTTTTGGTACTGGGAATTGAACCCAGGGGCTTTTTACCTCTGGGCTATGCCTCCAGCCCAGAACCTATTTTATTTCAAAATAGGTTCTTCTTAAGTTGCTGAGAGTTTTGCTAAATTGCCAATTCTGGCCTCAAAGCTGTGCTTCTCCTGTCTCAGCTTCCTAAGTATTAGGATTACAGGTGTGCACCACCAGGCCCAACCTTCCTTGATTTTTTTTATGACTTATAGATTCAGATAGAAGTTGTAACACGCTGTTGCTCTCACGTGTCTGTGGGATAACTTGTTCCCTTTGGAAATTCTCAGGTCCAGACCAGTGGTCTTAAAACCAGGCTATGCACTCCCTGGAGTGTGCTTTTTATAAAAGTTTTTTTTTTTTTTTTTTTTTGTAAGGAGTATAGAAATAGTCTCAAAGAGATCAACTCTGCAAGTTCAAAAATGGATGCCTCTTAAGATTTATTTGCACGAGAAGGTGCTTCTGGCTGGCTCCTTTCCTTCTCCCCTGTCATATTTATTTGCACGAGAAGGTGCTTCTGGTTGGCTCCTTTCCTTCTCCCCTGTCATATTTGCCTTCATTCTTTCTATACTCCAAAGGCACACCTGGTGTCCACCCAGTATCTTCCTGCGGAGCTTGTCCCAGCCTACAACCTCTTCCTGGAGACAACTGGGCAATTCAACACCTTCCTTGCTTCAGTCACCATTAGCTTATCTCCCAGATGCAGTTCCAATACGTACTTACTCTTTATGCTTAAAGATGACTTTATACAATGGAGACTATGTTTATGTTGTGCAGGCTAATTAATTAAGCTCTAATAACATAAGTACTTGTAATGCAACCCAGAAGTAAAAATAAAATGAACGCTTAGAACTTCCTGGTCACCAAAAGTAAAATCGATAAACTTCAACATAGGCATACCTTATGTTTTGCCGCAGGAAAATACAGTAGATCTGTAAATAAAAGATTTTCAAGCATAAAGTAAATTACATTAGTATTAAATGTCATGTAGGAAGCAGAATGGAAATACAATTTCAGATAATGACTTGATGTGGTTTTTACCAGTCGTTAAAGAGCTTGCTAATGCCACTTTAAAAATGGACAAGGTATGAATTCCATGTGATACTAATATTTGAATACATGCAGAGTGACACATTTATTGCACATTAGAAATTATATTCTTGAAAACCATTTCAATACGTGAGAGAATTTTTTGGGTATCAACCTAGAACCATGCGGCAGAGATCACAGTTGTTGGGAATTCTTTTAGGGAATATGTAACCCTCTGAAGTGCACACTTTTTGGAGAGCTTATGGATAGATGATAGAAAGACACTACCGTGGTTGTAGGGTACAAGGAGATTTCTTATTTTTGGCCAATATTTATGTATTTATAGATGTACCTATGTATTTGTAGGCTTGAAAATGGTCAGGGGAAGGGCAAACATGCCCACATCTCTGCTTGATGCTCAAGTCAGCATTTCTCATTGCTGTGACCCAGACACCCGACCCACCACATACAGAGGGAGGGTAATTTTGTTTGTTTGCAGCTCTGGGTATTTCAGTCCATGTTGTACCACTTCCAAGCAGGAGCCTGGGCTGCAGGTCCCCAGGGTATAATGGAGGGGAGAGAGAGAGAGAGAGGGGGGGGGGAGAGAGAGAGATTGAGATTGTGTGTCAGGAAAAAGACGAGTCCAAGGCTGCAGCACTGACCCTGGCCACATTTTTAGCGACCCTTCCCCGGTAGCCAAGTCCCACCTCCAAACATGGCCGCCATGTCTACTGCATGAAGTCTGGGGGCCCTTTTATATACAAACCACGAGCTCCAAATTTTGCCTGAGAGAACCCCTCTCCATCTCCATGCATAGTTTTGAAGCTACATTCCCCCATAGTGGAAGTTATCTCCCCACAAGGCATAAATGCCACCCACAGTGTATTGTTATTTTATATTATTTATTTTTGGCAGTACTATAAAAATAAAAAAAATGTTTTTGGTAGTACTAGGGATTGAACTCAGGGTCATTCTATCTCTATGCTAAACTCCCATCCCTTTTCCACTTATTACTTTCAAGAATCTTGCTAAGTTCCTAAAGGTCTTGATAAGTTAGGGAGGTTGGCCTTGAAACTCTGATCCTCCTGTCTCAGCCTTCCAAGTACTGAGATTATAGGTGTGTGCCACCACACCTAGCAGCCTATCTTTATTTGAAAATGCTGAAAACACTCTGTTAACTACTGTGTTTCACTTGACTTCTAGAATTCCCCATTTATATGTTTCTTTCTATTTTCCACCTCAAGTCTTTACTATCAGCTAGACTGAGGAGGGTGGGATGGAGGAATTTTTGCTCTCTTCTCTTGAAGAAAGTAATTTCACAAGTGTGTTACTAAAAAAAAAAAAAAAAAAAAAGTACAGTTATGTTCCGCTACAGTTAAATCTGGAGGTAGAGTACATGCACACAATTTAGAAATATTTTCAACTCAGATTAAAAAAGAAGAGTTTGGTGGTGCAATCGCAGGCAAGGAAAATCATAAATACCTACTTATGCAAGTTTCTGGTTTGTGGTTTCCTCTCTGTTGCAAGAGGTGGCCCTCATCAGGGAGATTCTATTTATTTTTTTTTAATTTTTATTTATTTATTTTTTTTTTTGGTGGTACTGGGGTTCCTGGAAGCCCTTCTTCCTCCGGGCTACACTCCCAGACCTATTTTATATTTTTGAAACAGGGTCTCTTACGCCAGCGCAGCTGGCCTCGAACCTGCGCGATCCTCCTGTCTCCGCCTCCCAAGCGCGGGGATGACAAGCGTGCGCCACCACGCCCGGCGGGAGATTCTATTTTAAAGATTAGTTTGGGGGCTCACGTCAACTGATTTAGATCAATTCAGCAAATTTTACGGAAGCTGGCCACATAGACTTGAGAATTTAGAAATCGAGGGGAAAGAAGATGGATACACAAGTAAGTTCTTGAGTCGTAGACAGTGGATCTTCATAACACGATTATGACGAAGCTGTCCTTTCAGGTACTTGTGCCGCTCAAGTGGACATGAAATAAATGTGACGGCATCCTTAAAGAGTACGAGGGATCGCTACCTGACATCTGCTTCCAGGGCTCCGGGTAACCAGCGGTTCCGCCTCGCCCTGCGTAGGCAGCCTAAGGATGCTCGACACCCGGAACACAGAATGTCGGTAGCCTTTGGGCTGCTCACTGTTAAGAACATGCACTTCGTCTTGTACCAGATTATTCCTGAATACAACTCAACACTGTTATGATGGGAATATTAAAATCCCAGGATTTGTTTTCTGTGCGGAAGCTTATATATTACAAAACTGTGAAAGCGTGGCCCACTGGTTGAGAGGAGTTTGTTGAAACAAATCAAAACCATTAGCCTTCTCTAATTGTCTTTATTTTAAAATAATTGTATATACTTTAAGTTGTATGTATTACTTACTTTTCCTGATCACAGTTAACCTATGAAATGGATATCCAAACGTTGTAATTAGTAATATAATTTTGATTGAATTAAACAAAATTATTAAAGAGGGAGAAATGAGAGATGTGGCTGAATATTGGCTAAAAGTAAAAATTGCACATCAAACGAGGAAAAAAAAAAAACATTTTGTTTATCGCCAGGGCCCTGCGACTGCTCGCTCCCTACGGCGACCCTACGTCATTTGCGCCAGGAGTGATTTAATTGGCGCAGCTCTCGTGGCATCGTTTCAGATCCTGAGTTTCTTAATGGCAGTGCTATTAAACTGGAAACAAGGGGAAGTTATTATTTAGTTCTTTTGCTGCTGCTGAACTCCAGAGGAATGAATTCCCATAGATGAGCACAGAAAACAAAATTCACTTCATATTCCTTTAGAATTTCAGGTTTCAGTGTTTCTGAAGGAAAGACGTATTCCTCCCTGGGATATTTGTTTGTTAATTGAGTTGGGCGGAGAAAGCAAGTGTAACCCAAAAAGGCACAGATCATCTTATCCTATGGTTTGAGCGTGGTTTATCCCCTCCAACACTCAGGTTTAAATTTGATTGTCATTGTGCTTGTGCTGGGAGATGGGGCCTTGAAGAAGTCACAAAGAAGGCAGGGGTGCTGGTGCACACCTGCAATCCCAGCACTTGGGAGGCTTAGATAGAAGGACTGCAGGTTCTCAGCCAATATTAGCAAGTTAACGAGGCCCTCGGCAACGTAGCGAGATCCAGTTTCAAAATAAAAACAAGGGGAAGTGGGGCTGGGGTTGTAATTCTGAGGTTGAACACCTCTGAGTTCAATCTCCGTAGAAAAAAAAGTCAGTTCTCCTGTATGACTCAGTTCCTGCAGAACTGGATTTGCTATGAGGACAGGTTGTTACAGAGCCAAGCTTCTCCTTGAATTTTATTTCTTTCACACACGCACATGCTTATTTACCCTTCTTTTCAAACACCTTTTAACACAGTCATACTGGCTGCCTAACCTTGAACTTCTAGAGCCATGAGTTAATTCAACTTTCCTTTATGTATTACCCATTCTCGGATATTTTGTCATAGCAGCAGCACATGAATGAAGATACTTACTCTTTGTAAAATTATCACGTCTCTTCATATTGTTTCCCCAGTTAGAAAGGATTCATGGGCCAGGCGTGGTGGCGCATGCTTGTAATCCCTGCGCTTGGGAGGCGGAGATAGGAGGATCGCGCAGGTTCGAAGCCAGCCTCACTGGCTTAAGAGACCCTGTTTCCAAATAATATATAAAAATATAGGTCTGGGAGTATAGCCCGGAGGTAGAAGGATTCCATCCCCAGTACCACCAAAAAAACCAAAAAAGTAAGGACTCATGGTCTCCTAGAATTTATATGATATAGCAGGAACTCCTTGGTCTAGCATTTGAAATTTATTTTCCTACTTTGTCTCCCAGGACTTAACACAAATGAATTCCTTTCTGGACCCAGGGACTGACTTACTGACTTCTTCCTTCTTTGGATATCTCTAAGCTATTTTCCCTATCTTGAAAGCCCATTCAGTTCATGACCACGGGTCCACGATGGGGAAGGTCAAAGAGTTGATGGACAGGCAAGGGTAGACGAGAGCCCTCGGAGTCAGGTCACATTTGAGAGAGAGACATCATCCAGCTGTGTGGGTGAGCTGCTGCTGGATGGAAAAGGGCCCTGTGGCTGAAGGGAATTAAGATGACTGCCAGGAGATAGCTCTCCCACACTTAAAGGTGTGAGAAAACACACCATGCTCGGATAAGTGGCTGCTTAGCACGCCACTTGCAGGTAGTGGTGGTTAATGAAAACGTATAGTTGGGCTTTCAAAAGTTGCAATATGATACAAGCCAGAGATGTCCCGTCGGGGATTCTCCAGCCTTAGCGCCATTGGTGTTTGGGGTTGGACAATCATGGTCATTGGTGTAAGGTACTTTGCAGGATCCCTGGCCACTACCCACTAGATGGCAGTCCTGACACCCCCACCCCCCTGCTGTGACAACTCACACACTGACACCCCACATTGCGAACTACTGATACAGACGAACTTTCTCCAATTTATGTGGGCAAGGGCAATCTCCCACTATTGGGAGGCTGAGACAAGAGGCTCACAGTTTCAAGGGTAGCCTCAGCAACTGAGCAAAACCGGCGGCAACTTAGCAAACTTCTGCTTCAAAATAAAAAGTAAAAAGGGCTGGGAGTATAGGTTGCAGGTGGAATGCCTCTGGGTTCCATCCTCAGCTCCTAATTAAATAAAGAGATAAATAAATAAAATAATGTTTCTTTCCTTCAATGCTCCTAACAATTAGCTCTCCCTCTCTAATACCCCAAAGCAGACCTAGGTTTGCCCTTACCTGCTCCTTGTAACTGCTCGACGGAACTGTCTCCAGACTTAAAGGCCTAGGGCAGTAACTTGCTGAACAGTGTCTGACGCCTCTCCTTTCTCTTTGTTGGAAAGGGAAGAAGATAAATAAGTTGGTATAAAAGCCAGCTGATTTATCCTTTTTCTGGGAGAGAGATCTGCATTAATTCCTTGGTAAGATGAGTTAGCACCTTTTGTATAAGGAGTGGTGTTGAGGCCTGTGCTAAGAATATATCACAGCCTCCTGGCAACATGGTGGATAAGATGCAATATATTTTGCCTCAGTATCAATGACTTTGCCATCCTTATTAAATATACCTGTCGATGGCACTTAGCTGGATGACTTTGAGATATCGCGCTCCGGGATCTCGGGAACGTGTCGGCTTGCAGTGGGCGTTAAATCGCTCCGTCAGGCTTGCTCCTGGGGCCCTCAGATCACCACCTGACACACTTTTATTGAATTTGTCATCAAAGCAGTGGGCTGTTGTGCTGTTACTCATCCAAATTCTGTTTCCTTCTCATTATTCTTTTATGAGGCTTCACAGTTGATGGATGCTCATCCGAATAATTCTTGGCTGAATTTCTCCTCCATATGTTTTACTCTCTCCTTGGGAGAAACCCATTCTGTGTTGCTTTTGGAGACTAACGGGTTATCTATATTTAACATTTTATAATTATCATGCTCACTAAGACATTTTAAATACTGACTTAGTCTTTATGTCTTGAAGCAGTGTGGATGAAGAGAGGCCCCTGGTTGAGTGTAGACATCCGATATTTTTCATTGGTCTGTTGGATCCATGAGGATTTTTCAAGGAGTGGGTCTCTTTTTTTTTCAAGCAAAATTTTGTTTGGAGAGACATTGTTGTGAATGTATTTTTTTTTTTTGTGTGTGTGTGTGTGTGTGTGTGTGTGTGTGTGTGTGTATGTAGCTCAAAACTGCCTTCTGGACTTACTGTCTGGTCCATTCTGTGGTTCTTGGATGCAGTGACACATAGATATCCTGCCTCTTCCTCCTGAACGTCCTGCGAATATTCAAGATTCTCTTACCTGCACTCAATCTGATGTCTTTATTCATACAGAACATCCCCCAATTTCTTCCAATGATTCCTCAAGTTAAGTTCAGATCCCACCTCTACCTGGTGAAATCCTGTCAGTTCTCCTGGAAGCAGTGGAAGTGCTGGTGGCCTCCTCTAGGGCAGGGATTCCTCTTTCTTTCCATGTTCTTGCAAAATCTGCCCATTGTCCCCACCTTGGCCACATTGCTCCTGTGTGCTGTGCACTGGTCCTGCCTCCCCTCCCATCATGCCCTGTGCCCCCCTGCCGCATGGTGCCTTTGCCCTAGAATGATGTAGAAGCAGTTGGCTTATCCTGGAGATGCTGAGCGCAGGAGTCAACGCAAGGAGAGAAGACGCAGAGCAGGGTACGCACGTGCTACGTGTGAAACAGATTCCTAAAAACAAGCCTTTAGATTCACAACAGTTTTAGATTTACAGAGAAACACTAGAAAAACAATTCAATAAAAATGGACTATTGCATGGAATAGACACATCTCCAACAAAGAAGTACAAAGGGACGATATATAAATAAAAAAAGTTTAACATCATGAAGAACAGAGGAAACGCAAGTCAAAACGACACTGAGATTTCACCTCGCTCCAGTTAGAATGGCAGTCATCAAGAATACAAACAACAAGCCGGGCACGGTGGGCACACTTGTAATCCCAGCATTCGGGAGGCGGAGACCGGAGGATCGCGGTTCACGGACAGCCTCAGCTACTTAGCGAGGCCCTCTGCAACTCAGTGAGACCCGGTTTCAAAATAAAGAATAAAAAATAGGGCAGGGGGTGTAGCTCGGAGGTCAAATGCCCCTGGGTTCCATCCCCAGACCTGCAGAAAAAGAGAATACAAACAGTAACAAATGCTGATGAGGATATGGAGAAATAGGAATTCTTATGCACTGCTAGTGGGAGTGTAAATCGGTACAACTACTCTAGAGATGAGTATGAAGGTTCTTCAAAAGATTAGGAAAGGAACCACCGTTTGACCCTGGTATTCCACTCCTTGGTATCTTTCCAAAGAATTAAATTCAGATACTATAGCAGTACATGCATTCCCATGTTTATAGGAGCACGATTCACAATAGCTAAATTAGAACCAGCTCAGGTGTCCATCAACAGACGAGGAGATAAAGAAAATGTTTACACACACAATGAAATTATGCTCGCCCATAAAGAGGAACACAGTCATGTCATCTGCAGGAAAACGGATGCAGCCAGAGGATCTTATGCCAAGGTCAGCCAGTCCAAGAGATGCTTTTTCTTTTGTATGTGGAAGCTGAAGAGGAAATGGGGAAACAAGAGAGACTTTAGATAAATAATAAAACCCAGCAGGGTAGTGGAAGGGGGCTGGGGAGGAGGTGGGGAGAGGGGAAAAAGGAAGATTGAGGAAACAACTCAAATACTGCTGTGTCCATGTGCGAAGACACCACTCGCAAGCCCACGGACATGCACACAGAGGGGCAGGGGGCGGGGTGGAATCTGGAGGGAATCATACCAAATGCTTTGCGTGGATACGTGTGTCACTCTGACAACGCACTACGATTTAGGATTGCACCAGTGAAAGTGACTGGAAAGGATGATGGAGCTCCCAGCTACCTGTATCGCAGGTACATTTGTCACGGTTGGGGAGCCAGCAGTGATAGACGGTGTACTCTGAAGCCCGCACTTCACTTAGATTTCTTTTCAGTTTTTACTTTATGCCCTTCTGCTGTCTCGGATGCCACTTAGGGACCTCACATTTAGTCATCACGCCCGTTTTGACTCCGTTTGACTGTGGCAGTTTCTCAGACTTTGGTTTTTGATGAGCTTGACAGTTCCGAGGAGTCCTAGTCAGGAATGTTGTAAGATGTTTTTCTGTTGGAATTTGTCTAAAGGATTATAGCATTGGGTGCCCACATTAAACAAATAAAACAACAAAACGAAACAAACCACACAGAATGACTGAAAATGAACCACCTAATGATTCCTCTCATGGTCCTTACAGAAACAGGAAGCAGCTAACCTCAAAGCCAGTAGAAGGCAGGAAATAATTAAAACCAGAGCAAAAATTAGTGAGATAGAAAAATAACTTTACAAAGGACCAATAGAGCAAAAAGCTGTTTTTTTTTTGAGAAGATAAACAACGTTGGTAAATGTTATCCAACCTAACTAAAAGAGAGAAGATTGACTCAAAATTAATAAAATAAGAGGCAAAAAAAAAAAAAAAAGATTCCACCACAAATAGTGTGAAAATCCAGAAGGTCATTAAACATCACTTTGAAAATTTATATTCCAGTATGTTGGACTTAGAAGAAACTGACCAATTTCTAGACACATACAACCTACCTAAAAGGAACCAAGAAGATACAGAAAATCTGAAAGGATTGAAACAGTTACAAATACCTTCCAACAAAGAACACCCAGGACCAGCCAGATTCCCAGCTGAATTCTACAAGATCTTTAAAGAGGAACTAAAACCAATTCTCTTTAAATCATTCTACGAAACAGAAAAAGATGGTAAACTCCCAGACTCATTCTATGGGGCCAATATCACTTGATACCAAGCTCCCCAAAGGCCATTCCCAAGCGTCGCTGCAGCGGGCGGGGACACAGCCTTCAACACATGAAATGTCAGGGGAACACCTCAGGCTCAAACCACAGCAATAAACTTGCCTAGCAAAATGAATAAAAAGACCTCCTGATTTATTTTTCTGAAATTCAGGTTGAACTGGACATTCTGTGTTCTTGTTTACTAAACCTTACATGTATTATTTGGAAAGATTAAAAAATATGTTGCTATTTGGATCCCCTCCACCTCTGGGCTATACTCCCAGACCTCTTTTTATATTTCTTACTTGGAAACAGGGTCTCTTAAACCAGTGAGGCTGGCTTTGAACCTGCACGATCCTCCTGTCTTGAGGCAGAGCCTCTCAAGCGCGGGGATTACAAGCGTGCGCCACCACGCCCAGCTCTACCAAATATTTTGTTGTAACTGGTGTAAACTGGGATTGTGGAGTTTTTAAAGCTCTTGGCCGGTATTCCCAGTGTACACAGGGTTGGGAATCATTGCAGGACTAGCGGTATTCTAATTACACACGCATTTTTGATTGGTGTCAGCCAGGAACTGGGGCGGAAGCAGGTAGGAAACCAACGAAACTGTGTTGAACGACGGTGAACACTCGTGGCTGTCTGTGGCTCTCAGTACCGGTGTCACGGTAGTGGGGGACCATGTAGACACTAGGGAGGGAATGCAGGACCCATCACCATTCCTGCCAATACAGGGTACTCTACTGACTGTCAGGCACACTTGGCACTGACCGCAGACCTCTTGTGGGATGCAGGTGTGTGGGTGGTTCAATCTGGGGCGGTCTACGTTCCATCTGGTCAGTCAGAAAAAGGAAGGAGAAGGCCGGGCGTGGTGGTGCATGCTTGTAATCCTTGTGCTTGGGAAGCAGAGACAGGAGGATCGCTCAGGGTTCGCGAAGCCAGCCGCGCGCTGGCTTAGGAGACCCTGTTTCCAAATAAAAAAAATGTAAGAATAGGTCTGGGAGTGTAGCCCGGAGGTAGAAGGGCTTCCAGGAACCCCAGTACCACAAAAAAAGAAAAAAAAAAAAAAGAAAAAAAAAAGAAAAGAAAAAGGAAGGAGAAGCTGAGGGTGGATGAAGCCTGCCTTTATTTCAGCTGTGGCTGGCTGCATATGGGAGACTTCACCTTCTCTACGAAGTGGCGGCCGACTGGGTACAAGAAAGCTTCACGAGACACTTCCACAAGAGACTTCCGCTCAGCTTGACTCTCCACAGCGGAACAAAGGTGGCAGCGTGCCTGGGCACAGTTATCAAGGTTGGCAGTCTGCTGGGGCACTGAGTTAGGGAAGGTGGCAGCTAGCCTGGGCACAGTTACGGAAGGCAATAGGGCTTGGAGGAGGTGCTTATTCTTTGCACAGCAGTGCCTTCACCAGAAGGGGGCGAGAAAGCCTAGCTAACAGCAGGCTTTGATTGTCTCCGCAGATGCCTGGGGAATTCTGCACTGGCTTCTCGCTGGTCCGACTTGTCAAGGACTGTGCATGCCTGCGACACCATGACCTGACTCCTGGTTTTGTGCTGTGCAGCCCACTGCGTAGAGCTCTTGAATCCTTGGCCCCTCAAAACACTGTGGCACTGTTGGGCAGCCCGAGGATAATTCTGGCATCCTCTTCCCTCAGGTATCTACCCTGATTACCCCAGTCAATGTCTGGAGCTCCTTTGCTCAGCCAGAAACCATGAGGTTCTTTGTCATTCCCCTTGCCCCTGCTGTTAGGACCCAGGTTGGCATCTGTGCCAGCTGGCTCTGGACTGCATGTCTCCAGGTTCACGGCAGGTGCATGGGTCAGGAGCTGGGATACCTGGGTGGCCAGTGGAGACGGCATCTGTGCACCACACAGCGGAGAACACCACCTTCCATCTTGCTGCAAAGCACGCTCCTCGGTCCAGGAAGGCCCAGGAGGGGGATGCTACAGAGTCTGCGTTTGCACCGTGTATACTCTGAACTGATGAGAGGCTTCAAAGAAGAACTGGATCCATCAGTGGAAAGACAGTCCCACTAGAACCAAGGCACCATCCTAACAGCTCCGTGGCCCTCGGAGGAGGGAAGGCAGGGCCCATTGCCGCCAGGTTCTCGAGCCGTGGATGAGCCAGTGAGCTTCAAATGGGAAAGTGAGATAACCGCACGTCAGAAAAACAGCCGCGGCATTCTGAGGAGTCCTCAGTTTTCGACCATCTGGTCCACAGATTTATGAGGAACTGGCTTATTAATTGGAGTAAAATCTCACAACGTACGGCTGATAAATGGCGGGGCTTGTTGGTATTTTTATAGTGCCAGTTTTCTCAGAGAAAAAGCCCCTGATTTATGACAGGTTTTAAAAATAAAATCTGGACCCCCGTTCCCCCATTAAAATGATACAATAGATGGTGATACCAGAAACCTACTTAATCCAAAACATATCTGCAGTGTACTAACCGTTCTACTTCATTGCCAGAACTGAGGGTGGCGGGTCACAAATTGCTTGGTTGCAGCCTTGATTTACAGGACACAGTTCTTCTCACATTGTACCCCTGTCTTGGAATCACCTTCTTTCCCATGGCAAGGGAGATGGACAGTCTCTTCTCTTCCTAACCACACGTAGGCAGTATGATAATGTATCTTTCTTTTTAGTTTTTCTGTAGTGGCTAAAGTTTTTTTTTTTTTTTTTTTTGTAGTACTAGGGACTGAATCCAGGGGCATTCTACTACCCCCCATTTTATTTTTTTTTTATTTGAAAACATTTTTTTTTTTTTGGGTGGTACTATGAGTGGAACCCAGGGACTTTCTACCTCTGGGCCATTCTCCAGACCTATTTTATACTTTATTCGGAAACAGGGTCTCACTAAGTTGCTGAGAGCCTCGCTGAGTAATTCCCAGGGGAGTTCACGGGAGGCTGGCGGTCGAGGAAGGGGCTCCCCTCAGCAGGATGGAGTCAAAGAGACGGGAGGTGAAGAAGGCTGGTCCATGATGAGACCAATCTGGATTGCCAGCTCGACTGTTGAGAGCCAGGTGGGGTTCTGCGATGTCAGGTGTGTCAGTGAGGTGACTGGCAGGTAGAAAAGCAGATCGAAGGGAAAGTCTTGCCCTGGGTGTGCGCAGCACTGTGCAGGAGTCTGGGGACTGGAATGGACTGGCAGGTAGAAAAGCAGATCGAAGGGAAAGTCTTGCCCTGGGTGTGCGCAGCACTGTGCAGGAGTCTGGGGACTGGGATGGATTAAAGACGAAGGGAGGAGGAAGTGGCTTCCTCCTGAGAGCTGCACACCCGCTCTTGCGCTCGCTCGGGGTACCTGACTCCAGGCCTTTGCTCTTCTAACCGGCTCTCACCGACGATTCTCCGAGGGGTTTCCCGGCATCTCTGTCTTGGACTAGGATGCACCATTGGCTGCTCCTATTCTGAGATTCCAGCTCTTGGCCCTCCCCATCCACTGCCGGCTCCTCGGCTCTCCGAGTGCACTTGGCCACCTGGGACCGCACGGCTTCTGAGTGTAAGGCGATTTGATGAATCCCTTTTATAACGTACATACTCTGAGCTCTGTAGCGAACCTGCCTAATACAGCGACTAAGGAATTGCATAGACCCAATTTTAGATTAAAACAACCCAAAGAGATGTAGACTGGGGATCCTGCGCTGATTGGCTCCCGTCCCTGACTGCACACTCTGCACTCCCCAAGAGGGATCCACTCTGGACAACGCCGTTGGCACCAAAATGGCATCCCGGGAAGGCAGAACCCAGGCTCAGTTTTCTCTGGAGACCAGAGCCCTGATTTCCCCCAGAATCAAATATCCACCCAAGGCCTCTCTAGAATCAGGCTGGTCAGGAGCCTCTGCCTCTGTCTCTGTGTGTAGCTTAACACTCCTGATTTTCCAAGTCCACTGTAAAGCTGCCGTACTCATGGAAAGAATCCCCCTGGCCCTCCAGATGTGCTTAACTTTGGGTGTAATTTAAAAGTTGACCTGGGTGCAGTGGTCTCTGCCTGTTATCCGAGTACTAGGGGGATAACAGGTTTCTTCTGTTAGGTTTACTCTGTAGGTTTGAGGCCAGCCTCGGCAATATAGTGAGATCCTGTTTCAAAATAAAAAAATAAAAAGGGCTGAGGGCAAAGTGCTTCCTGGGTTTAAACTCCAGAATTCCCGTCCCCATTTTGCTATTAGATCTGACATATATTTTATATACAATATTTTATTTTATTTATTTACTTTTTTGGTGGGACTGGGGTTCCTGGAAGCCCTTCTACCTCCGGGCTACACTCCCAGACCTAATTTTACATTTTATATTTGGAAACAGGGTCTCCTAAGCCAACGTGCGCGGCTGGCTTCGAACCTGCGCGATCCTCCTGTCTCTGCCTCCCAAGCGCGGGGATTACAAGCGTGCCCACCACGCCTGGCTATAATATTTTATATTATACTGGACAGCACAGTTCGCCAAGGGGCACATCAGCTCTGATCTTCTGCTTTTATAAACCATACTTAGAAATGTTAGCTTTTTTTTTTTTTTTTTTTTGCCGTACTGCGGTTGGAACCCAGGGGCATTCTACCTCCGAGCTACACCCCTAGTCCTGTTTCTTATTCTTTATTTTGAAACAGGGTCTCACTGAGTTGCAAAGGGCCTCACTAAGTAGCTGTAGCTGAGGCTGTCTGCAAACCACGATCCTCCTGTCTCAGCCTCCCAAATGCTGGGATTACAAGCGGCGCCAACATGCCCGGCTGTTAGCTTTTCTTAACACTCAGTTTCTTGCCTAGCATTTACTAATTCAACATCTTAAATGTTACTGTTCAGGTGAAGAGTGGCAGATCTAGAGATCTAGGACACTCACATTTTTCAGTATCTCCTCTGACCTTAAGGGAACCCTAAGCAGAGAGTTTTGTCCTGAAGGAGGAGGGCGCACATTTGGAAGACCACAGCATCCTCAAGGAGCAGGACCAAGAAGGTGTGAGGCAGAGGCTGGAACAGGCACCATGCCAGGCAATCTCCCAGGAAGCTTCAAAGATACAGTTCTTCGGATGAGAAACTCTATGTGGACACCCTCCCTCCCTCTATTCAGACAAACATGTTTAAATGAAAGAAAAAGAGATTTCAATTTTTTTTTTAAAGGTGCTGATTCTGCTCTTGCAATGCTAGGAGATCAAAGACTGTCTGTAGATTAAGTGTAAACACAGACAGTTCTCAAGAAAGGAAAACCCTGCAGATATATCAGAAATGTTGGGCATGAAGCATCTTATCAATTAGCGTCTTCCCGAAGCATTTGGCCAAAGATTACAGAAAAACAGGAGGATGTAACAGTAATAGGTGAAGGAAATCTCCACTGTATCAAACACAGACTCATGAATGACCCTTCCTCTTTCCCTCCCTCCCTCCCATTATTTTGTGGTACTGAGGATTGAACCCAGAGGCATTCTGAGTTACACCCCAGCCCTTTTTGTCTTCTTTCCTTCCTTCCTTTTTCTTTCTTTCTTTCTCTCTCTCTCTTTCTTTCTTTCTTTCTTTCTTTCTTTCTTTCTTTCTTTCTTTCTTTCTTTTCTTTTCTTTTCTTTCTTTCTTTTGGTGGTACTGGGGTTCCTGGAAACCCTTCTACCTCTGGGCTACACTCCCAGACCTATTTTATACTTTTTTATATTTGGAAACAGGGTCTCTTAAGCCAGCGCGGGGCTGGCTTCGAACCTGCGGATCCTCCTGTGTCCGCCTCCCAAGCGCGGGGATTACAAGCGTGCGCCACCATGCCCGGCTGTCTTCTCCTTTTCTAAGTTTTGAGACAGGGTGTCACTAAGTTGTGAGGGTCTTGTTAAATTGCTGACACTGGCCTCGAACCCATGTTCTTCCTTTCTTAGCCTCCCAAGCACTGATACTACAGGTGTGCATCACCATATCTGGCTAAGATTTTATATTTTTGAGGCATAATCTGGGGCATACCATCTTGGCAAAATCTCCACTGTCCCCTAGTATTTTTAATAACAGCAGAAAAGAGCGAGTGAACTGTCTTTCAAAGACACCTGGGCATGTACACAAGGCAGATATGCTTGCCTTGGGAAATCTATAGGCCATCTACACGCTAACTATATAAAGCTTCTCTTTTGATGGTAACTCTGCTAAGTAGCTGCCATGTTCTCAGCCCTTATTGATCCCCCTGTTTCAGAGAATAAGTTTAAGATGGAAGATTCTGTCGGGAAAAAAAAAAATAGATTTTAAAAACCCACCTGAAAAACCTGAAGGTTTTTTTAAAATCTTCCTTTAGGTTGAACTGATAGCCAGCCGAAACACACCTCTTCAAAATTCTGGATTTTCAGACTAAGATCTTGGCTTTTTTATTTGATGATCATAGTAAAGCTAAGAGAATGAGGAGGGAAACCGACAAGGAACAAGAAACAGGTTAAAAAGCAGTTTTGCAGAGCGCAGTCCCCCCCCCGCAATTATTTTGTATCGAGAACTGTAAAGCACATACAAAATTCCACGGGAAGCTGGAGAGATTTCTCATTACCTGCTGGAGGCAATTCACATGCTTTTCTGCAGAGCTGTTATCAACTGACAAACATACAGGATGGATGAATTTGTAACGTACACACAGTGAAATAGCAGAGTTTACGGTCCAGATGGGGAGGTATAGAGACCGAGCAGCCGAGACTTTCCTTTATGGCACCAGAGGCTGAACCCAGGGGCGTTCTACCTCCAAGCTGCACCCCCAGCTTCTTTTACTTTTTATTTTGAAACAGGGCCTCATTAAATTTCTTGCTAAGTTGCCGAGGCTGGCCTCAAACCTGCCTCCTGTCTCAGCATCCCAGTACTGGGATTACAGGTGTGGGCTACCACACTGGCTCCGAGAGCCTCTTAACAGCATCAGCTGTGACTTCTATGTTAGTTTTTCTAGGGAAGATAGGATCTTTTCTCTCTTTGTTCTCTGTCATGACTTTACCATTCTCAGCAGCATTAACTGAGTGACATTTAAAGTGAGCAGTGCAGAATGTATTGCTTCATTATGACAACTTAAATTAATTCTCTTTAGAAATGTTATGGCTAGAAGCCAGGCGTGGTGGGGCACACTTGTAATCCCAGCACTTGGGAGGCTGAGACAGAAGGATCGCAGTTAGCAGACAGCCTTAGCTACTGAGTGAGGCCTTCTGCAATTTAGTGAGAACTTGTTTCAAAGTAAAAGAATAAAAAATAGGGCTGGGGGTATAGCTTGGGGGTAAAATTTTTCTCGATTCCATCCCTAGTACCACACACACACACACACACACACACACACACACACACACACACAGACAGACATGTAATGGTTAGATAGAACGGCCCCTTGAAGGGCTCATATATTGGTGTTTAGGTTGATATAACTGAGTCTTAAGGATTGTGATCCCAGCAATGGAAAATTCATTGTAATGGATTTATCTGGGTGGAGGCTGAAGGTGTGGGCCCCTGGGGGTGTGGCTTGGAGATTATATGTAGTTCCTCCCACCCACCCCCTGCTGATCTCTCTCTTGCTTCTGGTCTCCATGATATGGGGAGCACAGCCCTGTGCCCTCCCTCTCTCCGCCCCCCGCCTCACATGGTCTAAACCCGAAACCGAAATCTTCTTTTCCTTAAGTTGCATGGCCAGTATTTTAGATGATATCTGCAAGAATGTTAACCGAAACAAGAAATTAACATGATATCAAGCTATGCAGCATTCCTTCTTTCATGTAGCATGAGATCAGTAGCTAAGATATGGACACAAACTACATGTTCATCGACGGGTGGACGAAGAAAACGTGGCTTATTCCTGTCATATTGAATGACATTCAAATCATTAACTCACATTTCCTTTGAATTTCAAAGCACCCCCTGGAAAGTGTAAACCCTCCGACCAGTATAGTTATGCGTTATCTTGGCACCAAATTATTTTAAGGCCTCATTTTGTCTAAATGAGTCTCTGTACTTTTTTTTTTTTTGCTTAGTGTGTAGGGCTGGAGTCAGCTTTGGACCTGCCCGCAGGAACAATTGAGGCACACACAGGACGGAGTGGTAGAGTGAGCCGAGCCGAGGTGGGAGGCAGAGCGGGGAGCTGCAGACACACAGAGACCCAGCTCTGCACACGGAAGGGGCCCACGAGCAAATCCCATCTCTTATCTGAGCCTACTGGGTTCAGCTCCCAATACCAAAACAAACAAACAAAAATGTGCTATTTTACTTAACCACGAATCCACTGCCACTACAAATTAGTATATTAGACAAGTAACCAGTTCTGACCGATATAATTTAATCCTATTTCCAAAGCTCCCGGAGTCACTGAAGACACGGACCGTCTGAGAGATTCAATTCCATTTGCACATACATTAGGCTGCTCTAAGCAATGAGGATTCTGAAGCTGCCAAGACACCAATTTCACATCTCTCCGCTGGAATCGCCTGGCGCCAGCCGTGCGGTGGTAAGCCACACACTGATAGGCAATTTGGCAGACTCTGCACAAACAACTCCCTTCAGTACTGTGTCCAGGGAGCAGTGAGGCAGGCTGCTGCCTTCTTTACCACTTTCTTTATCCAAGAGCCACCAGCCTTCCTGCCAATCCAGCGGAAGGTCACTCTGCCCCATCTCTGACGTTGAACACCCGTGGCATAGAAAGCTAGGGGGCTATTTTTGCTTTGTTTTGTTTCTGTAGGGGGTTGAAGGAAGACTAGAGGCGCCCATCATGCAGTAGCTGTTCCCCGAGATAGAGTCAAATTGTCAGTTCTGTGGCTGAATGGTGAGGTAGGAAAGCCGAGGAACGCACCGGGATGTAGTCAGAGAGCCCAGATGAGACCCAGAGACACCTGTTTTTAGAGTACAGACGATATCAGGCAGTGGTCTTCCTTGGTTCTTCTGTCTTCCCAAAGGATAGCTTTTGCTGGGCGCCGTGGTGCATACCTATAATCCCCTACTTGGGAGTCTGAGACAGGAGCATCCCCTCAGCAACCTGGTGAGACCCTGTTTCAAAATAAAAAATAAAAAGGGCTGGGAGTGAAGCTCAGAGATAGAATGCTCCTGGGTTCAGTCCCTTTCTCCCCCTAAAATAAGAGAAAGGAACAAGAAAAGCGGGCAGTGCTGTCCAGCAAAACCACAAGATGAACAGGAAAAGGGGCCTGGACACCGTGAAGAGAGCGGGCACAGGAGGGAGCCTGAGCACGGGCCAGGAGGGTTAGTGAGAGAGAGGAGGGAAGCGGATCTGTGTTTAAACTTCCTGCCTGAGAAGATGGAAATCCCTGGAGCTCTATTTTTTTTTTCCCCTCTAAATCTTGTGTGCTGTTCTTTGATTCTATTCCTTTTGTGTATCCACGACCCAGCGACCACCGGTGCTTTATTTCTCACTGGATCAAGGAGGGAGTACTCAAGCCCCAGGTCAGCCTGGGCTCAGGAGTGAGCCAGTAGCAGAGACTTGAGTGAAGGCTTCAGTGGCAACAGCAGTCGTACCTGCCGGTCTGCAGAGCCGAGGAAAGCACACACTGCTTTCATGTGAAATTGCTGGTCTGAACTTTGTGATACGGAGCATGGCTTACAGGGAGTGGGGAGGGTCAGGTGCCAAGCTGTTACCCACCGTATCCCACTGCAGAGCTGTCCCGCTCCCCCACGCCCAGACGTTTCTGGGGGATCTGTTGACATGACCTGGGCACTGTCCACACACCTGCACCTGTCCCCAGCTCACTGTGGGAGGCTCTTGAATCAAAGGTACAGCACAAACTGGACGCGTCCACAGGCTTCCCGGTGAGAGGCTGGCCAGCCAGTGCCTACCAGAGCTTCACTCCCATCTCTAGATAAAAGCAATCTGTGATATTGAGGGTGAATTCTGCTTTGAAATGGACGACACTCCCTCAACACTTCCTGGCAGGCAAGGAGTGACAGAACCCAGCATACAGACTCCACTAACAAGTTTGGTCACTTGGGTCAGGGCTGAGAACAAACAAGCAGTATGATAATTGTGTCTCACAGACCTCTTCATAGCAGGGAGTGTGGGGGGTCTAAAACTGGAGCATTGGGAAGAAGTCTCCATTTTAAGTACCTCAGCAAGGAGAAAATGGAATATCTTTATGCTTGTTGTTGTATTAGCTGTTTTATGTTAAGTGCTTTGTGGTGTCTTCCCTCATTTATTTTGTTACAACTTTAATTTTATGTATTTTTAAATTAACTGATTTTTCGTGGTACCTATTTTCTCCTTCCCCACCACCATTCCCTTACCTTCTCTTTGATTCCTCCTTTCCTCTTTATTTTTTCATCTTTCTTTCCTCTCCCACTCTTTCTTCTCTCCCTTTCTTCCAACATAATTTATTATTAAGTATACTATCACTAATGCTTAGCTTTTCATCCTATTCTATATTATTTCTTACTCACTTTTCTCAATGGTTAGTGTGGACGTAGAGATTGCCAGTAATAAGTTTTTAAACATATATATGTTTCATCTATCTATCTATCTATCTATCTATCTATCTATCTATCTATCTATCTATCTATGGTTTGCTTGTAAGTTACCACTGTGACTGATCTTTGCTCTCACCTCAAAGAGGTAATGGTGGTTGAATTTAGCATTTGGAAGGCACTAGTTGAAGGTTTTGATGCTAAGATATACCCCCATCTCAGGGCATATTTATATAGAGATAACTGCTTACTAAAAGCATCATAGAAAAACAGGAACCCATTACAAAAAAATGCACAAATGACATAGAACCTCTGAAAACATCAGGAAAAAAGCCAGCAGAACCCCTCTAAAAGTTAAAACTCCCCAATAACTGAACCCAAAGATAGAGAAATGGAGGACATGCCAAAGAATAAAAAAAGATGTTTGTTAAAGTAATCAATGAATTAAAAGAAGTTCTAAAGAATTAGATAAGGGAGAAAATATAGACTATGGAAGTATTTTAATAAACATATTCTAAAAAGGAACTAAAAAGAAATCTGGAAGTAAAAGGCACAATACATCAAATTTAAAAAGCTCAGTCACTTGAAGACAAGATAGAGGGGCGAAACATTCAGATAGTATTAAAGTAAAACAGATATAATGAGAATGCCCAATAACTCTGGGACAACAGCAAATTAAGGTTCATGAACATTGAGGGAGCAGGAGATATACAGGCAAGCGGCGTTGAAAACCTATTCAGTGAACTGATAGCACAAGACTTTCTAGACCTTGGGAATGAGATAGACTTCCAGACCCTGGAGGCATAGAGGACCTCCAATAGACAAGACTATAAAAGCACCTCTCCACCACACATATAATATTAAGATGCCAGAAATCCAGAACAAAAATAATCTCAAAGCTACAAGAGAGAAATACTATCTTGTATTTAAAGGCAAATTGATAAAAATTAGGACATACTTTTCAGCAGAAACCCTAAAGTCCAGGAAAGCTTAGAGTGATGTTTTTCAAGCCCTGGAAGAAAATAATTGCCAACCAAGATTGCTATATCAAGCAAAGCTATCCTTCATAATTGAGGAAGAAATAAAAACCTTCCAAGGAGAGCTTAAATAAAAGGAATTCATGATGACTAAGCCTGCATTGCAACATGAGTGAGAAAGGAGAAGAAGAAGAAGGAGGAGGAGGAGGAGGAGGAGGAGGTGGAGACAATCTAGGAGTTAGGCTGAGTTAGTTGGGATTCAGATTCAGTTGTAGACAACGGGCTCCATTCTAGGAAGTTTAATCAGAAAAGGATTTCTCAAAGGGAATTAAATGATTACAGGTTAGGATTTTTAGAAATGACCTCTAAAGTCACACTGTAAAACTGGGACTACTGAGGAAGGTGTTGTCGTGCCTGATGCGGTTGAGAGGTTTCTAGAACCCAGGAGCTGCTTATTGAGCTACCATCTCCTGAAAGGCACAACCTCCTCCTTGAACAGGAAGCTACTTGCTCTGGAAGCCAGGATTATAGTGATCAATTCTGTATCCTGTCAAACCTAAATAGTATCTGGCGTTCCCATGGTAAGGAAGCTTAAGCATGTAACATTTAGCTTTCTAGACTCAGATGAAAGGCGTACTTGGTGAAGTACTCACAGTATCAGCCACGAGGGTTATTTGATGAAGGAAATATCATTTTATTTGTTTATTTATTCATTTGTTTGTTTCTGGACATCAATGTCTCTAAGTTTTTAACTGAGTTTTAAACTATACACATTTAATAGTATTTTAATTATTATTTTTGAATCTCTGTTTTCTATGATATTCTTAGGTTGCCAACCACGGCTTTAACAGACGTGTTTATTTTTTCAAGGAAAGCATGTTATTCTGTGGTCGGCAGTGAACTGGCTACAGAAGGTGAGAATGGGCCTTCTATTTTCTGCGCTTTATGTAGGGGTTAGAAAAGTAGCACGATTGGGATGGATCTGCAGCTGTGTTTTAAAAAATCAAGGTTTTGCTGAGTGTGGTGGTGCACACCTGTAATCCCAGTATTTGGGAAGCGGAGACGGGAGATTTGCAGTTTGAGGCCAGCCTCAGCAACTTAGCAAGACCCTGTCTCAAAATAATAAATAAAATAGGGCTGGGGTATAGCTCAGGGGCAAAATGTCCCTGGGTTCAATCTCCAGTATCAAGTAAGTAGATAAATAAATAGCACACCCTTCCCGGATGGCTTTGTGTAGCAAAAGGGATAAGGCATAAATAGTACTTAAAGTCCTACTCACGGGCATAATATCATTTAGATAGATTTAAAACATGGTGAAAAATGATAACATTACATAAAGTTATAAAATTAAGATGTGCTTTTCCACATAACACTCTTCATTGGCAACTTTTCAGTTTCTTGTATACATTTTCAGAAGGAAATTATACACCCATGCAGATCTATCTCTCAGTATATGTATCTGTCTCCACAAAAATAATGATATATGTAAATATGTTTACTGTTCTTTTCTATTTCTTTTTGAAAAAATAAGAGAATCCTGCACTGTTTTTTTCTCTGCCTTGTACTGTTTTATAGCGTGTGGACCTGGGTCCTATCGGATCTTAAGAAGCAATTTATCACCATCATTGAAGAGCCCTCTCTGGTGAGACTGTTGTGAAGATTAATGAATAAGTGTATGTTACGTATGTAGAACGGTGTCCTGGCCAGGCAAGACTCAAAAATGCCAGTCTTTATTGTCATTATTAATAATATTTCCCGGCTAGATGTGGTGGTGCACACCTGCAATTCCAGTCCTTGGGAGGCTGAGGCAGGAGGATTCCAAGTTTGAAGCCAGTCTCAGCAACTTGGTGAGACCCTTAGTGAAACCTGCAATATAAAAACTGGAAATAAAAATTTATTATGGTGTTGGGGATATAGCTCAGATATAGAACGCCTGTGGGTTCAATCCTTAGGATCAGTAATAATAATAATAATAATAATAATAATAATAATAATAATAATAAATATTCTCAAAATCAGAATATGCAGATTTTCTTCATTTTTTAAGCCTTACAGCTATTATATGATTCTGGCATGACTTTTAAACCATTTCACTAAAGATTTCTGAGTGGCATTCAGTAACTTGGCTCTGGGCTCGGATTCTGCCGACACAGACCCTGTCTGGGCCCTCTTTGGAAAGGAACGGGCAGAGGGGGTGACAGGAGTCACCTGCGGGAGTCAGACTGCAGGACTGAGACCCACACGGAGGGCACAGGGAGGAGGGGACTCAGGCATCCTCTCTCTTCTTTCTTCCTGGTGGACTGTTCCCAGGAAGGGCTTGCTGGCTTACTGGGAGGAGGTCCTGCAGGGCTGTACACAGCATGGCCAACCCAGTCTTGCCTTCTGGTGATGCTCTCCCTCCTCCCCACCTCCTCCACTGGTCCTCTCTCCTGAGTCCCCTCCTCCCTGTGCCCTCCGTGTGGGTCTCAGTCCTGCAGTCTGCAGTGATGCGTTGCTCAAAATAGTTGTGTATGAGCTCCGGCTTACACATCCTGTGCGACATTTCCCCCGTCGGTATCCGAGTACATAAGCAGAAATGTCCTTAGAACCAATTTTGAGGTGCAGCTTCAGCAGTTGATCTTCAGTACCCCTCGAGTACCACTGCAATCACCAGTCCAGCATGTTCAGAGTACGTTTTCACCCTTTCCTACTGTGAAATTCCTGTGGGCAACAAATGCATTCTAATCTGCTTCTCTCCCTCTCATTTCATGCTACATTAATTCGGGTCAGGATTCCCTCCTGGAGGAGAAGACACAGACTCTGACAGATCTAAATAAGAGGCGAAAGCACCCCCGGCGCGAGGTTATCTACTGGTGGAGCCAGAATGATCAACAGAGCCAAAGGGTTTCCAGCTCTTCTTTTCTTTTTGGTAGTTGTTTAATAACGTGGTCGAGGTTGTATTTTCTTCAACTTTGAGTCAGGCCGGGGAAGCGTTGACAAGTTTGGGGTGCAGAGTAGGACAGTAGTAGAGTTACAGAAAACCACGGAGGGCTGAGCCTTCCTCTCACTAGGAGAAAAGTTCTCTAAGACTTTGTAGCCAGCCAGTTAGAAAGTCAATGAAGAACACTTCCTCCTCCTTTGGTCAGCTGTTATTATTTTCATGCCGTTTAGGTAAAAGAGAGATTTACCAATGTGTCTAAAAATAAAAACGTGGAATTTTAAGAGCACAATGAATCTTTGTGCCCATGCACATGGAAACAAAAAAACCTGTGAAGGACAAACTGACCATATTTGAAGTACATTTAGCTCACTAGGAACTGGGCCGAGGACCAGGAAGAGGAGTAATAAGATGCTAAGATACGTGCTTTCGTTGGAAAAGATTCTATTGTATTAAAAAAATTCTTAGCTGGGTTTGATGTCCACACCTGTAATCTCGGTCCTCAGGAGGCTGAGACAGGAGGATCACAGGTTTGAGGCCAGTCTTGGCAACTAGTGAGGCCCTCAGCAACTTACCAAGACTCTGTTTTAAAATAAAGAATAAAAATAGGACTGGGGGTGCAGCCCGGTGTAGAATGCCCCTGGGTTCAACCCACCTGGAAGTTAAAGGGCCTCACAATGGCACGTGCTAGTAGGCTTCAGAGCAGCACATTCACACGTGCCCGCCACGCTTGGCCGTTTCCCGGCATCCCACCCCGCTCTCTCTGCTCCCTCTCCGTACACGTTGATGAGGTTGGAAGTGATACCTTCATATGTGAACATAACATTTGAACGCTCTTTTCCTCCAGCCTCGTTTCCCCACTCCCCGTCTTATTTCTCCAAACCCCTCCCACAATCCTATTGGTCTCTCTCCTCACCTAACTAAAGTCCCTTTTGTCCTAAAATTTTTTTGTGAGCTCCTGAATTTGTTCATTACTCTTGATTTTTCTGTTTTCTGACATTCTCTAGTAGACGGTGTCCAGTCTGTCGAATGTCTGAACACCAATGATCTATCGATTATTATTATGAGTTTTTTTTTTGTTTTTTTGTTTTTTTTTTTTTTTGCAGCACTGGGGATGGAACCCAGGGGCATTCTACCTCCGGGCTATAGCCCCAGTCCTATTTTTTAATCTTTATTTGGAAACAGGGGCTCACTGAGTTGTGGAGGGCCTCACTAAGTAGCCGAGGCTGTCCTCAAACCTTGATTCTCCTGTCTCAGCCTCCCGAAGGCTGGGATTCCAAGCGTGCTCACCACGCCGGCTTCCATCACTTGTTATGCATAACACAGAGTCCTTCTTCATAGCCCCTTCTCAGCTCTTCTGCTCCTTTCCCAGCGACTCTGCGTAAATAACAACAAATAAAATGATTCTCCAACTCTACCGAATGGCCCCAGAGAGGAAACTCTCTCCAGGCGGAGAATGACCAGTAAAACTAGTGACCAGATTGTAAGATGGTTTCATATTGGCTTTTGCACTCAGTTTTCCACTTTGCTGATACTGTTCTTTCTCCCCATGGCTCTCTCTGTTTACACCGGCAGGAAGCGGAGCTGGCCAGTTCCCTAGCAGTCAGGCTCCAAGGCTGGTGGTCGGTAGAGATGGCCTCTCCTCTGGTTTATCCTCTTGATAATATAACTTAGCCGGACCTGTTTCAAACAATGAATAGAATAAGGCGGGGGTGCAGTTAAGAGGCAGAAACAACATCCTGAGGTTCAATTCCCAATAGCAAAAAAAAAAAAAAAAAAAGATAAATTTAAACATCTTTTTGGCTGATGGTTTTAAATTTTCAGAACCAAAATAAGATGAAGAAGCTTTAAAATAATTTTTAAGAACTTGGGAATGTAGTTTAGTAGTATGGTATTTTCTTGGTATGGATGAGATCCTGGGTTTAATCCCTCCCCAGTTGTGTGTGTGTGTGTGTGTGTGTTTGGTACTGGGGATTGAGCCCAGGGACATTCTACTTCTGAATTGCCTCCCATGTCCTTTTTAATTTTGAAACAAAATCTCACTAAATTGCTGAGGGTTTGCTAAGTTGCTGAGGATGGCCTCGAACCTGTGATCCTCTTGTCTCACCAATACGGTAATTACTTTCCGAATAATCACCCTATAAATTTTTATCATGATAGCGCACAGTAGTAGTAGAGAACCACGGAAAATTTTAGATATTTTAATGGTTTTGTTTTGATGATTTTCTCCTCACCATCTGCCCCCCAGAGAGCCACTTCCTTTAAAAAGTCTCTCACCTGCATGATGCCCGGCCTAGCAGCAATAGTGGAACTCACCTTTCACTTACTTTTTTCAAGATTAAAAGTCATATCTTGAAGGTATTTTTTACTAAATGATGTGAATAATGCTAGGAATAAGTTGCAACTAGAACAGTTTTTAAAATTATTTCACAAATAAGACCTTTTATCTCACTGAAACTATTGACCGAATATTAATGGACGGCTATATTTTGGATTTTATACTGAGCTAAATTTTAGCAATCAATATTTATTGTCACAAAGCGTAGAAATTACAAGACTAATAAACTAGTTGAGTACCTTGGTGTTATTGAATAATAGGACAAAATAGACTTTAGAAAAATAAAAGGGATAAATAGACACTGTTATTATACCAGTCTTCCATTTCTGGGGGAAACATTTATTGCTTCTAGGATTATGAAAAAGTAGACGGTTACCTAGTGTGGCTGGTGAAACTTGACTTTTTCCAAAAGGCTATGTAAATGGGCGGAATACTAATAAAAGTTACCTCTTGAGCCTAACAAACAAACTGCAAAGGTGTCAGGGTGGGAGGTATTCTTCCTTAAAATTCAGCTTGTTAGAGTCAGTCTTTCCCGGGTAAGGATTTTCAGTTGACAAGTCGTGGCTATATATATTTTGGGGGCACAGTGTGATAGTTCTGAAGGTGTAGCTCGGAGGTAGAATGCCCCAGGTTTCCATCCCCAGTACTAAAAAAAAAAAAAATCAGTGAGAAATTGTTTGCCAGATACTTAAGAGAGTTTTATATATGTAATACAAAATATGATTTTTTCCGCTGTGAGCGGAAGCCCCCTCCTCCCAGCTGCCTGATATAAAAGGGGGCTGGGCTGTCTTAATAAAGCTTTTGCTTGCTTGCTGGCTTGCTTATCTCCGACGGCTGGCCTTGGGTCTTTCCTGCGCCGACCCTCCCCCCCCTTCAGGGTTCATTCCCTAAAATTCAGTCTGCATTCTCTGTTTTCACATTTATTCAAGCAGTATTTACCGAGAATCTGTATGAGCAAGCCGGCGTTTTAGTCACGCTCTATTCCTTATGGTATTTGTGTGAAATTGCAGACGAGCTCACAGGTTTCATCCGTGACCCCAAATGAGACTCACGAATAAATAAAACCAGAGCAGCAGCAGCCGCAGCCGCCGAAAGCAGATAGAGATCTGTTTGTGGGTGTTTGAATCTGAACAAATTAATCTGAAGCTGTTTTTTCCGGTTAGAAAGGCTTTGTCAAGGAGATTTATTGTGAAAATCAAATAACAGTATAGAATTCAATAAAACGGTTGGTTTTTTTCTTCTCAAACCAACGTACTCAGGGAGTTCACAAATTCTATCTATGCTGTACTCCACCAGCCATTGCATAAGTTGACGGACAGTCTACGGCCATACCACCCTGAATGCGCCCGATCTCGTCTGATCTCGGAAGCTAAGCAGGGTCGGGCCTGGTTAGTACTTGGATGGGAGAAGTTGGTGGATACAGGGAGTCCTGTGGAGTTTGTTAGAGAGATGTGGAGTCTGACATTATAAACCATAAAATACAGAGGGAAATTAAGTGATGTGTGAGTGCATGTTTATATCACTCTTAATTTCACTGCGAGGTGTGATTAGAATGGACCAGTGACAGTACTTCAAAAGAGAAGCCACAGAATATATTCTTGGTGACTGCCATTCTACTTGCAGAGGAAATCTCAGTGGAGTTTTGATTTGTATTTCCCTGATTGCTAATGATGTTGAATCTTTTTCATATACTTATTGGCCATTTGTATTTCTTCTTTTGAGAAATGTCTGTTCAGTTCAATTGTACATTTTTTCCATTGGGTTATATTCTTTAGTGTTAAGCCTTAAAGTTATTTGTACATTCTAGATATTAGTCTCCTCTCAGATGAGTAGCTGGCTAAGATATTTTCCTACTTTGTAGGCTCTCTCCAGACTCTTGGTGACTTCCTTGCTGCCTAGAAATTTTCTAATTTGATGCCATCCCATTTATCGACTCTCAGTTTTATTTCCTGAGGTTTGGGGGCCTTATTGAAGAAGTATATATGAGTACCTATATGTGGGAGAGTTGGTCCTATGTTTTCTTGTACTAATTGCAATGTTTCTGGTCTCATTTTTAGGTCTTTAACTTATCTTAACTTTCATGCAGGGTGAGAGATAGGAATCTAATCTCATTATTTTATATACGAATATCTAGTTTCCCAGTATCACTTGTTGAAAAACTGTCTTTTCTCCAGAATATGTTCCAAAAGACTAGGACTGGAAATGTCTATGACCAAGTTATACCACTCTTGGTATCTTTCTAAAAGAATTAAAGTCAGAATATTATAATGACACATGCATATCCATAATTTGGCACAATTCATAATAGCCACATCACGGAACCAACCTAGGTGTCTGTCAACACATAAATGGATAAAGAAAAACGTGGTGTATACACAATACAATTTTTGCACAGCCATAAAGAAGAGCAAAACCATGTCATTTGCAGGAAAATGGATCAAATATTGTGCTGAGAGCAATCAGCTAGTCGCAGAAAGTCAAGGGTCATGTTTTTTCTCATTTGTGGAAGCTAGAGAAAGAAACTAGAAAACCAAAATGACTTAAGGTGAATGAGGAGAGACCAGGAGGAGAGTGGAAGGGGATGGGGGAGGGAGAGGGGACCTTGTAAAAGATGCTACATCCATATACAGAGCTATCAGTGCCAGTCTCACTGACATGTACGGGGAGGGGTGTGGAGGAAAACATGCCAAGGTGCATGTGTGTTTGCAGCACTTTGAAGCGCTTTTTGATGCATGATTACAATGTATTCATGAAAGTACTAAAGCAAAGAAACAGGAAACCATGGAACGCCTATGCTAGTGTTTATTTGAAATAAAATATAGTGGAAATGAGTCAGCTTGAATTATCTACTTTAGATTGTTACAGAAAACATTTTAATAAAATGAAATGAATCATTTAAGTTTCCAGAGAACAGTAACTTTCTCCAACAAAATCAATGTTTGCTTTAATAAAGTCTTACATCAATTTCTACAATTCAATCAGTCAATGTCTAGTGAAGGAACCAGAAATGCATAGTAATTTGGATAAAAATTAACATAATTATTGAGTATTATAGGGATTAACAATGAAGTAGGGCTAAAGAGAATTCAGGAGAAAGTATTTGGGCTCTTGGGGGTGTACCCAAGGAAGATAGAAACTTGAAAAAGGGTCTCCTTCCTGAGGCTGGGCTTCAGAGCTCACTGGAGAAGTTATCTGGGTTGTAGGTAGAACCTGGCAGGCAGGGAAACGGGGCTGGAACTGTCCTGGGTGGGCCCCTGGGTGCCGGTGGACAAACAGGTGTCAGGCGAGGACTTGGAAGCAGGAGCGCTCTCCAGCGTGCAGGCAGACTGAGCATGCAGAAGCATGCAAGTCAAAGCCACAATTCTAAGTCCAGACGTGCAACCAGGGTCTTGTCCTCTGGATCAGATATGATCAGTGGCTTCTGGAGACCCCGCAGCCTACAAGCAACATATCAAATTTAGCTACCCCAGTGTTTTAGTTAGTGTTTTGTCACTTGTGACCAAAGTACCTGAGAAGATCAACTTAGTGGAGGAGATATTTATTTATCTCATGGTTTTAGAGGCTCAGTCTATGATTGGTTGTCTCCAAGGTGGAAACATCATAGTGACAGGTGCTGGCAGAGGAGGGCTGCTCAGCTTGTGGACGCCAGGAAGGGGAAGGGGAAGGGGAAAAGAGGGGGAGAGAGGGGGGGGAGAGAAGAGGAGAGAAGGGAGAGAAGAAGAAGAAGAAGAAGAAGAAGAAGAAGAAGAAGAAGAAGAAGAAGGAAGAAGAGGAAGAAGAAGAAGAAGAAGAAGAAGAAGAAGAAGAAGAAGAAGGAGAAGGAGAAGGAGAAGGAGAAGGAGAAGGAGAAGGAGAAGGAGAAGGAGAAGGAGAAGGAGAAGAAGGAAGAGGAGGAGGGGGAGAGAAGAGAGGAGGGGATAGAGAGAGAGAAGGGGAGGGGGGAGAGAGAGGGAGAGAGAAAAGAAGAAGAAGAAGAAGAAGAAGAAGAAGAAGAAGAAGAGGAGGAGGAGGAGGAGGAGGAGGAGGAGGAGGAGGAGAGAGGAGAGAGAGAGAGAGAAAGGGAGGGGTGGGGAGGAGAGGAAAGAGAGAGAGAGAGAGAGAGAGAGAGAGAGAGAGAGAGAGAGAGAGAGAAGAGAGAAGAGAGAAGAGAGAAGAGAAACAGATACACGCCTCAGTGCCGCCCTCGGCGAGCTGCCTTCTCCAGCCTTGCCCCACCTCTGAACCTTGCTGCACTGGAGATGAGGCTTCCAGACCCGAGGTTCTAGGATGACCTTCTAGACCCAAACCCTAACACCCTGGACATATGAAATAAAGCAGTAGAGGAAAAACAGCAACAAAAATTCTTATTTATAAATGTGTGAGGAAGCTGAGCATGGTGGCGCACACTTGTAATCTCAGTGCTCGGGAGGCTGAGACAGGAGGCTCATAGGTTCACAGCCAGCCTCAGCTACTTAGTGAGGCCCTCTGCAACTTAGTGAGACCCTGTTTCAAAATAAAGGATAAAAAATAAGGCTTGAGGGTAGCTCAGAAGTAGAATGCCCCTGGGTTTCATCCCTAGTGCCAAAAGAAAGAAAGAAAGAAAGAAAGAAAGAAAGAAAGAAAGAAAGAAAGAAAGAAAGAAAGAAAGAAAGGTGTAAGAAAGATGCAATGTATCTTAGTTCAGTAATGTGTATCAAGTTTTATTTGAGATTAGGATAGTTAAGAATATTTATTTTTGAGCTTAATTTCTCAACAGAGAAATATGTATGTTTCTGGTTCAACAAAGATGATTTAAATAAAGGTTGAGTTCCTTTTGTGTGTGTGTGTGTGTGAGTGTGAGTGTGTGAGTGTGAGTGTGTGAGTGTGAGTGTGTGTGTGAGTGTGTGTGTGAGAGTGTGTGTGAGTGTGTGTGTGAGTGTGTGTGTGTGAGTGTGTGTGTGAGTGTGTGTGTGTGTGTGTGTGTGTGTGTGATACTAGGGGTGGAACCCAGAGGCTTTTCTACCTCCGGGCTATACTCCCAGACCCATTTTATATTTTATTTGGAAGCAGGGTCTCACTAAGTTGCTGAGAGCCTCACTAAGTAGCTGAGGCTGGCTTCGAACCTGTGCGATCCTCCTGTCTCAGCCTCCCAAGCGCGGGGATTACAAGCATGCGCCACCACGCCACGCTAAGGTTGAGTTTCTGTTTACCATAATTGGAAAACAATACAACTTTAAATTCTTAATCTGTGGTCTATCCATTTATTTGGGGAGCAGAGCTCTATTAGCTTGTATATCAGTTAGCCATACTCACAATTATGCCAATTATCACAAGCCACTCTAAACCTCCGTGTCCCGTGGCAATTACTATTGATTTCTTGCTTGTGCGTCTGCAGAGCACCTGGAGTTCAGCTAATCAAGGCAGGCTGGACTTGGCTCCAGGAGGCGTCAAGTCTCTCCATCCAGCTGTTTGTTTTGTGTGGAAGCTTCCTGACACTTGAATTTTTAGAGGCTATGGCAGAAGTACAAAAATCAAGGTCAGCGCTCAAGAACGTTTCAAGCCCTAGCTTAGGCAAGGTCAGCTAATTCCTACTGGCCGAAGCAAGCCACACAGTCACCTGCCATTGTCAGTAAGGAGAGGGACATTTCCTGAGAAATTATGGATGAGGGATTAAATTGTTGTCATACCACAGTCTTCCACAGCTAGCAAATAGTACTAAGAGCCATGGACTTGAGTCTGGACCTCCCTGTCTTTTCTGCTTCCCGGCTTTGGCCTGAGGTCGTTCCCTTCCTGCTCATTGCTGTGATCCCAAACCACTGGCCACACAAGTTAGAGGAAGGACGATTTATTTTCTCACGGTTCTGGCGTTTTGGGGAGTTCAGTCAGGTCTGTGAAATTCAGGGTATAGCGACTGGAGGCAGAGAGGGGGAAAGAGCAAGGGGTGTGCTGTCTCATCACAGAGGCTGAAAGCAAGGGAGAGCAAGCAAGGGGAATCAGAGACTCAAAACAGAGCCGGGCGTGGTGGGCACGCTTGTGATCCCCGTGCTTGGGAGGCGGAGACAGGAGGATCGCGCAGGTGCAAAGTCAGCCGTGCTGGCTTAAGAGACCCTGTTTCGAAATAAAAAGTATAAAATAGGTCTGGGAGTGTAGCCTGGAGGTAGAAGGGCTTCCAGGAACTCCAGTACCACCAAAAAAAAAAAAAAAAAAGGAAAAAAAAGACTCAAAACGGCCCCTACAGCCTTCTCCCAAGGACCCAGCTTCTTCTCCAGCCGCTCCCCATCTGCCTAGGTCACCACCCTTAAATCTATTGCAATGGACTTATCTGTAATGTTGAAATTGAGTCGGGGGTTGCAAGGAAGGCAAAATCCAGCAAAGCAAAGGAGTCTGAGACCAGGTGCCTTATTAATTTGCGCCTGAGAGAGGAAGTGGGGGTAGTCAGGTAGCCAGGGTCTTTGGGTGGGGGCTAGCGAGACGGGAGAATGCCGGTCCTCTCCCAACACCTGGAGTCTGTGCCGCGACATCTGGAGACTGCTCGTATCCACTTCTGGCTTCCCAGGCTCTGGGGTCTCCTGTCTCAGCTGCAGGGTCCCGTGATGGGGGGATGGAGGAGACCCGACCTATCACCCCCGCCTTTTGGTGATATTGGGCGACTACCAGGTCAATAACTACCTCCTGCTGTCAGAGGGGACGTTGTTACAGGGGACCCTCAGCCAGGAGAGGTCGGGTCATTCGGAAGGGGGCAGGAGGGAGTGTGGCTGCAGCAGGAGTTGATTGAAAGTTACCCTGGGCAGCTCGGTAATGCATGTTTGAATAAGCTTTAGCAGACAAGGGGCTATCAAAAAGATAAGGCAAATCATGATAACGGGTGCCAGGAGGGGAAGGAGCCCAGCAGCTACTGGCCCTGGGAGCCCTTCCAGATATGAGGTAGGCTGTTTATCATGTTTTTAGATCCTCACTTAGCCTGGTCAGAGTTGGGACATTTTCCTCCACTAGACCAGATTTATTAATGTAATAGCAGCATTTTTCCCTGAGAAAGAGACAAACGCCACCCTTTTCAGCAGTGAGGAAGTCCAAAGCCCATCTGTTTTGGAGGGCTACCCTAGCAAGCGACGTAATCTGTTGCTGAAAGGAGGCCAAAGAGGAGGTCGTAGAGTCAAGAGCCTCTTGAAGTCGGCCCTGGAAAACTTGGGCGGAGAGGATTCTATGTCCCAGTGCTCCACCTGCCAGCCCAGAGAGCCAGTAGAGTCACTAAGCTTGCTCCCAGCAGAACGAGAAGAAAAGTGGCTCCCCTTGCCCGCGGTGGGGAGCTATGAGCCAAGGGCGCTCACCTTCCCCGTACAGAGTGAGCGGGGCTTGTATTGGGAAATGGCTTCAAAATGCATTTGAAAATAGCTTTGGTATTAATGTGGCGATATTGAAAAATGGCTTCAAAATTTACTTGAAAATGACTTTGGTATTAATGTATTGGAAAAGAATTTGGAAAATGAATTTGGTATCGAAAATTGGTTTCAAAATGTAAAAAGCAGTCAGGACCTGGTTACTGCCAGGTACTCAGGCAGCAGGTATAACGCAGTTATAGCACTAAAAGTAATTAGCAAGTGGACAGAAGAGTTGGGACCTAGGGCCTTCGTACTCTAAAAACAGGTTTACATATTAAGTAACTTAAAGCAGTAGGCTAGAATCCCCCAAGAATGTGAGAGGAGGGCACGGGACTCTGTCAAGAGGGGGCAGATACCCCGTGACCCCTGACATAGTTAATCATTCCAATCCTAACAAAAACACCTAGACCTACACCTGCATCAAGGCAGGGAGGCTTTTGGGCTGAGAAAAAAAATCCTCATAATCATAATCTCTCTAATCATTTAAAAAGGGCCTGCATGGAGTTAGTGGGCAGGCTCACACCTAGGTCACAGGATTATTGGTTGAGTAAGATGAAGGATAATGTATCTTTATAAAAACTGTTCTGTGTCTAAAAATCTAGTAACTTATTTTCAAGTTCTCCCCTATACCACCTCTGGTATAGGGCTTTATTAACTTTGACCTATCTTTCTGTCTTTGTAATAATAAAATTGCTTAAGCTTACAGCAAAAAAGGAGTTCAGGCTATTGTTTTTTTTTAAAATAGCTAAGAACAAGAAACCATGGCTATATCTCACTGTTACAGTTTCGGAGCCCAACAGGGGCACCATAACAGTTTCTACTGTAACATGAGCTGTGGATCCACCATTTTTAGTATGCAAGGTCCTGGAGTAGAAGAATTAATGCAGGTGTATAACGACCTCTTGCACCAGGTCAAAGTTCCCCGAGGGGCCTGAGTAACGGCGGAACCTAATGTTGTGCGCTTACTGGTGTGGATGGGGCGGTCAGCTGTCCCTTCTCAAGCAGGAGGAGGACAACATGATTGTCCAGGAGCAGTTGAGTGTTTGGACAAACAGAGAAGCCGGAGGCGATGACCTGCCAACCAGAGAGAGGGAAGGGAACCCATCCTGTCCGAGATTGGTCGGTCCGATCAGGGGTTGTAGAGTCTAGGTTCCACGAAGTAGAGAGGAGGGCTCTCCCCTCAGGAGCCGGGGGGACGGTCCACCGGGGATCCACAGGGGCTCTGGGAGGGAGAGAAAGACCCTCCTCCCGTGTTTCGCCGCCAGGTGTATTGTTGAAATTGAGTCAGGGGTCGCAAGGGAGGCAAAATCTAACAAAGGAGTGTGAGACTAAGCACATTATTAGTTTGGACTCCTGGGTGAGGTCTGTCGACTGTGCAGACTGTCGGTCAGCAGAGTCACACCGATAGAGGAAGTGAGGGTATTAGGTACCCAGGGTCTTGGGGTGGGGGCTAGTGATACAGGAGAATGCCGGTCCTCTCAGGATATCTGCCCCACAACATCTGGAGTCTGCCCGGCATCTGCTTCTGGCTTGTCGGACTCCAGGGTATCCTGTCCCAGCTGCAGGATCCCGCGAGGGGAGGGGAGGGGACCCGACCTATCTGATGAGATTACATCCTAATGGCATATCAACTGTGAACACTGATACACGAGCCGTTGCCCCTGTATCTACACTACCAGACCAAAGTGCTAGAACGAGGAACAAGAAATACACAGAATCACAGGGGGAATCATTGTTTAGAAAAAGTTTCTGAAGAGGGATGCTGGGTGGGGTGAAGTGGATTGTAAGTGTCCCCCCAGAATTCACGGCCACACAGAACCTCAGAATGTGACCTCTGGGTGCCAGGAACTCTCGGGGGCCAGGGAGGAAGCATGGAGCACATTCTCTGTCTTGGCTTCCAGGTTGAAACCAGTGCTGCACAACCCCGATCTGTGAACATCTGCCCTCTGGAACACACACATAAGAGAATATGTTTTGTTATCTCAGCCCCCAGTGGGTGGAACTTTGTTATGATGACCCCAGCAAGCTAATACAGATGTTGAGCTCGATATTATCTTATTTTAAATATCACTGAATTGCAAGATGGGGTCTTCTGAAAACACAAGGGAGCTAAAATTACTTAATAAGAAACGTGGTTATACGTATCACTTGGGGGCAAGAGCCTTTGTTTGCTAAAAGAGAAAATTAAGTTTCTTATTGAAGCAGAAAGATTTGGTGACGATTCTCATTATAATTAAATATGCCAGTTTATCACTAATAGTAAAATAAAATTACTTTAGAGGATAAGAGTGTAAACACCACAAGGACATTAAATGAAACATTGAAAGATGAGTGACGGAACTGTCCCAGACACGTTTGATTCAATCAGGGTTTTGAAGCTCTGCGCGCCACTTTCTGTAACCACGATATCCTCTCTCTCCACTCCCGTGGGAGAGGAGCAGGAGAGCTGACATGGTGAAATTCCTCCAAAGCTAATTTGACTTTGTATTTTAAACCCAAATGAGTGTCCACATTCACGCGGGGTCTCCCGTGACAGAGTTGTGTGACTGTTACCCATGAGGCAGTCGGAGTTCATGGTTAGGGCAAGATTTACTAATTCTAGTTTACAGAAAACTTCCCAACTCTGTTTTGTTTTAGTTTTTCTTTTTCTCATAGTTATTGGGAATTGAATTCATGGCTATCCTCTCTCTGAGCTCTACTCCCAGTGTGCCAGTATTGGAAAATTGCTCTGGTATTTATTTTCAAGATGCAAAAAGCAGTCAGAACCTGGGTGCTGTGTAGGTGCTCAGGCAGGGCGGGGAGGGGCGGTGGCTCCCCTCTCACTCCGCCCATTTGTTCTAATGATTAACATATAGTAAAGGTGTAAAGTAAATTAAGGCCTTTAGCCTTAAAAGCCCTGCAGGCAATTGAAACATTTAGCCCTAAAAATAAACAGGGCAATTGGTGATTCTGTTTGCCTTCTCTCCTGTCCTGAGTATAGGAAAAGTAAACCCCATAGTTGGTGAACAACCGATGCAGCCCAATACAATAGAGGTAGAAACAAGGTCGATTACTGACCCTGCACCTAGTGCGCTGTCTTGAGGAAAAGAGGCACCGTCTGGCTAAGAAATAAGTTACTAGCCCATTGCCTTGGTAAAGCTGATGTGAACACACCAACACAAAATCTATTTACAGGCCAGGCATGGAGAGGGGGCAGGGCTCCATTTCAGGCTCTCCAGCGCGTCTGCACACCGCTTTTTCTTCTCCTTCCATTTCCTACTAATTTTGTAATAAAGACTTGTTAAAGCTGCACCGAGATGCTTGTTAGTTTTAATTTCCCCGTTCAACAAATCCTAGTTGAATAAAGGAGGAAGAGGCCACAGTGCCATTACAATCATAACACCAGTCCTTTTTATTTTCTTATTTTGTTTTGAAATAGGATCTCACGAGGTTGCTGAGAGTCCAGCTATGTGGCTGAGGCTGGTCTCAAACCTGTGATTCTGGCATCCCAGCTTCCTAAGTACCAGGATTACAGAAGTCTGCTACCACACCCAGCCCGACCTCTTAATTTGGCTTGTTTGCTTGCTTTCCCAAGCTACGTACCCATGTCTTCATAAATTAAAAAAAATTATTTTGAGACAGGATCTTACTAATTTGCCCAGATTGGCCTCAAACTTATGATCCTCTTGCCTCAGTCTCCTGAGTTGCTGGGATTAAAGGTGTGTGCCACCTTCTCTGGAAAGAAAGTCTTTTCTTGGGAAATAATTATTCATAAAATGCAAGTTAGATAATCATTTGTGTTTCTTAGAAATGAATTCAAATTTCAGATGAGCCACAGATGATTTTTAGCATAAGTATTTCCCAAATATCACTGTGTCTTTTTGTCTGGCAACGCTACTCCCAAGGACTTCCTCCTTCAACCCCACTTAACCGAGTCCACTCCACACATTCTAGACCAATCTTTCCCAGTTACTAAGGACTTCCAGCTTCACATGAGAAGGCTAGACGCTGACCCCTCCTGTGTGGATTTCATCCTGACAACAGAGGGTCGAAAATTCAAAGATGATGTAGGCTTGGGTGATATAAACCTATTACCACCTTCCCCTCCACACACAAGAGTGTCTTTGTTTTTGATACTCAGAATTTCTGCCCCTCAGTTTCGGGGCACCCAAACCTTGTGGGCTAAAATTTGCACCTCTCACATCAACCCATTAGGTTTGCTAATTCTGTCCTGGCATTTCAGTCAAAGTAATTTAAATCACAAGATCTACTATCAAACAGAGAAATGGAAAAAAAAAAAAAAAACAGAAGGGAAGAAGGGAGTGGTTGTGGATTTGGACCCATGAGAACCAAGCTATTATTTAAAAGGAGAGGACGTGTTCCCACAGGGAAGCTTGCTACACCAGGAGTCCCTACAGACACTGGTTTAAAGCAGGGTGTGATGATGCATACCTGTAATCCCAGTATTAAGGATGCTGAGACAGGAGAGTCACAGGTTCAAGAACAGCTTCAGCAACTTAATGAGACCTCCCTTCAAAATAAAAAAATAAAAGAACCGAGAAAGATAAGATAAAAAAGCTTGAAGATAGAATTGAGGTAGGAAACCCAGTTAGAGCCTTGAAATTATCCTTAGGAATTTAGACTTAAGGGAAATTATCTTCACCTCTTTCCCCTGGAGCTGACACTTTGGGAGATAAATTATAGAAAAACCTCTTTCTAAGTTAATCAAGCAGTTCCTGAGGTAATCTGGAATCAAGACCCAGGAGCTCTCCCTAATGTAAACAGGAGAGCGCCTCCTTGGGTCGTTTACAAGATGAGAGAGGGTTGGGGGACGATGTGTATACTAACTGCTTTTCTGCTTCCTGTATTTTGCTTATGCTAGGTATAATAAATCTCAAGCTTACCCTTCCCCTCCCCAAATTTTAGGAGAATGAGGGCGTAAGAGGCATGTGAGCCCTTTCTTTGAGGCTCAGTTCTGCAGTGAATGCAACTCAGTGAGACCCTGTTTCAAAATAAAGATTAAAAAATGGGGCTGCGGGTGTAGCTTGGAGATAGAATTCCCCTGGCTTCATCCCCGGTACCACCAAAAAAGAAGCATGACTATCAGATTTCGGGTTCCAGCCTCCTAGGGAGGAGAGTCTGCCCTTTTATCTTGCAAATGGCCTAGGGAGATTCTATCCTTGTTTACATTACAGGAAGCCCCTGCTGGAGGGAACTACACTGTGCCAGTATAAAAAAAAAAAATGCTCTGGTATTAACTTCCAATAAGAATATAAAAAAAAGCAGCCAGAGTCTGGGTTCTGTAAAGGCACTCAGGCAGGGAGAGGCGGCAGCTTTGCCTGTTACACTTCAGAGCTACACTTCCTTTTCTCTCTGCCCTTTGTCTTGGTGATTAACCCCTAGTAAGACTATGGGTACAATTAAAGCCTTTAGCCTTAGAAGTACATAAAGGCAACTAAAGCCTGTAGCCCTACAAATAAATAAAAACAATTAATAACCCTGAGAGCACAGTGACTCTGCCTGGCGCATTTCAGAGCCACAAAGATAGGAAGAGCCTTATGCCTTGCTCTTAAAGATTATACACAGCTACACCAGCTGTGATTAGAACCTTTGTTTCCCTCCTGTTCTTTGAGACCCAGTCTGGGTATGGGAAATGTAAACTCTTTGTGTTACTTCAAAGCGCCCATTGTTGATGGGCAACTGATTCATCAGAGGCAGAAAAAGGTAGATCATTCATCCCTGCACTTAGTAAGTGCACTACTGTCGTGCGCAGTGACGACTCTTACACGATCTTCCTCAAGCAGTTTTATTACCCCAGGTTCTTGTACAGTTCCCGTAAATCTTCTTCCCGTAGATCTTCTCCCGTCGATCTCCTCCCCCCAGAAATCTTCCCCTTATATAGAGCCCAACAGCCAATCAGCAGACTGTTCACGTGCACAACTCATGGCAACAGCCAGTCCATTGGCTGTTGCCCTATGGCATGCGGTGTTCCCGTGTATCTCATGCTCTTGTCGTCACTTCCTGAAAGCTGTTTACCACCTAAGTGCTCTGGGGAAATTCCGCTCAGCGCCATCTTAGCTCTCGGACTTACTGGCTGATGGGCGGGGCCCGTCACAGTTCCCCCTTTTTTGTTTTTTTCAGACAGGAGAGGACAGAGGACTCAACCCCTGTATGTTTGGAAGGGGCTTCTAGGCCCGCCACCTTTTGCCAGGGACAGGACAGAATCAGTGGCAACCCGTATGCAGTTGAGCATGCCCTCCTCGGGATGCACCCTCCCGGGGTCCCGAGTGCAGTCCTAGCTGGCATCCTGTCATTAAGACTTTCCCATCGCCGCAAGCCATATTTGAGGGGATTGTCCCAACTCCATGGCTGCAAATGCCTGAGCTATGAGCACTTGATCTGTAGCGCGCTGACGGATTAGTTTTCTAAGACAGTAGAGACATAAGATACACAGTAAGACCAGACAGAGACCAAGAGCACCCAGTCCAGCCCACTCTTTTAAATGACGAGCTGCTTGTTGGATCCAGGACATCAAGGTGCGGGCCATCACCGGGTCAACTCGAGTAGTATTGGTTTTGATGATCTCCAACCGCAACTGCTTTGTCAAATTGTCAAATTTCGATGACCAGTTATCTGTAGGATATGCAGAAAGCTCGCAAGAAAGATTAGCGGCAATAGACGCGTTATCATTAATCATGACAAGGGGAGCTAAATCCGTGCAACTGCCATTTATCCCACAAAGAAGCCACAGATCAAATGGGTTAGAATGAAAGGCCATGGTCGGGCTCTGATAAGTAAAATTATAACCTGCAAAAGTAGAATTTGCTCCTATGCCAATTTTAGGGGAAAAGGTAAAAGCATTAAGCGGGGAAAACTTGAGCAGAATGACTCAAAGGCAATGGAAAAGGAAAAGCAGTCAGAAGCCCCCATTGTGGATCACTTCCTATCCTTGGAATTCCACAGTATCATGGTCCCCAGAAGAATCAGTCGATGGCTCATCATCCTTTTGTTTCACCAGACGAGTCAGCCGCTCTGGAACCCAGACAGGATCGGCGCCGTTCTGTGGAAACACACAAACAGAGCCTCTGGCCCATGTGAGCACTGGGTCAGGTCCCCTCCATTGCCCTGTGAGGGCATCCTTCCAACGCACGAAACCCTGGCTCGTACCCGAGGGGGCAAAATGACGATCGGCAGCAGTCTTGCCATTGACATCTAATTGCAAAAAATTCAAAGTAAAAAGGGCTAAGGATAGGCGCTGCTTCGGTTTCATATTGGTTCCAATTCCCTCTTTTTGTTTTATCAAGCATTCTTTAAGAGTACGATGGGCGCGTTCCACAATACCCTGTCCCTGAGGGTTGTACGGAAGGCCATGCTTTAGAGTTATTCCCATCTGTGAACAAAAGGATGTGAATTTTTGGGAAGTATAAGCCGGGCCATTATCAGTTTTTATTTCTTTAGGCATATTCCATGCTGCCCAGGCCTCAAGGCAATGATTGACGACGTCATGTGCCTTTTCCCCGGCATGAGCAGATGCATGAATAATTCCAGAGACAGTATCTATGGAAACATGGATATATTTCAATTTTCCAAATTCAGATATGTGAGTTACATCCATTTGCCAGAGATGTAGAGGGAGCAAGCCTCGTGGGCAAATGCCCACATGTGGGGGGTGTAAAAAAGGGGCACAGGCATTACAGGTTTTTACAATTTCCCGAGCCTGATGTCGAGGGATTTTAAATCGCTGTTGTAATGTTTTAGAATTTACATGATATTGACGGTGAAATGCCTGTGCCTGTTGCATTTGAGTAAGAGAAAAAATCATATGTATCTTGGTGAGTTTATCTACTAGATCATTTCCATATGTAATAGGGCCAGGTAATCCAGTATGTGCCCTAACGTGCTGGATAAAGAATGGTGTCTTTCTTAAATGTATATAAATCTGGATTTGGCTAGCCATAGAATGAATAGGAGTATGTAAAGAGAGTTGACCCGCGCATTCAAGCGATCTAACCAGATTAACCACATATTGTGAATCTGATAATAAATTGAAAGGAGAAGAAACTCTCTTAAAAATTTCTAAAACAATATTTAATTCAACCAGTTGTGGAGAGGTATGTGAATATTGGATGACAACAGGATTGCTTCCCTCTATTAGGTAGGCCCCCACACCAGTTTTGGATCCATCAGTAAAAATGTTAATTGCATTAGCCACAGGTTTGTTTTTAGTGACCAATGGGAAAATGAGAGGATGTTCCAGAACAAAATGTCGATGTAAACTCTCTATTATTGCTATAGTGAAAGCAGCTGACGACCCATATGTGCGAACTGACTCTGCGAGATGCTTAACTGTTTTAAAGTCCAAAGGCTCATGATAACGATTTCCCCCCTCCTGCAGCTGGAAAACTGGGAAAGCTTGATTTGCTAGAAAAATTCCCGCATCTCTCCACATCTGACTACTAAAAGAGACACCTTCTCCTGCTCCGGGCGCAGAAGGGTTATACGGAGGAGGCGAAATTTCCTCTTTAATCAGTTCAAAAGCTTTCACTTGTTTACAAATGGCCTCTAATTCCTCCTCAGAGTCATCCTCCCCCTCTGACTCTGAATCCTCCTCACTGGCCACTTTAGAGGAAGTTGAATGTTCCTCTTTTACACCGTCTAAAGCTGCCTGGCCCTCCTGCACAAATTTTCTAAAGCGCCTTTCTTCCAAACAGGCACGAATCAGCCGACAAAGCGGCCGAGTCCCTCCTGTGACAATACCTTGTTCTTCGGCGCGTTCTACGTCTCTTCCCAATTTATCCCAGCTTGCTAAAGAAAGATTCCCTGATACTGTAAACCATGGCGCTACCCTATCTATTTGTTCGAGAAAATCTTGTATTGTCTTGTCCCTAAGCTTTAGGCCTCTACTTTTCAACAAAGCTTTCAATGCTTTATGCAATGGGTGAGATGGACTATTTCCCATCTTGTCGAATCAGGACCAGCCCGATTCTCTAACTTGCTTACACTAAAAAATATCCTCCTTAATGGAGCCCCCTTTGATCGGGGAAAATAACCCTCCGTAAACGGAGCCTCCTCCTCCCTTTTCGGAGTCAAAGGAGTACTTACCAGCCAGCTGCCCTCCTTAATGGAGCCCCCTTTGATCGGGGAAAATAACCCTCCGTAAACGGAGCCTCCTCCTCCCTTTTCGGAGTCAAAGGAGTACTTACCAGCCAGCTGCCCTCCTTAATGGAGCCCCCTTTGATCGGGGAAAATAACCCTCCGTAAACGGAGCCTCCTCCTCCCTTTTCAGAGTCAAGGAGTACTTACCAGCCGGCTGCCCTGGACTGCCGAGGTTCTGATCAAAGCGAAGGTCCCCGTACGGGCCACCACTTGTCGTGCGCAGTGACGACTCTTACACGATCTTCCTCAAGCAGTTTTATTACCCCAGGTTCTTGTACAGTTCCCGTAAATCTTCTTCCCGTAGATCTTCTCCCGTCGATCTCCTCCCCCCAGAAATCTTCCCCTTATATAGAGCCCAACAGCCAATCAGCAGACTGTTCACGTGCACAACTCATGGCAACAGCCAGTCCATTGGCTGTTGCCCTATGGCATGCGGTGTTCCCGTGTATCTCATGCTCTTGTCGTCACTTCCTGAAAGCTGTTTACCACCTAAGTGCTCTGGGGAAATTCCGCTCAGCGCCATCTTAGCTCTCGGACTTACTGGCTGATGGGCGGGGCCCGTCACACACTACCCCGAGACAGGAGGCACCACCTGCTTAAGAAATAAGTAACTAGCCTGTTATCTTGGTAGTTCTGACAAGAACACACCAGCAAGAAAACTGTAAGCCAGGTGTGGTGGTGACTCTTGTAATCCCAGCATTTGGGAGGCTGAGACAGTTAGGATCCCGGTTCGCAGACAGCCTGAGCTACTTAGTGAGGCTCTTTGTAACTCAGTGAGACCCTGTTTCAAAATAAAGGATAAAAAATAGGGCTGGGGGTGTGGCTTGGAGGTAGAATCCACCCGGGTTCTATCCCCAGTACTGCAAAGGAAAAAAAAAAAAAAACCTGTATTTAAGGGTCAGGGTCAGAGATGGGGATAGAGTTCCATTTTGGGGATATTCAGTTTATCTGCCAGGCACACTGCTTTTCTTCCCTTCCCCCCCCCCTTTTTTTTTTTGGTGGTACTGGGGTTCCTGGAAGCCCTTCTACCTCCGGGCTACACTCCCAGACCTATTTTTTTATATATATTTTTTACTTGGAAACAGGGTCTCTTAAGCCAGAGCAAGCGGCTGGCTTTGATTCTCCAGTCTCCACCTCCCAAGTGCGGGGATTACAAGCGTGCGCCACCACGCCCAGCCTCCCTTCCCTTTTTATTTTTTTACTGACTTTGTAATAAAGATTCGTTGAAACTACAACCGAGCTATTAGATTTAATTTCCAGATTCAATGCATCTATTTGAATGGAGGAAAAGAACCCTCAGTGCTGTTACAGCTGGAGCCTCCCCAACTGTGCCTGGGCGCTGGACCGAGAGCTACAGGGCTTGGTGTTTGCCGTGCTGGTTTTGGTCTTGCTCAGACCTTTCATGCCCCTCTCCCTCCCTCTTGATTGGGAATGTTTACTCTGCGCCATCATACGTTGGATACATGTAACTTGCTTTTTAGTTTTACATAGGCAAGAGTTTACTTTGAGCCTCAGAGTAGACTTTGAACTTGTGAACAATGCTGGAATTCCTCAGACTTTGGGAATTCTTACAGATGGATGAAATATATTTTGTACTGTGCGATGGACATCAGCTTTCGGGGGCCATGGCAGAGTGCAATGGTTTGGATACAGAATATCCCTCAGAAAATTTCATGTATTCTTAATGCAAAAACGTTTAGACAAAATAATTGGATCAGGGCTCGAATCTCATCAGTGGATAAACCCATTGATGGGTTTATGACTTGAGTGGACTCACTGGGGGAATGTAGGCAGACGTGGGGATAGAGGAGGCGGGTCACTGCAGGTGGGCCCTTAAGGACCACCGGCCTGTTCCTGGCTCCTCCCCATGTTCGCTCGCTCCTCATTTGCTATGAGCAAGGTACCTTTCCTTTGCCACCCCCTACCACCATGAGGCTTCTGCCTTGGCGCCAGCTCGCCATGGAGTGAACTCTCAACTGTGAGCCCAGATAAACCTTCCCTCCTTTAAGTTATTCTCTTTGGTTATTTGGTTGCAGTAATGGAAAAGCTAACTAATACAATAATCGTAAATAGCAGAAAAGAATGTATTACGCTCACATAAAGCGTTTCATTTAGAGCTTCTTTCTTGCGTTGGGACGTTTTTGACAGGCTCACATCCTATTCCCAAATTCTTATAAGATTTTTAAAATCCAAAACAACACTTTGGGATGAAATGATTGGATGCTGGTGTAAAGAGGTTATTTCCAAGTCTGTACGGTCCCAAGTGTTTGTCATCCTTGTAGTCTTTTATCAGGTTTTGCCACCTGTGTGGAAGCTGTCATTAAATTTTCTCGCTGAGGTTCCATAATTTCTGTACAGAGCTCAAACTCCCACTGTTAGAGTGTGCTTTGTTTACAATATAAAGCAAAACTATGTAAGAGGAGAAGTTATACGTTTGCTCCGCACCTGTGCTATTTAAAAAGCGGCAGGCATTTAGAGCTGCCAAGAAGACCCAGGCAGACAATGCTTTATCGCACGTGATTATTCCTGGCTTACTTTTTACTTTTCAAAAGGAATGAGATGGGGCCATCTTGACATTCAGGCGTTCTACGCAAACGGAGGACTGAACAATGAAACTGGATGATGCGGTTTTGCTTCTGGTACAAATGGTCCTGTTTCACCATCGCCAGGGGCACTGTTTTGGTTTCACACTGTGATACTATGAAATGGGTCATGAAATGTGTTTCTGGGGTCCTGTCTGTAAAACAATGGTGTGGCATGTACTAGATCTCACTCTGTGCACCAGAGCATATCAGACAAGTCACAAATGCGGACTGAGACCACAGCAGTATCTCAAACTGGCTCCTTGGCAGGGAGAGGAGGAACAGCGTTGGTGAGAATGCAGTTCTTAGGGCAGGCGTGGTGGCATACACCTGTGCTCCCAGTGCTTGGGAGGCTCAAGCAGGAGGATGGCAGGTTTGAGGCCGGCCACAGCAACTTAGCAAGACCTGATTTTAAAAATTTAAGGGGCTGGAGTGTAGCACGGAGGTAGAATGCTCCTGGGTTTAACCCTCAGTTACACACACACACACACACACACACACACACACACACACACTAAATATATAAATAAATGAATAAATAAATAATACAGTGCTTTGATGTGCTCATTCTGGCGTGGGCCTAATATCTAAAATACAAGGAAATAAACAGGGACTGACCCCAGGAGTGTTTCATGCCCATCTGACATGACTCTAGACCTTTTGCGGGGTCTTCTGGTCTAATGAATACAATTCCAACCTCAGCCTGTTAACCAACTTAGTTGGATTTTTTTTTTTTTTGGTGGTACTGGGGTTCCTGGAAGCCCTTCTACCTCCCGGCATACTCCCAGACCTATTTTTACATTTTTATTTGGAAACAGGGTCTCCTAAGCCAGCACGCGCGGCTGGCTTCGAACCTGCGCGATCCTCCTGTCTCTGCCTCCCAAGCGCGGGGATTACAAGCATGCGCCACCACGCCCGGCTTAGTTGGATTTTTTAGATGATTCTCCTTGTCTCTCTAATCATGAATGGTCTGAAGGGTGTTTAGTAGACAGCCCTGGAATCTATTATTTTAAATTTATTTACTTTTCATGAGTACATGTCAATTGCACACGTTAGTGGGGTTCAGGGGGTATTTCCATACACACACAGCACGCACTGACTAGATGTAACCAGCCTTGCTCCCCTCCCCGCCCCTCAGGACCCTCCCCACTCCTTAGTAATCACTATTCTACTTCCAGGAAAGGTTGACTTTTTTCTTTAAGCTTTTATATATGAGAGAGCACACATACTACGTGTCTCTCTGTGTTTGTTTTATTTATTTTTAATTTTGTTGGTGTATTGTAGTTGTACATCTTAATGAGGTACAAGATAGCAGAGGCATATATGCACACATCACCCAGTGGTTTGTTTTGTTTAACAGGGTGTCCCTCCATTCCATCCATTTTTCTGTAAATGAGAGGAGTCTATTTTTCTTTATGGCTGAGTAGTACACTGATGTATATATATTCTCCCATTTTCTGTATCCTTTTCTCTGCTGATGGATGCCCAGGCTGCTTCTGTATCATAGCTATTGTAAATAGTGCCACAGTACACACAGGTACCCGGCATCTCCCTTGTACACTGCCTTCATTTCTTTTTGGTGCCTACCCGGGAGTGGATATCTGGATCATACCATAGTTCTACTTTCAGTGTTTTGAGGTGTCTCCAGTTGTCCCCCATGGTGGCTATTCTAATGTAGATTTCCCAACTGATAGGTCGGGTCCCTCCCCCTCCCTCACAGACAGCTGGGACAGGAGGCAGAAACCCGGAAGCCAGAAGCAGAGATGGGCAGACTCCAGATGTTGCAAGAAGACCGGCATTCTCCCCATTGCTAGCCCCACCCCAAGACTCCGGCTACATAAACACCCTCACTTCCTTTCCGCACGGTGGCTCCCGCGCCATGGTCGGCAGACCTCCCAAAGGTGCCAATTAATGAAAGGGTCTTGATCTCACTCAAAGACTTGGCTGGTTTTTGCCTCCTTTGCGATTCCCGACTCAGTTTCAACATTATACCAACAATGTTTCTTTCCCTCCATATTCTTGTCAGCACCTGAGTTTTGATAGAAGCCACTCTCCCTGGGGCAAGATGGACTCTCACAGCAGCATCGAGCCACATTTCCCTGATGGCTAATGATACTTAATGTTTCCCCCTCTGTTTATTGGCCGTTTGCATTTCTTCTTTCAAGAAGTGTCTATTCAGATCACGTGTCCAGTTTTAAACAGGATTGTCTTGTTACTGCTGAGTTTTTCCAGGTTCTTTGTATATTCTGGTTATTACCCTTTTGTCTGATGAATATGTTTGACAGGTGTTCTCCTGCTCTCCAGCCGGCTTTTCCTCTGTTGATTGTTTCCTTTGTGGTGCAGAAGCTTTTGGGATCAAAGACTTTGATGCTCTGAAACTACTAGAAGAAAACACAGGGAATATACTTCGAGATCAGGCGGTGATTTTCAGGGCAGGACCTCTGGAAACAAAAGCCCAAACTGACAAATGGGATTCGATCAATCCCCGGCGCCTTTCCACCTTCCAATTGTGGATGTACCGTGCTCTCACCTGAAAAACTTTCTTTTCTTTGTCTACCCAAAGCTTAGCCAACTCCTATGACCTAGAAATTCTAAATCCGCCACGAGGACCCCGTTCTCTCCTCCAAGACCTATAAAATCACCTCTCCTCTTCTGCTTTTGACCACATAGCACCGTTTAAAGCAGCCCCCGAGCCAGCTCCCTGCCTTAGAACGGCCTCATGCAGGTATACAATCCCCGGGGCCGTGACTGTGGGCGTTTTCATATTCTAGTCTTGGAGTACTTGGCATGGAACTGCTTACTACCTAGAGCAGGTGAGTGTAATTTTTAAAATGCATGTGGGTGGCAAAGGGTGGTGTTTCCAAGCACAGCTTTCAAAATATCACCAAAAGCAAAAAAAGAGAGAGTGTATCGAGTGAGCCCACACAGATGACAGCTTGTGCAGAGAGAGGGTGCATAGATATTCTTACCATACACTTGGTAATTGTACATCTGAGCCCATTTGGAGTTTAGTAAGCCACCTGCTATTTGAGAACCCAGAGATTTCCTTCAACTTTATGTTTGTTTGTGGAACTTTTTTTTTTTTTTTTTTTGGTGCTGAGGATGGAACCCAAGGGGCATTCTACCTCTGAGCTACACCCCCAGTCCTATTTTTATTCTTTATTTTGAAACAGGGTCTCACTGAATTGCAACGGGCCTCATTAAGTAGCAAAGGTTGTCGACGAACTGTGATCCTCCTGTCACAGCCACCTTTGGGCTGCCCATCAACTTTTGCAAAATTCTTCTAATAGTGAGGGAAACTTTTTCATTTTTATGGACTCCACAAGGAAGAATATCTAATGAATTATCTAAACATGGAGATATATATCTTTTTTGGGGGACAAGGCCATTTTACAAAATCTTTGTACATTCTGAATTAGGAATTCAGATGAATTGAAGTTTTTAAAAATTCTAATTTTAGCGGGGCGTGGTGGCGCACGCTTGTAATCCCCGCGCTTGGGAGGCAGAGACAGGAGGATCGCGCAGGTTCGAAGGCGCGCACGCTGGCTTAGGAGACCCTGTTTCCAAATAAAAATGTAAAAATAGGTCTGGGAGTGTAGCCCAGAGGTAGAAGGGCTTCCAGGAACCTCAGTACCACCAAAAAAAAAAAAAAAAAAATTCTAATTTTAGCTGGGCGTGGTGGTGCACACTTGTAATCCCCGCGCTTGGGAGGCTGAGACAGGAGGATCGCGTAGGTTCGAAGCCAGCCTCAGCTAAGTGAGGCTTTCAGCAACTTAGTGAAACCCTGTTTCCAAATAAAATATAAAATAGGTCTGGGAGTGTATCCCAGAGGTAGAAGGCCCCTGGGTTCCATCCCCAGTACCACACACACACACACACACACACACACACACACACCTAATTTTAAGCAGCTCTTTTAAGCACCAACCTGGCTTTTTAATTATTTTTATTTATTTTTTTTAGAATTTCTCTGACTAGCAGGATGTGGTGGTGCCTGCCTATAATATCAGGGATTACAGGGAGGTGAAGGCAGGAGGATTGCAGGTTTGAGGCCAGCATACAGTGAGACCCTTTTTCAAAATAAAAAATGAAATGGGTCTGGAAGTAGAGCTTAGAAGTAGAGTGCCACTGGGTTCGATTCCTACTTCCACAGAAGAAAGAAATTTTTCTGACTTATATAATGTGGATCTCCACCTGCTGAAAACAGTAATTATTGGCTTTACTGAGAGCTTTAAGAGGGGGAATAAGCCCTTGATCGAGCTTGCAAAGTTGGGGGACATTTCTCTTCGGTCTGATGGAGGATTCCCGGTCCCGTCTCCAGCAGCGTTCAACACTCACACGCACTCACACGCACTCCCTGTTTCTTCAGTAACATGAAGACAAATATTTAAGTGGAGTTTGCTGGGACCCTTTTACCACTGGGTAGGAATTTGCTGCCTCGTTATGATTTTATTGCGTGTTATTATTAGGTTTGTTTGCAAGACTGAGAATCTTGTTCCATTTAAAGAGATGAAGCGTTTACAGGCTTGTCAGTACAAATTCATATTCTAATTAAAACAGCCCAGGTGTACAGACTCGACTGTGTCAATCATTCCTTCATCAGAAGCCACGTGTCTCGGAGGCAGAAAGGGCTCCTCGAATCTGTTCCCCTTTTTTGTTGGAGTTTTTTTTTTTTTAATCAATTTGTGCTGTTTACCATAAATGGAAACCACGAGGAGAGCTTCAACAACAATACGCATCTGATTATGTTTTTATGAATAGATAAAACAGTAAATCTCAAAAGATTCTGCTTGAGCCCCCAGATCAGAGCAGAAGTTTTGTTCTTGGGATGTAATCACTGGCATCATCTCTTGAAAGAGCTCTCTTTTGATTTCCTACACTTCAGAACAGTTGCAGTCCTCCCTTCTGTGTTTAAAAATTCAAATAAATATTATTTTTAACTGATACCTAAAACCACAGAAATTGAACACATTCACGGGCCAACGTACGGTGTTTCGATCCACGTACACGATGCACCAAGTTTAAGTCGGGGGGGTGTGTGTGTCTGTCATCTTAAACATTTGTCATGTTTTTATTGTACTTTTGTTTTCCATATTTTGAAAGAATAAGAGAAATCCTGTCAGAGCGTGAGTTGAGGGGTCCACGGGAAGGAAGGATGGAGCCAGTGCACAACGGACGAAGGCTCGGGCGAGGGAGAGAAACACCAGACGCAGCTGGAAATAGAAGCTGGAAATTGGAGAAATAGTAGAAAAAGAAAGAAGAGCTCATGGAACGTCTAAGGCAAAATGAAGAACAGGGAATGGACGCTCCCTTCCCCAAAGAACTAGAAGAACAGCCTCGAAAGCTCTAGAACTGGATAGGGAAGGAAAGCAAGGTGAAACAGCAGCGGAGCCTCAGAGAGAAGCGTCCAGCCGTGGCCAGCGGGGCCAGCAGGTGCACCGCCAAGCCTGCACTTCCCGATGGCGCCAGCAGAGGGCGCCGCGCGGCGGCACCACGAGGCCTCTGCAGCCTGGAGACCCAGAAGACCTGGGCCTGTTCTTCTGCTCCCAGGAGCCTAGCCCACGGATATTTCCATTTCCCCCTCACTCCCGTCTTCTCGGCGCGCCCCGATACCCGCCGTGGTCGCCGACCTCGTCTGACCGTCGCAATCACCGGCAGTGTTTAGAGTTAGGGTGGACCAGAGTCCCCCATCACTGTGTAAAGATGGCTGTGAACCACGCAGAGGGCGGAGTGTGCAGCTGAGGGCTTCTCAACTCCAATTTAATTACATTTTTTATATTCATTACTTGCTTACAGTCATCTTTTAGAGTTAAGTTGGTTTATCTCTCCCTCTCGGAATCCCGTGGTGTTTTTGTTTTGTTTTGTTTTTTTTGCGCTGCCCCTTCACAGAGGCACCTGCACTAGACAACCCCTTCCTAGGAGAGTTTATTATTCAAACAACGCTACCTGCAAAGAAATTGTCGCAAATATTTGAAAACCAAAAAAACCCAAACCCCAAACAAAACAAAAAACGAAATAAAAATAAAAAGGGCGACAGGGGTAGCTCAGAAGCTCGGAGACTCTCATCAACCTAGTAAGGTCCTTTTAAAAAAAAAAATAATAAAATTGGGCTGGGGTTGTAGCTCGGAGGTAAAATGCCCCTAGGTTCAATCAATCTCTCTCTCTCTCTCTCTCTCTCTCTCTCTCTCTCTCTCTCTCTTTCTCTCTCTGTCACACACACACACACACACACACACACACACACACGGTGGTAGATTGAGTCTGTACACAAAATTACTCTATATGTCTTTTAGTTTTCTTATTAATTTATTTTGGTATTGGACATTAAGCTCGGGCACATTCTACCTTCTAGATATGTCCCTCAGCCCTCTTGATTTTTTTATTTTGAAACAAGGTGTCACTGAGTTGCAGAGGATCTTGTTAAGTTGCTGAGGCCAGCCTTGAACTTGTGAGCCTCCTGTCTCAGCCTCCCAAGTACTGGGATGACAAGTGTGCACCACCATGCCCGGGTCCTTTATAAATTTTAAGGCTCTTAATAGGTAACGTCAAATTCTTTGGCATTAAGACAGGTCAGTGTTTTCCTGTCTGCTTCTAGTTTGTGCCAGGTGCTTTTGTCTCTGATATTCCGGTCACCACCTTTCATTGTACCTACCCCACCTTCCTGGTAAAGCTCAGTTTGACACCTGACAGTATTTTTAGACTTTATATTTATACTTTTATAGACAAGATATGAAAAAGTAAAACTTATCAATTCACCGGGATATTTGGGTAGCAAGAACCAGCCAACCCACATCCCCAGGGCCACTGGTTTGTAGACCTGCGCAGGGGAAGCCAGACCCCTTGTGGATGCTTTAGGACAGGGAAATGCTCACGCGGTTCATTCCTTCCTACAGCAGTTCTCATGACTCTGGCTGGAGGAGGAGACAGTGGGCTGTGGACGGTCGACACGCTGTGCTCTGGACCAGGATGCTATAAATGGTATTGGACACACCAGCTTTGTGAAGGAGCTGGCGGTATTGATGCAGACACGAAAGCGCGGGGAATTTCAGCTCTGACATGCACCAAGGGGTCAAGTGGGGACCTAGTCTGCCGTTTGTGGGGTTCCAAAGTCAGTGCTCTTAAAACATTTGGTTGAAGGCTGGGCTTGGTGGTGCACGCTTGTACTCCCAGCGCTTGGGAGGCTGAGACAGGAGCATCGCACAGGTTCGAAGCCAGCCTCAGCTACTAAGTGAGGCTCTCAGCAACTTAGTGAGACCCTGTTTCCAAATAAAATATAAAATAGGTCTGGGAGTGTAGCCCAGAGGTAGGGAGGTAGAAAGCCTCTGGGTTCCACCTCCAGTACCTCACACACACACACAAAAAAAAAGTTTGGTTGGAACAACTTCATTAACATAGAAATTTTCCCTCTGTTTTTTTTTTTTTTTTAATTTTCTGTCCACCTAAGAAGACACCATGACCCACTGCTGGCCACGAGCTTATCCCATTGGAACAGAAACAAAATAAGTGCTGGAGCTGATTTGCTGAGCAGAGTTTCTGTAACGGGCAAGTGACGAGCTCAGCTGTGCGCTGGGCTTTGGGGAAGATGGGGCACATTTGGGGGTTTGTTAAGAAATCAACAGAAAGTGGAGGATTTTGTCAGCAAGATGGTGAAATAGGAGGCCCCGAGTCTCAGTCGTCCACAGACACCAACCTAATAACAGTAGACCTTCGTGAGAATTCCAGAAAGCAGGAGTCACAGTACTTCAGACAAGCTCAAAACTTGGTCACATTGAAAATGAAATCTAATTTAATGAAGATAGAGAGATACAATGTAGAGAGATAAAGAGAGCCCCTTTAAGCTATCTTTCTTACCTAAGAAAGATCAGCTATATCTTCATTAAGATAGGTCTTATTTACAATCTAGCTAAACAAATCGATCCTTCTCCAAGCTAGTACAACACGGAAAAAATTGGGAGACAAAGGTCAGCTCACAGCTTCTCCCTGGAAAGTAAAGATATGATTGGAAACTGTGTCTAATATTTGGCTTTTTGGGGAGCCACCGGGGGATGGAGCTTCCTCTCTCATTTGCCTGGGGCAGCGGTGGAGACCCAGCACAGGCTGGATAACCCAGGAGCTAAAGAAAATCACAAGGGGCTCGGTGGTTTGGTGCCGTCCCAGAGCATCACCACAGGCAGAATCCAGCAGTGTGGCGTGACTGGGAGAAAGGGCCCGGCTCGTGTGGGGAAAGTGGGGTGTGTATTCAGCATCCTAGCTTCTGGGGGCTGCCTGGGACAGGCTCTGTCTCTCTTGACTGGAGCACCAAGAGGATCAGCATAGCATGAGCAGTCCTCACAAAATTAAAACTAGAATTGCAATGTGATTCCGAAATCCACTTCTAGGCAGGTTCAAAAGATTTGAGGAAGGCACTGTAAGGAGTATTTGCACACCCACATTCACGGCAGCAGTATTCACCGTAGCCAGAGGATGGAGGCCACCTGAGCACCCACGGAAGAGTGGGTAGCTGAGGACAGGGGCCTTGTACGCACCGTGGAATATTAGTTTATCTTGAAAAAGAATGAAAGCCCGCTGTATGCCACAACACGGCGGACCTCGAGGACACGTGTGTTAAGGGAAGCAAGGCAGCAACGAAAGGACGAATGCTGGGTGGTTTCCACTTCTATGAGGTGTTGAAATAAGTCAGACTCTTAGAAGCAAAAAGTAGAACGGTGACGGCCAGGGGCAGAAAGAGAGGGAAGAGGGGAGCTGTTGCCCAAGTTCTGGAGAGCGAGTGTACATTGCCGTGCTCAGTTAACACGGTGGTACTGTGTACATATATATGTATGTACGATGATACTTTATTGGTTCACTGTAATTATACATCAGAGTTCCTTTCACCGTGCAGGAGGCATCTCAATACCTGATTTTAAATTACACTACAGACCTATAGTAACCAAAACAGCATGGTACTGGCACAGAAACAGAGACCAATGCTATAGAAACAAATCCTCACATTCATAGCAAGTTGATTTTTGACAGAGGAACCAAAAACATTCTGAAGAGAAAACAGCCTCCTTAGCAAATGATGTCGGGGAAACTGGATCTCCACATGTCAGAGAATGAAACTAGACTCCTCTCTCGACTTGCACAAAAGTCAGCTCAGTATGGATCAGGCACAGAAATGAGACCAGGAACCTTGCAAGTTTTAGAGGAAAACATAGGGCCAACTCTTCAACATAGAGGCACTGGTAGAGATTTTCTCAATAAGGCTCCCAAAGCTCAAGAAATAACACTGAGACCCAGCTGGCTATGGTAACACCTGCCTGTAATCTCAGTACTTGGGAGACTGAGACGGGAGGATTGCAGGTTCAAGGCCAGCCTCAGCAACTTAGCAAGACCCTGTTTCAACAGAAAAAATAAAATAAGGGTGGGAGTGTAGCTCAGAGATAGAGCACCCTTGAGTTCAATCCCCAGTAAACCCCCCAAAACACAACAAGAAAACAACAACCAACCAACCAAACAAACAAACAAACAAACAAAAACCCCTGAGAATCAATGCTGGGTGATCATCAAACAGGTATCATCAAGTTAAGAAACTTCTTTGCAACAAAAAGAAAACAATCAAAAGTCTTTATTGTATATTTAAAAATGATTAGGATGGCAGGTGTGGTGGCGCATGCTCGTAATCCCAGCGCTTGGGAGGCTGAGACAGGAGGATCGCACAGGTTCGAAGCCAGCCTCAGCTACTTAGTGAGGCTCTCAGCAACTTAGTGAGACCCTGTTTCCAAATAAAGTATAAAATAGGACTGGGAGTTTAGCCCAGAGGTAGAAAAGCTCCTGGGTTTCACCCTCAGTACCACAAAAAAAAAAAAAAAATAAAAATAAAAACGATTAGGATGGCAAATTTTCTTTCTTTCTTCTTTCTTTCTTTCTTTCTTTCTTTCTTTCTTTCTTTCTTTCTTTCTTTCTTTCTTTGCAGAACCTTGGCACTATACCTCTAGACCTTTATTTTATTCTTTATTTTGAAACAGGGTAGCCGAGGCTGGCTGTGAACCTGTGATCCTCCTGTCTCAGATGCTTATAATCCCAGTACTCAGGATTACAAGTGTGCACTACCAAGCTCAGCTATACTTATTTTTTCTTTTCTTTTTCTTTATTGGTGCACTGTAGTCGTACATCTTATGGGGTACTAGATGGCGGAGGCATACATGCACCCATCACTAAGCCCTTCCCCAATTCCCACCCCATCTCCCCTTCTCATGTTTGGCTTAGAGACTGACCTTGATATGTTTGTGAATGTACATCAGGTACATGAGAGAATTTCTCTCTTCTCCCTCCCATCACCCCAATTATTTTCTTTCTTATTTTCTCTTCTATGGTTGCTCCTCCTTTATAAGTGTTGTGCTTCTTATATCAAAAAACAAAACAAGGAAATTTATAGATTTGTATTTAAACTCTGAGGCCCCCCAGCATGTGATAAGGTTGAATTTCATCCCTCTCTGCAAAGGTATGGAATTCTTAGCCCTCAATACTCACAAATATGACCTTATCTGGAGTTAGCGTCAGGTCATTAGGGTAGTCCTAAGTCAAGCTTGTTGTGTCCTTATAAAGGGGAGAAATTTGGACTCAAGAGACAGACACAAGCCGGGCGTGGTGGCGCATGCTTGTAATCCCCGTGCTTGGGAGGCAGAGACAGGAGGATCGCGCAGGTTCGAAGCCAGCCGCGCGCGTTGGCTTAGGAGACCCTGTTTCCAAATAAAAATGTAAAAATAGAAAATAGGTCTGGGAGTGTAGCCCGGAGGTAGAAGGGCTTCCAGGAACCCCAGTACCACCAAAAAAAAAAAAAAAAAAAAAAAAAAAGAGAGACACAGATGGAGGGGGGAGACAGTGTAAAGAGAGGAGACCCCGCTAGAAGCAAAGGACTGCCTGAGGCCACTGGAAGCCAGGAGGGAGGGAGGACCCCTGCCAAGACCTGGCTCTTGATCTTCAGAACTGGGCAACGGGCGTCTCACCCCAGCCCTTCTGTGGTGGCGCTGTGCTACTGATGCCCAAAGGAGGGCCCCTCACGGGCAGGGTCATAGAGGGCTTTAAGACATTACATCCTGTTCCTTCAACAGCTGAGCCTGCGACCAAATACCGTATGCCCAAACACGCCACAGATAACATCACAGAGTAAAATAATTCCGTAGTTCCCTCTCTGACTGTATACTAGGTCTCTTTATGATACCCTTCTTAGAGTATATCTATATAACTTTGAAAATGTTTTCTTTCCATGGATATGAAACAGGATACGCTTTCCCCCCAGGACTGAGCTAGTTATACCCCAAGCTTTTGGAACATTTTTAGAAATTAGAGTGTTTAAGGTGGGTTGAATTGCTATTTCTTTTGGCGTGTGTGTGTGTGTGTGTGTGTGTGTGTGTGTGTGTCAGGGAGTCTGCACTTTGCATTGATAGCATGTTTCTTAAATGATAAGTAAAGAAAGTTTTGGCTCTAATCTAGAGCAAAAGTCTAGATAAATGCAGTAATTACAAGATAAAAACTGGTATCATCTTCCTTTGGGGAGTACCGGGGGACTGAACCCATGAACATTCTACCTCCGAGCTATACTCCCAGCCTTTTTATTTTTTATTTTGAATAGGGTCTCACTAGGTTGCTGAGGGTCCCCACTCAAGTTGCTGAGGCTGGTTTCAAATCTAGGATCCTCCCCTCTCAGCCTCCCAAATACAGGATTACAGGTGTGCATCATGGCTCCAGGCGGCTGGCAGCATGTCTAAGACACCGCAGTAACTGAGCTGAGAAAGCAATCTCCTCCTGCAGTAACTGGGTGTTGTCAAGTCCGTGAATCATCTTCTAAGAAAAGCGACTGGAAAATAGATTCACAATCACTATGCTTGAAAAAGCTCACCTCTGGCTTCTACCTCCTTGCTGAGGCCCCTGGCAAAGCAATCACAATGAAAAAGCTTGTTAGATCTCCTAAAGAGCTGCTGAGAGGGGGCTTTCACTGGCGCTGTTTGGGGATAAACATAGTTATTACCGTGCTGTGCATAATTAAGATTTTTAAAACATAGCTTTCTTACTATCAGTGGTAATTCAGACAGTACAGCCACAGTAGACAGCTTCGTTAGTCTGTCTTCTTACTCATAAACCTGAGAATTAGAACCGCTATTACTGTCGTTCTATCTGCTGCTCATTAGCGTTGCGGACTCCTGGACCACTCTAATCACGTCCCACTCAACACGGCAGTCTTCTCCCACACTCCCAGCGTAGCAGTGAAGGGAGCTCGGCCTTGACGGGCCGTTGTGTGTCTCCCAACTCTGTCTGCTCTTCCTCCACTCAGACACGCATACGCTATGTTTCAGAGTTTTCTTTGCTTAGTTTCTTGGGGGTCGTAGAAAATGAAAATAAGATGGCACACTTTGTGACCTTCCCCGTACATTGGACGTGTCCTCTCAAGGGAAAAAATTGTGGTGCTTTGCTTAACCATGGGAGACATCCAGGGGGGGCTTCAGAGGGCCCGAGAATGAGTGCCCTGACCCTTGCCCCCAGCGAGCCCCACCTGCCATCTTGCTACCCTAAGTCCAGCTGCGCTACCATAAAAATAACAACAACCCACTTCCAGGAAGATGGCGACCGAGAAAAGCGGGGCTTAAGAGTCCCGCTAACAACCAATCTCCATTACCACAAAAAGAGCGCCTTTCATAGCCAGAAAACACCATCACCAGAAAAACAAAAAAACCACCAGGCTCCAGAGACAAAGCGGACTGAGAACAGAGCTCAGGGCCACAGAGGAGACACACGCGCCCGAGGACGCGGCAGCAGCGCCATACTGCCGGCGGCAGCGGCGAACTCAACGGACGGCTACAGCAAGCCGAGGTGAGCCGATGCGGAACAGCCAGGCGGGATCTTTCGGCGCAGAAAGCATTTAAAGCTCCCAGTGGCCGAGCTCAGCACACGCTGCAGGGATTCAGAGTGGAAATCAAAACCAGAGAAGAAAAAATACGCCAGCCTCATGGCCGAGGGCGTGGCAGAGGCGCCATATTGCCACCGGCGGCGGCAGCAGCAGTGAATTCACCGAGTCCAGTACAGCTACATCTATGTACTCAAGAACAGTGAGTCAAATTGCGGGCCACAGAGGAGAAATCCCAGTATTGTGCCTCCTGGGACTTGACCCAGTGAGGGAGTGGTGGTGGCAGAGATATCACACCATAGGAGAGCGTGCAACCTGGCACCCCCCATAGTTTAAAGCAGCCTCTATCGACTCCCTGGGTCGGAGACTCTGTGATACAACCCAGTAAAGGAGTAGTAGGGTCTGAGATAATACAGACTCGAGATCCAGAGCACCTTAAGTGAATCCATAGTGACCCAAGGGAAGAACCCAGAGAAGGCACAAACCTCCGAAATCATGGGAAAGAGGAATAACACTGAAGTAATGAATGTGCACAACCCCACAACATCAGAACCTGATAAAACAGAAAATCAGAGATTTCTAGAAGATCAAATCAGGAAAATAACTGTAGAAATAATAGAGGTGCTTCGAAAAGAACTCAGAGAGAGCCAAAAAGAGATAAAGGATGCAATTAATGAAGTAAAGGCCTCAATTCAAAGCACAAACAACCGATTAGACCACATGGAGAACAGAATCTCGCTCTTAGAAGATGAGCAATCCAAAAATGAATGCATAGTTTCTAATCTAGAAAAAGATATCCAACAGCAGGAATCTGACATTGAAGAAATATGGGCCCATCTTAAGAGAGCTAACCTAAGAATAATTGGAATAGAGGAGGGAAAAGAAAGTGATACCAAAGGGATCAACAATCTCTTCAAGGAAGTAATAGCAGAAAATTTTCCAAATATAGAGCAAGAGGTTGATACACAGATCCAGGAAACTTATAGAACTCCCTTTAGACAGGATCGGAGAAGAGGATCCCACGCCACATAATTGTCAAAATGACCAATGTGGAAGCCAAGCAGAGAATCTTAAAGGCAACAAAAACAAAGGGCCAAGTGACATTCAGAGGCAAACCAATTAGAATCACTCCAGACTTCCCAAACCAAGTCATGAGAGCCAGAAGGGCTTGGAGTAACATATTCCAAACTCTGAAAGAAAACAACTTCCAGCCAAAAATTTCCTATCCAGCAAAACTTTCTATCAAAGTAGATGGAGAAATAAGAAGCTTCCATGACAAACAGAAACTGAAGGAATTTATGTCTTCAAAACCAGCGCTAGAGAAAATACTCAAAGAGATTAACTACAAAGAAGAAATAGGTAACACTCACCAGAACCAGAGAAACAAGAGTTTCCATCCAACAGACAACTAAGATTGGTTATCTGTGGAGATTCATTATTTATGTTAGTCTGTTACCTATCTCTAAGTTGTATTGTTTGCCTTTATTGTTGTTAATTTTTAGGATTTCTAGTTGGAATATTAATATACCTTCAGATATAGCATTTGGAAATATTTTATCCAATTCTATTAGTATATTTTAACTCTGTTTACATTGTCTTTGTATATACAATATTTTCTTTTATTTTTTAGGGAGTTTGTATATTCTTCTGTTGCCTGTGCCATTGAAATCATATCCAAGAAATCACTGCCAATTTCAATGTTGTGAGGTTTTATGACCCAGATTTTCTCCTAAAAGTTTATAGTCTTAAGATTTATATTTAGGTCTTTTATCTAGTTTGAGTTAATACTTGTATGTGGGATTAGGTAAGGGTCCAACTTTATTCTTTTCCATGTAATTATTATTTTTCAACAATATTTAGTTAAAAGATTATTATTTCCACCACCAAATCTTCGTGGAAACCTTGTCAAAAATAACTTGACAATATAGGGAAGAAGTTAGCTCTAGGCTTGTATTTAACTCCAATGGTCTATATATCTGCCTTTAGAACAGTACTACACTGTTTCAATTATTGTAGCTTTATATGGTTTGAAATCAGAAAATATACATCTTCTAGCTTTGTTTTTGCTTCGAGATTGTTTTGGGTATCTAGAGTCCATATTCCATATCAGGATAGATTTTTTTCTGAAAAATAAATATATGATAGTTTCACCTAAAAAAAAGAAAAAAATATTCTCTGGTAAGAAAGAAAGCAAAAAGAAATATTGAAATGTTATCTTTAAGACATCAAAAGCTTGGTATCAGACAAATGAAACTGTTATGTGAGATTATCATTTTTAATTTTGGATAAATTGCTATAATACTAGATGTCAACCACTAAACCAAGCATGGGAGGGAGGGATGGGGAGAGAATGGGGTGGGGATCGGGTGGGGGCTGACTGGGCGATGTGTGCATGTATGTCTACAAAAGTTTGTATCCCACTATGATGTATGAATACAGTGCACCAATAAAATAAAATTAAAAAAAAAAATAACAACAACCCCAGAAGCAGGACGATATCTGTAGGTAGACTGTCATCAGTGAAAGATGATCGTCGTGAGCATAGGACAACCACCGAAATAGTTTAAAAAGGAAGTAAAAATAAGAAACTAACAAGGGAGACAGAGCTGTAGTCGTGGGCACTGAATCTGGAAGCAGGTAGACAGCTATCAGGCAGCAGTATGCGGGCGACAGCGGAGGGTAAGTGAAACGCCAGCCATTCCAGAGCGTGCGGCTGATCTGGAGCCGGGCCGCTGAACCCAGCGCATTCTACTGCTGAGCTCCAGCCCAGGCCCTTTTTATTTTAGGTATTCAGTTTTTTAAAGTTTTGAAACAGGCTCTTGCTAGGTTGCTGAGGTTGACCTCAAACCTGTGAGCCTTCTGTAGCCGCCTGCCAGGTACTGGGGTCATGTGAAGGCACGACTGTGCCCAGTTAGCTACACTTAGTTTTTTTTTTTTCCCTGTACTGGGGATTGAACCCAGGGGCATTCTACCTCTGAGCTATACCCCACCTCTATTTTTTTGTTCTTTATTTTGAAACATAGTCTTACTAAGTTGTGGAGAGCCTCACTAAGTAGCTGAGGCTGGCTGGGAAGCTGCCACCTCCTGTCTCAGCCTCTCAAGTACTGGGATGACAAGCCTGCGCCACCTGCCGGGCTACAGTTAGTTTTAATGATCTAAGCACACATTATACCTGGTTATGACCCAGGGACCCACCCTGAACACGGCGCTTTCACAGCACGGCATGAAGTCCAAACTGTAACACAAAGAATCCACATTCTTAAACTTTTGGGAAAAACACTTTATCAGTTTAGTTTTGACCTGAAGACTAGGTCTATTTTCCTTTTTCATGGTTAGAAAGATAAGGTCAAGAGCCAGGCATGGTGGCGCAGGCTTATAATCCCAGTCCTTGGGAGGCTGGTTCAAGGCCAGACTTGGCAACTTAGACTCTACTTCAAAATAAGAAAATAAAATGAAATAAAAGGGCTGTGGGTATAGCTCCGAGGTAGAATGTACCTAAGTTCAATTCTCAGGACCACCTTAAAAAAAGGAGAAAGGAAGGAAGGAAGGAAGGAAGGAAGGAAGGGAGAGGGAGGGAGGGAGGGAGGGAGAGAGAGAGAGAGAGAGAGAGAGAGAGAGAGAGAGAGAGAGAGAGAGAGAGAGAGAGAGGGACTGGGCATGGTGGTGCACGTTTGTAATCCCAGCATTTGGGAGGCTGAGACAATCAGCTACTTGGTGAGGCCCTTTGCAACTCAGTGAGACCCTGTTTCAAAATAAAGAATAAAAAACAGGGCTGGGAGTGTAGTTCTGGGGTAGAAAGCCCTGGGTTCCATCCCCAGTATCAAAAAAAAAAAAAAAAACTAAAGTAGAAAAAGAAAGGAAGAAAGAAAAAAAGAAAGAGAAAGAAAGAGAAAAAAGAGAGAGAGAAAGAGAAAGAAAAAGAAAGAGAAGGAAAGAAAGAAAGAAAGAAGGGAGGAAGGAAGGAAGGAAGGAAGGAAGGAACGAAGGAAGGAAGGGCCGAGGTGCGTCCTGTTGTTCTGCAGGCCCATGCAAAGCTGCCTTCCAGGTAGAAAGGCGGCGTCGGTCCCAGCGTTTGGACGGCGCCGGCTCACTAGCGAGCTAGCAGTTTGCTGCGCGTGGATGGGTCGTCAGCCATGGCGCGCTCACTAACCAAGCGAAACCAGGTCAAGTGCATCGTTCCTCTCGGTTAAGGGGACGATTGGCCCTTGAGCTTCCAGGCTCACAAACGCTCTTCACCGAAGTCATTGCTTCCCGTCAACTCCGAGCAGCCGGTGCAGGCTCGCCTCTCCAGTTCTTTGCAAGATTGACGAGTGGCTTGTGATTGGATATTATGGCAACAGCTGTACATTACAAAGATGGCTTTAAAAAATAAACCATAATCGTTGTGCCTTGGCTTCTGGCCAAAGAAACAGGATCTAGGTCTGACTGATGGCACGGGCTAGTTTTCCATCATTACGTGGCAAACGGTTTTGCTTTTATGTTATTCTTTGCTTGAATAAAAAAAGACAAATGGGATTATGAGCTTGATAAATGATTACAGAAGGGCATGCACTGAGAGTCCTTGATTCGACGGTGAACTTGCTGCTGTGAATCACTTAAGACACTCTCGTCAAGACTCTTCTGCAGATCTCAGACAGATCTGAAATAGCCAGAGTTTCCAGAAAGTAACTCCAGCCAGGGTCCCAAGATAGGAACCAGAAAGAATGACACCAAAGAGGTTGGAGCTGCGCAGCACTGAAACCTTCACATCCACAGCGTCATATGAAAGGCGGAGGTGGAGTCGCTCCCGGCACACAGCGTTCTCTTATTTCCTGCGTTTGGAGCCTCTGAGGTCTAGGTGGGCGCCCGGCCACCCCATTGGAGACTGTTTCTCCCACCCACGTGCTAACCTGGCCCGACCCTGCTGAGCTTCCAAGATCAGATGAGATCGGGCGCGATCAAGGTGGTATGGCCGTAGACAGGAGGCTGCGTTTCCCACCGCGCTTACCGGTGGTGCGTCCTTGGGACTGCATTCTGGCAGTGGAACAAGACTGGTAAACGCACCTCCTTGGCCTGACCTTTAAGAGAAGAGGTGACCCCTCAGTTCTCCTCTCCCGCTGCTTGGAATGTGGGCTCAGCAGACAGGGGACATGCGGATGAGAGAAATACAGCAGTAATCAGGAGGCAGAAGGAGCCTGGCCAGTGCCCTCCCCGCCCAGACTTCTTAGCTCTCACAGCTTCATGGGAGAAAAGGAATTTCTCTTATTTACGCTACAGGGATTCCTTCCTTCCTTCCTTTCTTCCCTTCCTTCCTTCCTTCCTTCCTCCCTCCCTTCCTCCTTTCTTCCCTTCCTTCCTTCCTTCCTTCCTTCCATCCTTTCTTCTTTCCTTTTTCCTTCCTTCTTTTCTCCCTCCTTTGAGCTATTTAAGCTATCTTGTCCAACATAGTATAGTAGATATTATTACTTTTTTTTTTGTACTAGGGATCGAACCCAGGGGCATTATACACCCGAGTTACATCCCCCAACCTTGTTATTTTGAAACAGTCTTTCTAAGGTTCTGGACCTGGCCTCTAATCTATGATCCTCCTATTTTAGCCTCCCAAGTATTGGGATACAGGCACGCACTATTGTGTCCAGCATTCTTACTTACTTTACACAAAGAGAGATGGAGGCTCAACCACTCACTAAAGGTCAGTTAGCTATGGGGTGTCAGAACTATGCTCCTACTTCAGGGCACCTCATTTTTCTGACATTACGTGGCTTCTCAGATCTGTCAACATGCATTTGCTGATTCTCACAGGAACGCATGGGTACTCTGTACTAAGGAACGCTTTTTTCCTAAGTGGAAAGATTTTCCCCTTCAAATAGCATTTGGAAAGAGTAGGGAGAGGGGACACTGCAAAGGTCACCTCAGTCCTATGCCAGGTGGTATGGGTGTACTAGAGAGCAGATATTTTAAAAAAAACAAATCAATTAAAATATGTGCCTTCATCTCTTTTTCTGTGGCAGTTAAATCTACAATCTGCGTATCTTTAGTTTTGAGGGGATGTTTTATTCATTACACACTGTCTAATAGAGTACCAATATAATTATTTATTAGAGTATTTTTCTAAGTTATAATCTAATCCCATGTTAATCAAAATAATTCTATTGATATTTCTACTAATTATCTAATTAGAATTTCTGGTGAGGAAATCCAATTCCTCTCCCAATGCAAATAATAATAAGAAAATCTATGTGATATATCATTAATTTGATTTCTCTTGAACTAAGATCCTTTATTATTTACATAGTCATTTTTTACTCTTCAGTAATAATACTAATCCTTCCACAATTATGCATAGCATACGATAGTAATGAGATGTTTATTTTCTTCTCTTTTCTCCCTTACAGTTAGTCAGCTTATTAACTCAAGTCTCTGGTTCAATGAGGTAGATTAATTCATGGCTGACTATGGGTTCCCACTAACAAAGGAAAAATTCTTGGGAGTCTCTTAAGAAGTCCATTTCTTTGTTATAGGCAATAATACAGTTTGTTAATGCTGTTGTGTGAGATAGTAAGATAATCTACTAATACAAAAGTCTAAGAATTTACAGCTTCCTCTGTTCAAGAAACAAAATAATAATAAAAAAAAAACCAATAGGGTATGTTAGTGGAAACTAATGCTGCTTCTTGTTTTTGAGTATATTCAGTGTTATGACTAATCAGGAAATTTAAAGATTTTTTTTCCCGGGAGCCAGGCATGGTGATACACACATAGAATCCTAGTACTTGGGAGGCTCAGACAGGAGGGTCACAGGTTCAAGGCCAGCCTCAGCAACATAGGGAGACTCTCAAGAACTTACTGAGAACTTGTTTCAAAATAAAAACATAAGACAGGGCTGGAGGGATAGCTCAGCGGTAGAATCTTCAGCTCCATAATGGAAAATTTTTTTTCCCTTGAAAATAGTAAGAATCGGGACAAAACCTGGGCAGTAAGTCAACTGGCAAGGATAAGGCTTTTTAACCTTAACATTAAATAAAACCACTTTTGCTCAGTTAGTTGTGTACTTGGATTACAAATACACAAGCTTCTTCAGGAGAAGATAACCAGAGGGAAGGTGAGCAGATGGGAAGGGCCCACCACAACTAATACGCGAGCAGCTCGTGTCCAGGGCACGGCTCAGGGGAATCCTCACCTGGAGAAAAGATCGGTGTGTTTCCATCACTGTGGGAAGATGATGGAACATCGTTGTCTCTTTATATCTTCCTGCTGGCTAGTGCCTCGAAAGGCGATGAGCAATTGTAATTTTGCTTGTTTTACACGGCTATAAAAATTGTCCTTTGTAGAATGAATTGAACCCAAGTAAGAAGACAATATGACATATTAAAAAGTCATTTTGTGAGGCGGGCGTGGTGGCGCGGGCTTGTCATCCCAGCACTCGGGAGGCTGAGACAGGAAGTTCAAGGACAGCCTCGGCTGCTTAGTGAGGCCCTTTGCAACTCAGTGAGACCCTTTTTCAAAATAAAGAATAAAAAATAGGGCTGGAGGTGTAGCTCGGAGGTTGAATGCCCCTGGGCTCCATCCCCAGACCCGCGCACACACAAAATAGTCGGTTTGTTGTAGGAGACTTTGGTCCATGGAGAACTAAACTCAGAGGCCAGGATGCAGCGGGCCTGTTTATTCATGTGAGGTTCAGAGAGCAAAGTTCCAGGCCTGCGCCCCGAGCGCAGGGCATCCAGGGTTTTATACAGTTGCCAACTCAACTTTCAGAAGGGAGGCGTGAGTGAAAACCGTTTTGCCTCCGACCATGGAGAGGCAGAAGCAGAACACAGCCTGGACATCACTTTTCTTTTCCCTAGCAGGTGTGTGCCTTACCGCAGTTACAGCTATGTTTATCTTGGGAGGGGGTCTGGGAAGGAGGTTTTACTTTTCTGGTTGTTCTCCAAGCTTCCGGCCAAGAGGCGTCGTAGCCAGGCTCCTGCCTCTTCAATTACAGGGCTCTGAGGCGTAGCTCTGTGATAGAGTGTTAGCCCAGCATGCACGAGGCCCTGGGTTTGATCCCCAGCACTTCCAAAACAGAACTAAGAACCCATCACCCCATCACCAGCAGCAAAGCAGTCCTTTCCTTGTGCCTGGATGCCCAAGAGCTAAAGACCCTAGGAGGACACTTTGGTGGAGGGGGTCACTGCAGACACCAGTTCTTACTGCAGAGTAAAAATTGAAGAGCATTATTTAAAGTAAAATGGGAGCCGGGCCTGGCGGCGCACACTTGTCATCCCAGTACTTGGGAGGCTGAGACAGGAGGATCACAGCTTCACAGCCAGCCTCAGCTACTTAGTGAGGCCCTCTGCAACTTAGTAAGATCCTGTTTCAAAAAATAGGGCTGGGGGTGTAGCTCAGAGGTAGAATGCCCCTGGGTTCCATCCCCGGTACTGCAAAATAAAAATAAAAGAAAGAAAGAAAGAAAGAAAGAAAGAAAGAGAGAGAGAGAGAGAGAGAGAGAGAGAGAGAGAGAGAGAGAGAGAGAAGAGAAAAGAAAAGGAGCCGGGCGTGGTGGGCACGCTTGTAATTCCTGCGCTTGGGAGGCGGAGACAGGAGGATCGCACAGGTTCGAAGCCAGCCGCGCTGCCTTAAGAGACCCTGTTTCCAAATAAAATATAAAAAATAGGTCTGGGAGTGTAGCCCAGAGGTAGAAGTAAGGGTTCCATCCCCAGTACCACAAAAAAAAAAAAAAAGAAAAAAGAAAGAAAAAAGAAAGAAAGAAAAGAAAAGGAATAAAAGTATAAAAGTAGAATGTGAGTTAAGCCAGAGCCATTTGGTTTATAAAACTTTTGCATTGGAAGAGAAAGAATAGACCAAATAGACCACAGTCTTCACAGTAATAATAGATTCAGTGGTTTCACTTGGGACACCACAAATTAAATCCCAGAATTGTTGCTGAATGGTTTGTGGAGATTCATACTCCACTCTGGAAGAGAGAGAGCCCTCCAGGGCCACTATAATTTGCCCAAGAAGGCTGAGGCTGCCCGCCTGAAGGATTGAAGTCATTTCTGCCCTGTAAGCGTGGCTGCCGTTAGCCGAGAGAGGCCGCAGCCTCTCATAGGCAGAGCCCAGTGTTCCAAATGGCACTTTTGAGAGAGCCCGGAGCTAATTAGTTCATTCTGTGCTTAGAATATTGCAGAGGGGAACCAGAATTTTCTCGTACGTTGTTCTAAAGCAGAGGAAAACCCCACCGAAATCTCAACATCAAATAAATGTTTTGAGGCCGGGCGTGGTGGCGCCATCTTGTAATCCCAGTATTTGGGAGGCTGAGATAGGAGGACCGCAGGTTCGTGACCAGCCTCAGCAACTTGGTGAGGCTGTTAGCAACTTTGTGAGACCTTGTTTCTAACAAACAAACAAACAAACAAACAAACAAACAAACAATAATGGCTGGGGGTGTAGCTTAGAGGTAGAATGCTTCTAGGTTCAATCTGCAGCAAAAAAAAAAAAAAAAAAAAAGCAGTAAAAATACTTTAGGTGTTGTTTGGGAACCACCGAATAGACAAGTCGTAGTCAGCAGAGTTGAAGAGAAATACCGTCTGCAAGCTGCCTGGGGTCTACCAAAGACAGTGATAGTAAATCACTAGAAAAATTCTGATTTATGGGCGATGGAGCGCTTCTCCCAGACCCTAGAATATATGGACACTGAAGTCTTTAAATCCAAACCTTCCTTACTCTTTGTTATTTATATAACTTTCAAGAGACTGTCACGCTACATTGCAAACCTAAGGGATTAAATCAAATCATGCATTTTAACTTTAGAATCATGGGGTTTTGTTAGGATTCTAGAAATAAAAAAAGGGCAACAGCCGTGCAGATTGTATCCAGATTTTGAGAAAAATGTAGTATTTTTGGTCACAGCAATCAGATGGAAGGTCTGAGTTCTAGCAGAGCGTGACCTCAGGAAAAACTCAGTTAAGTAAATTAAGAATGAAAACCACCCTTCGAGGGCAGAATAATGGCACCAGGAAGATGCTTCAGCCTTCCTCCCTGGAACCCATGATGCGAGGCCCGGCCTGCTGAAGGGAAGAGTTAAAGGAGCCTCCAGGCGTGGTCGTCCACGCCTGTAATTTCAGAGCTTGGGAGGCTGAGACAGGAGGACCACAGGTTCAAAGCCAGCCTTTTTATTAGGCTATTTGGCTACAGAGGTTACTTCCATGAATCAACCCTTCTTTTCTCCTTCCTTCTTTCCTTCCTTTTCCTTCCTTCCTTCTTTCTTTTTTTCCTTCCTTCCTTTCTTCCCTGGGATTGAATACAGAGGCATTTTACCTCTGAGCTACATCCCAAGCCCTTTTTTATTGTTTATTTTGAACCAGGGTTTTGCTAATTTGCTTCAGGCTCTTGCTAGGTTGCTGAGGCTGGCCTTGTACCTCAATCTTCCTGTTTCTTTTTTTTCCGTTCTTCTTCTTCTTCTTCTTCTTCTTCTTCTTCTTCTTCTTCTTCTTCTTCTTCTTCTTCTTCTTCTTCTTCTTCTTCTTCTTCTTTTTGGTGGTACTGGGGTTCCTGGAAGCCCTTCTTCCTCCGGGTTACACTCCCAGACCTATTTTTATTTTTGGAAACAGGGTCTCTTACACCAGCACGGCTGGCTTCGAACCTGCGCTATCCTCCTGTCTCCGCCCTCCAAGCGCCAGGATTACAAGCGTGCGCCACCACGCCCGGCCAATCTTCCTGTTTCTGATTCCCAACAGAAGCACACGACCACACCATGCATGAGCTCTTATTAGTAAAGGAATAATTAGCTTCTCGTGTGTTCTGGGCAGACAGGGATTGTGGAAACAGCCAAACTGTGATCTCAGTTGTTTCAGGAACGTTTATTACAGTGGTGACCGATCTTATTCACTAATATATCACACAAACAGCCTTGCTAGGACTGAGAGGGCAAATTGACAGGAGAAAATTGAGAAGGTGAAGGGAGCACAGGCTGAAAGGCAGGGTAGATGGTCTGCTGGTCGTGCAGCTTGGTTGCTGTCATGCTTCTGGTGTGGCTCCTGCACCGTAGAGGATGACAGGAGGAAGTGCTTTGGGGGACCTTAACTGGTTTGGGCAGTAAGGAGAGCTCCTGGGGATCAGGGGTGAAGGCAGAAGATGGCGCCTGCAACCCGGCAAGGTCACAAGATGGCGACTGCACACCATCACCATGGGACAACCAAGATGGCGACGGTGTGCCATTACAAGGTCGCGACTGCACACCGTCACAATGGGGCGTCCAAGATGGTGCAGTGTAATGCCACAAGGTCGTGACTGTGACCTAACAGAGTTAGAAAATGGTGGCTGCCAGGAAGATGGAGGCTGATGGGAAAAGGATGACTGATGGGGGACTGGGGTCGGAGGTATGGGAAAGCAGGAAAAAGAAGGCCTGGACATAAAGAACTTCCAACCATTTACCAACCGCTTACAAAAGTTGCTGAGATCGGTCAAGATATTAAAATCCAAAGTTCCATTTTGGGGCCACTGTGACCCACTATTTTGGAGTTTGGCTTTCCATGTCTGATCTGTGGGCGAGAATAAAGAACAGGAAACAGGCGTCCCAATTATCCTGATCAACGTCTAGGAACTGTGGCCAAGGACGGGAGGAACTTCTCCACTCCCTTCTCAGGGCCCGAGGAGCCGAGAGGACAGGACAGATTTCTCCACTCCCTTCTCAAGGCCGGAGGGCGACCTGGTTACCCTGGAGGCAACTCTGATGCAGCTGCGCACTTGGAGAAACAGAGAAGCCAGAGGCAAGAAGCCGGAGCACCTGCTGAGCAGAGGGAGGGAAGGAACTTACCCTGTCCAAAAGCGAGAGTGGTTGGTCCAATTAAGAGTCGGAGAGTCCAGGTTCCCGAGAGTAAAGCGGAGGGCTCCTGAGGGGAGTCACAGGGGATCAGGAAGGGGTAAAAAAAGAGAAAAAAAATAAATTCTCTCAGGTTCGGCGGATTTCGGCACCAGATGTAACGTTGAAATCGACTGGCAGTCTCAAAGGAGGTAAAAACCAGTCAAGTTTCTGTGTGAGACCAAGCCGCCTCAATTAGCTGGCACCTTTGCCGAAGTCTGCCGACCATGGGGGAAGGGACCGGTGACTCACGGTCAGCGGAGTCAGGCCACGGCGAGGAGGTGAGGAGAGTTATGTAGCCAGGGTCTTGGGGTGGGGCTAGTGGTGTGGACGAATGCCAGTCTTCTCACGATATCTGGAGTCTTGTGGCATCTGAAGTCTGCCCTGTGATGTTGGGATTCTAGGCATCTCCACTCTGGCTTCCAGGGTTCTGCCTCCTGTCCCTGCTGCAGAGTTCCATGGGGGAAGGGGAAGGGAGACACCTGACCTATCACAAGGGTCTTGGGTATCTCTCTGCCTGGCACCGTGTGATAGCCTTGACTCAAACCATCTATCTTCTTTTCCTCTAGATACTAAACGTTCTGGGAAGGAAGCAAGACGGTAAAAACATTCCTGGTTTTATGAATAGTACATTAAGGAAGGGGAAAATCTGCCTTACAGAAATCACTTCTCCAAGAACGATGCTCACAGACAAACCCAAAGCGTCAGATGTGGTGGTGCTTGATTGTAGTTCTAGGATTTGGGAAATTGAGCTAGGAGGATCACAGGTTTGAGACCAGCCTCAGCAATTTAGTGAGACCCTGTTTCAAAATAAATTATAAAAATATAGCTCAAAGAATGACCCTAGGTTCAATCTCCAGTACCAAAAAAAAAAAAAGAAAGAAAAGAAAAAAGTGGACGATCACTTTTTTATGACTCTTTTCATTTTTACTTAGATATAGAACCAATTTCATCACAGCCTATACTCCATAAAACTGCTTTCATTTCATTGAAATAAAATGTTATGATAAATGTGTAGTCACCATAGAAAGCCTTTTACCAGGAGCTCTCTGTCTTAGATTTTACTCTGTGTTTTTCTGAAGATAATAATAGTATGCCTATTTCTCATGGCTTTTGAGGAGATTTGTTTATTAAATACATGTAAAGTGGCTGGGGCAAAACCTGGCCCCTTTATGCCCTAAGTAAACATGTGTTCTATCAATACATAAACTTGTAATTATGGACTCTATTCTATCTCATTATTCCTTACCTAGAATGTCTTAAAATAACAGACCCTGGACCTACAACTGAGGCACCTCCCTACTTACCCCGTTTTTCTTTCTCTCACCCCAGTTCTCAGCAGATGTAATTAAGCTTGGGGCCAGGGAAGAGGGAGGTGTGGACTCTTGCTAACTCCTAAACACTTGACCCACCGTGTCGTGGGCGCCAGATGGTGTTCCTACTCACAGAACAGCTGTGCAAAGCAAGTACTATTATTATTCCTATCTTTAGATGAAGAATGCCGACCCAGGCAGGTGAAGTCACTTGCCCAGGCTCCTGGGTCCATGCAGGATTCCTGGAATCCAAGAAGTACAGGAGCCTTGCTGTCCCAACAGCCTGGGCGTGGTGACCTCAGCCCTGAACCAGGAAGCCGTCATGAAACCTTCTTCCAGGCACCTGATACAGGGCCATTTGAGCCCAAGAAGGGAAAAGCACTTCCAGAGTCCATCAGAGGGACTGAGGGTGAAGGGAATGTCGGCTTAGTCATTGCAAGACTGTTTTGTTCTCCTCAGAAAACCTGGACCCTTCCACAAAACACTTGGCGTCCTCTGCTGGGGTCCCTGGAACAGAGTTCCGCCCATTCACTTGTCCCGGGGACCCTCCCGCACGCACTGGAAGCTCCCCTGTCGTAACTGTGGCCGGATCAGTTGAACAGGTTGTGTCTCGAGATATTAGGAGACTAATTAGATACATAACAACACTGGAGGCAGAAAAGAGGGTTTTTCTAGCGTTGACATTTTTGCAAGAATCTAAGAGTTGGTATCTCGGGGGAAAAGTTGCCCAGAGTAATAACTAACTAATTTAACTGTGGCAAACGGGAATGCTGATTATCAGATTTTGTGTTCTGCTCATTATGTTTATTGCTAAAATGTCCATTATTCTGCTGATTCGAGGAGTGAGATAAACATTAAAATTTTTGAGCAGCTGTAGTGTAAAATTTTAGAAACTGGACTATCATGCTTTTATGTTGGCTGAATATAGGCTTCTGAAACAAACAACTGAAGATTATCTTTACATACCAGATAGTCTCCTTAAAATGTTCTCTAGCTTGCGTGCTCTCTCTCTTTCTCTGTCTCTCTTTTAGTACGGTACTGGGGGTTGAACAAAGAGACATTCTACCATTGAGTGGCACAGTCATACCATTTTATTTGTTACTTTGAAACAGGGTCTCACGAAGCTGTTGAGGCTGGCCTTGAACTTGTGATCCTCCTGTCTCAGAGATAAATATGGAGGGTACAACTGAGACATCTTCTGGGGCTTGCTTGTGTCATGCACGACACTAAGGATTTGGAAAAATCCACGCAGTCCTCACGACGACCAGGCAGGGTGGTGATTCTGAATCACAGCTGAGGACGGGCATGGCCGGGAGCCGGGGAATGAAAGCACATCGGAGCGGGAGGTGAGCACAGGCCTCTGCCTTCTGAGTCCACACTGCACACTTGGCCACCACACAGGGTGTCGTGGCTTGTGTTTGCAGTGTCCCTCTAGACCTCCTGCAGGCAAGGCACCGTGTTGGAGGTGGTGCTTGGACGCCGAGGGGCCCCTGGGGGTGCGGCCTTGTAGATTATCTGTGGCCCTTCTCACTTGAGCTCCCTCTTGCTTCCCACCTGTGGGATGTGAGAGCAGAATCCTTGCCTGCGCCCTCTTTCTCTCTTCCTGCACCACACACTGAGCTCCACACACTTTACGTGGCCCGACGTGGACTGAACATCCTGAAATCTCCAGAACTGTGAACAATAAATCTCCCTTCCTCTAAGTTGTTGCCATCAGGTTTTTTGGGGGTCACAACGGTGAAAAAGCCTATGGAAACACAGGGGTTTAAATACAAAATTCTGCATCTAATTTCTACTCTCATTTTGTATCTCTGCTGGCTTGAAAAGAAACACTATTCATGTTAATAAGACAAAAATCGACTCCTGTGGAGTTCTGCAGCACTTTTTTTTCATGTTTAACAGCTTTGGAACTTGGCTCTTCTGCACCTTGAAGAATCCTGTGTCAAGTTGGTTTTGAAATGATCAGCTTCTGCCTCTGCTGATGAATCAGATATAATCACCAGGCGGGAGTGTAATCTCCCCGTTGCTTGTTTGAGCGGTTCATGGACTTTGCATCCTAATGTCTATCCTGATTTACATTCTAACTTTATAATTCTGGAATGTCAGTGGACAGCTGCATGAATAATTTTGCTCACTAAGCTGCAAATCCTGTTAGAAAATGAAGCTATTTTGGGGCAGGTGTCAGGAGTGGACTTCGTTTTCACACCTCTGGATTTTCACCACGTTCTTTTAAATTTGCTGCCTCTTGTTCTGAATTAGACTCCTTGTCTTTCTTCACGGACCTGATGGATTGAGATAATTATTAAAGAACATGAGTATCTGAGAAACTAGAAGTTTAATTAAGGGTGGCATTTCATACATATTTTCTTGCATTTTTAAGTCCATTCTGCACAATAGAAACACTTTGAAACATCAAGCAGGATGTAATTGTGTTATTGCTTATGTAATAAAAATAGACTAACAGGATTGCTGGATTCTGAACACCAAATAACATTTTCAAAATATCAATTTTCAGTCAAACGTGGTAATGCATACCTTTAATCCCAGTACTTGGGGGGCTAAGACAGGAGGATTGCAGATTTGAGACCAGCTTCCGAAACTTAGCAGATCTCAGTAACCTAGTGAGACTATTTCAAAATAAAAAATAAAAAGGGCTGGGGGTGTGGCTCAGAGGAGGAATGCCCCTAGATTCAATTCCTAGTAAAACACACACACACACACACACACACCCCATACACACACACACACACACACACACAATTTTTTAACTATTAGGGAGAGCTAATTTTTATTAAGCATAGATAGAGGCATTACATATATTAAAAAAGACTTAAAATGGCTACATATTCCATTTGATAAGTAAAGCTGAGTTTTGGAGCCGCCCCAGGTCTTTCAGGCACTGGGGCTACAGTCACACCAGGCTGCCGGAGCTGGAGGCCTGGTTCCTCCAGGAATATCTCCTTACCGTCTGAGCCTCAATTCTGTTAATTCCATCACAAATAACATATAACCCAGACTGTAATTGGTAAAAGAAGTCTTGTTCCTGGAAAACACCTTCAACATAGCCACCTTCACTGATCTGCTATTTTGCTTTCCATGTTTTTGATTATCCACGGTTAACCTCAGTCTGAAACATTAAATGGAACATTCAAGAACAAACAACTCTTACATGTCAGGCCACCTACAACTGCCTACGATGCCAGGGAGCCTGGAAGAACAGTCACAGAGCTCAGTGAACACTTGGGAGCCGATTTATTACAAATAATCTGAGTCAGGACCAGCCAGGAAGAGACACATGTGCGTCTGGAGGGCCTTGAACATACGGCTTGCCAGCTCCTCCCTGGGAATCTGGGCTCTTCATCCACCTGGAACAACAATTGCTTACCACCCACCAAATGTCACTTAGCTTCAGTGCCCCCACTTGTTATAAGAATTTTTATTTATTTATTTTGGCAGTACTGGGAACGGAACCCAGGGGCATTCTACTTCTGAGCTACACCCCCTGTCTTATTTTTTATTTTTTATTTTAAAACAGGGTCTCACTGAGTTGCAAAGGGTCTCACTGAGTAGCTGAGGCTGTCCACGAACCGCGATCCTCCTGTCTCAGCCTCCAGAACGCTGGGATGACAAGCGTGCCCACCACGCCCGGCTGTTATTAAAGTTTCATGACATAGTTACGGCTGGCTGAATTATTTACCACATGCTTTAATTCACTCTTGCCTCTGGCCACCCAGAGGTTGGAGGTTGGACTTACACATGTCTTGCACATGTCTCAGAGCCCCGACTGCTGGACCTGTGACTGATCTCTCTGGAGTGACCCACCACCACCCTGAGCCATCTCCTGAGCGTCCACTCTGGAACATCCCAAGGAGATCACGAAGAGCAAGGAGGCCCTTTCTTTTATGTCCAAGGCTTTTAGAATCCTCCAAACCGGGCGTGGTGGCTTGCGCTGTAATCCCCGCACTAGGGAGGCTGAGACAGGAGGATCGCACGGGTTCAAAGCCAGCCTCAGCTACTTAGTGAGGCTCTCAGCAACTTAGTGAGACCCTGTTTTCAAATAAAATATAAAAATAGGTCTGGGAGCATAGCCTGGAGGTAGAAAGCCTCTGGGTTCCACCCCCAGTGCCACCAAAAAAAAAAAAAAAAAAAAAAAAAATCCTCCAGGAGCCAGAGACAGTAGCCAAATTCTTTATTATACCGACTGTCCTGTGGTCTTTAGTATGCTTCTTCTTCTTTTTTTATTTTTCTGTACTGAGAATTGAACCCAGGGACATTTTACCTCTAAGATACACCCTCACCCATATTTTTTTTATTTTTATTTTGAAACAGGGTCTTGCTAGGTTGCCGAGGCCGGCCTCAAAATTGCTGCCTTGCTGTTTCAGTCTCATAAGCCCTGGGATTATGTGCCTCCACGTCTGGCTAGCACGATTATTTTTATTTGCCTAAAACCAGTGTGAATTTGGGAGGGAAAGCCTTTAACTCAACTTTCTAATTCACGTCCGAGACCGCCATTACCGGTATTATTTCTTACCAATAATGCCAATGTTTGCTGATATTGCAATAATGTAGCTATGACTTGGAAAATAAATCAAACCATGATGAATTGTTACTAGAATTTTTAATACTTAGTCCAATCCATCGTTATATTGTATAACCAAGCCATCCTCCAGGTGAGGCCTTGCGGGTTTGCTGGCCTCCATGGCTCTGTCCAGTTGTACCGGGGGTCCCTTTCCAGCCTCTGGCCAGCTGACCTGACGCAGTCTCATGCTTGGTCTTGGCCTCCGTTTGAGGATTGTTGTGACACTGAATTTCCCTCACTGGGTAATCCATTCATTCCTCGTTATCCTCAGGTGGTATTTCTGCTTCTCTCCACGGTGGTTGCCCAGGTTGCTGGCGGTAACGCTGGTTTAGCCAGCTCTGCCCTCCCCAAACCCACTCCCATTCACCCAGGGTACGGTTACTTGAGTACAGAGAGAGTGGGCGATTCCAGCCATCCGGCAACACACCTGCGTCTCCCATCAACTCCAATTTAAAAAAATATACTTTTACTGGTGCAGTGTAACCATACGTCATATTGAAGTTTAATGTGATGGAAATACACACACACACACACACACACACACACACACACACAAGGACTCCCCTTGACCTTCCGCTCCTGTGGCACAGTCTCCAGGGAGCAGCTCTGAGTCAGGAGCCGGGCCACCCACCTCTCCGGGGGGGGGTGGGGGGGGGCAGACTCCAACTTCTTTTCAGTGCTTGCTCTGCGGGGAGAGACTCAGCCTCTTGCTCAGGGTCTTTGCATTCTAAAGACAAGCTTTACATAATAATAAATAACTTGTAGGACAAGCGATTCCCCAATATGTGGGGGGATGCCACAAGCCTACAGGAGATCCCTGACTTTGATAATCAATTAACACATTTGGGGGCATAACAAAAGGCATAACAGGGCGGGCCTGCAGGAAGGAATCAGCACTTCAAAAGAGTTGCCCTGGAGGATCCACACCTGTGGATTGGTTAAGCAAAAATATGGGATAAAAATCTTCATAAAAACTGTTGGTATTCAAAACCCCAGCGGCTTATTTTCAAGTCACTCCACCATGTCATTCTCTCTCTTTATGATGTAGTGCTTTAATTTCTGTCCTATCTCTCTGCCTTTGTGATAATAGAATTGCTTAAGCCGAGAGCAGAAGAGTTCGGGCTATTCTTTTCTAAAATAGCTAAGGACAAGAACCCATGGCTACATCTCACTGGTACAGTTTTGCTGTCCCACCATAACAGTAGGGTGTAGCCTGGAGGCAGAATGCCCCTGGGATCAATCCCTAGTGCAGAACCAAAATTATTCTGACTCGAAGTAAAATGTAAAATCTCTCTTTCTCTCCCCCTCACCACACATGCACATGCCCGCACGCACACCGCAACAATCATTCTCCTTTGGGTTTGCAGAAGATCCTTTGGGTGAGACCTGAGAGGTGCTGTTGAGAGCAGCTCCGCGGCACGGCACAGGCTCCGAATTGGAAGAAAAGCAGCTTTGATCCTCACTCCCAGCTCTGAAACTTGTTCACGATTTTACTCGCCATGCCTCCATTTCTATCTCACTAAACAAGAAGCGAATTAAATATCCCTGACCCCCAAGTGCTTGGCATCCAAGGGTTTTGGGTTTTGACTTGTTTTCCCCAATTCTGGAATATTTTCAGTGGATATACCTAATGAGATGTCTTGGGAAGTGTGACCCAAGGCTTCAGAAAATTCATTTATGTTTGATGTATACCTTGGAAGACAATTTTCTGCAAACTTCTTAGTTTTCACCTACATTTGGCTGTAGCCCATCACATTTTGAAAATGTGTTTCAAAATAAAAAATAAAAAAAGCCGGGCGCGGTGGCACACGCTTGTAATCCCCGCGCTTGGGAGGCAGAGACAGGAGGATCGCGCAGGTTCGAAGCCAGCCACGCGCACTGGCTTAGGAGACCCTGTTTCCAAATAAAAATGTAAAAATAGGTCTGGAAGTGTAGCCCGGAGATAGAAGGGCTTCCAGGAACCCCAGTGCCACCAAAAAAATAAAATAAAATAAAATAATAATAATAATAAAATTAAAAAATAAAAAATAAAAAGGGCTGGGGATGTAGCTCAGAGGTAGAAAGCCCCTCAGTTCAACACCCAGTACCAAAAATAACATAAAATAAACTTAAATAAAACAATAATAAACAAAATAAGGAAAATGTACTGTTGCGTATGCCCATGTTGGAAGAGTGAGCCCACAAGCAGCAGTTCCTGTTGTCTGAATGCAGGGTTTTTTGGATTTGATTTTCTGGTGAAAAGTGTTCCTCAGCTTCATCACACATTAATTGTGAGGGCTGTAAAAATGGTTCAGTTCTACCCATGAGTCAAATCCCTTTAAAAATATGGAAACATGGAGCCGGGCATGGTGGTGCACGCTGGTAATCCCAGCGCTTGGGAGGCTGAAACAGGAGGATCGTGCAGGTTCAAAGCCAGTCTCAGATACTTAGTGAGGCTCTCAGCAACTTAGTGAGACCCTGTTTCCAAATAAAGTATAAAATAGGTCTGGGAGTGTATCCTGGAGGTAGAAAAGCCCCTGGGTTCCACCCCCAGTACCACACACACAAAAAAAATATGGAAACATATATTAACATTGATATATCTTATTTACTTCTGCGTTCTTATATTTATTAAAATGGCCAATACATAGTAGGCTCTGTCTAAACGCTTGTAGAGTATGAAACACCAGATGGATGGATGGATGGTTGATGGTGAGTCGAATGACTTAATCTTTTCACTACATACATGTTTGTTTTAGCTCTATGTCTCCCTTTTATACAAGGTTCTATTTATGTTTAATGGACCAAAAAATGGGTCCAATAAAAACTTTGTCTGAAATAATGTTTTAAATTCATTCTTAGCCTCCTAGGCAAGATGCCAGAGAGTTCAAATCCTGCAGTTTGCTCAGGGATAATATCTGGTTACTCTGAATTCATTCTTTTTCCTTCAGCAGTTGCTTCCATTAGACACAAGTTCTTCTTTATTTTAATGTTCTATAAAAGAGGTCACCTTTTAATTTTATTTTACAGATAAAATAAGAAAAACCTAGACCACAAGAGAAATACCTCTGAGTGAGTTTCTTAGATGTGTTTGTAGCCCTTTCCAAATTATCTTCTGGGTATCGGGTGGTTGATAGAGTGAAGGACAGAGGTCATAGAACTGTTACATTTTTTTTTTTTTTTTTTTTTTTTTGCGGGTCTGGGGATGGAACCTAGGGGCATTCAACCTCCGAACTACACCTCTTGTTCTATTTTTTATTCTTTATTTTAAAACGGGGTCTCACTGAGTTGCAGAGGGCCTCACTAAGTAGCTGAGGCTGTCCGTGAACCGTGATCCTCTGGTCTCAGCCCCCACCCCAGCGCTGGGATTCCCAGGGTGCGCCACCACGCCCGCCCGGCTAGCACTGCCCCTTCTTGTATTAGCCTAAGGCCGTTGTGTTTAATGATTCTTCTGCATTACAAGTGAACAGTGATCCGAAATGGATTGGAAAACAGAAGCGAGCTGCAGAAGCCGGGCTCACATTCCGTCTCCACTATAGGGTATTTAGATTGTTACCATATTTGTGTTACTTCAAAAATCATAAATCTGCTGGACGTAGTGATCCATGCCTGTAATCTCGGTACTTGGGAAGCTGAGGCAGGATGATCTCAGGTTCAAGGCCAACCTCAGCACCTTAGCCAGACCCTGTTTCAAAAAAGTAAGCCAGGTGTGGTGGCGCACGCTTGTAATCCCTGCGCTTGGGAGGCTGAGACAGGAGGATATCGCAGCTTCGAAGCCAGCCAGATATTTAGTGAGGCTCTCAGCAACTTAGTGAGATCCTGTTTCCAAATAAAGTATAAAATAGATCTGGGAGTGTAGCCCGGAGGTAGAAAAGCCCCTGGGTTCCATCCCCAGTACCACAAAAATAAAAATAATAATAATAAAAAATAAGCCGGGCATGGTGATGCACACTTGTAATCCCAGCATTCGGGAGGCTGAGACAGGAGGATCGTGGTTCACAGACAGCCTCAGCTACTTAGTGAGGCCCTTTGCAACTCAATGAGACCCTGTTTCAAAATAAAGAATAAAAAATAGGGCTGGGGATGTAGCTCAGAGATAGAATGGGTTCCATTCCCAGTACCATAAATAAATAATAAATAAATAAATTAATTAATTAGTAAATTAATTAATTAAAAATAAGAAAGGGCTAGGGGTGTAGCTCGGAGGTATAAGAAAACTGGTTCAGTCCTCAGCTCCCCCCCAAAGCCTTAATTAACTTTAGCTCTATGTTTCTCCTTAATTTGAAATCAGGTTCCTTTCTGATAAGCAAGTAAGAAAAAAGATAATAAACACAATGAGAATACACACAGTTCGGGAGCCTGGTGTGGTAGCAGAGATGCTTCCAGAAGGTCTGGGGCGACAGGAGACAGAGAAAAGTGGCACCGAAGGGCCACCGTACTGCGCTGGCGAAGGAGAGGTACAGAGAAAGAGGCCTGGGGCCGAGGAGCAGCGCAAAGGGTGGGAATTCTCCAGGACAGATTCAAGAACTCAGATGAGGCTCCAGGACAGACTCAAGAACTCTGACGAGGCGCCGACGCCTTCTCCGGGGAGACTCCGATGTGTGCTTGTTGGAGTGAGCTTTTTCTGTTTTGGCTCAGGAGGCTGGCTTTCAGCCCCGTCACTCTCCCAACATGGATGCCGTGCAGATTCTCCAGGGAGTTTCTTTGCTTTCCGTCTTGGTCTGTGGCTGCATCATGGTCCCTCCTGTTCTGAGGCACCAGCCCTTGGACCCCTTAAGCGGCTGCTGGTTCCTCCAGCTCTCTGGGCACAGGTGGCCACTGGGACAACACAGCTTCTGAGTCTAAGCCACTGTGATAAATCTCCTTTTATATAAATAGACATTTCCTGTGGGCCCTTGGAGATGGGCTAAATATATTTGGCATTTTGTGAAATAAAGGTCATGAGGTGTTGGGAGCCAGGGTGGGGTGTTATGGTTTGGATTTAAAATGTCCCCAGCAAGTCAAATGTCGTCAGACAAGGCACCGTGTTTGGCAAGGTGGCCGTGTCTGCGTCTTTCTCACTGTCGCTGCAAGCTGACCACAAGCTCTCCCTCCATCTCCGCCCCCTGCCACGACGCCCTGAGGACCTGTAGGCCCAGTTCCTGCTTGGAAGCCGGTTTAACACCGACTGAAATTTCCAGGACTTTAGACCTCAAATAAGATTCTTCTTATATGTTTGGCATGTCAGGTGTTTGGGTCATGGAGTGACCAGCCAATCACTGAAAAGATTGTTGTGTGTGTGTGTGTGTGTGTGTGTGTGTGTGTGTGTGGTGCTGGGGATTGAACCCAGGGATGTTCTACCTCCAAACAACACCCCAGTCCAAATTTTTATTCTTTATTTTGAAACAGGGTCTCGCTAAATTGTGGATGGCCTCGCTAAGTAGCTGAGGCTGTCCGTGAACCATGATCCTCCTGTCTCAGCCTCCCAAGAACTGGGACTACAAGTGTGTGCCACCACGCCCAAAAGAAAAATGAGTTTTTAAACAGGAGAAAGCATTGAGTCATGAGGCAGCCAAATGTGAGGACGTGTGAGCCCCAAGTCTCGAATCTGCCTCTCAAAGGATAGGGCTTAGGACTTGTGTGGGTTAAAAAAGCACCGAAGACATGGAGAAAGGTGATTGGGGAAGGAGGAAAATGAAGTGACGGGTGGTCTGCACGTGTGTAATCGAACTTCATGGCTTTTCATAAGGTGTGTGTTGAGACAATGGTGCTGTTAGCAGGCTCGGCGGGTGGAGTCTTGGGCCCTGTATTTTGAAGCTCACCCATGGAATACAGGCCAAGGTGGGGATACTGGCTTCAACTAGTTTGTGCTATATCCAAGTCCCTGAAAAGCGCCTGAAAAGCCCCTGGAGCAGCCATCATGACCCACGTATCATAGGGTTTCTGTACAAGCAAAGTGACTGGGAGCACGCGGCTTACCAAGGTGACCTCTGAGACCGTCTATAAAGGCGAGTAGTCAAAAGCAAGTGAAGCCAGGTGAATTTAGTCAGTTTTGTAGAAGCTTCAGTGTGCCAGAGAATATCTTCACGACCACGCTACACACCTAAGAGTGGTTTCTTCTGCAGTTTTCTCCATCACCACGGTGCCATACTTTGGGGTACCATGTTCTGAGCTCTGACTTTTGTTAACCCTGCACAGTCCAGGATCTGTGCCCATATCTGAGTGCGGAAGCAGAGGAGGTGAGTCCTCAGTTTCTGGGGATGTATTTTTGAGGATCTAAAACTTGGCTCATTCATCTCCTGCGTAAAACAAGAGGATGAACAGTAGAGCTTTGTACTAAAGGATTTGTCCCGTGAACCTCCAGCGCCTGCCTTGCACACGGGAAGGGATTACTAAGCATGAGCTCTCGGCGGGGCGCAATTTCCAAAGCACACATTGGCACACGTGCTCAGCTCCGTGCTCACTTCTGCGTGAACTCTGCGACTCCCAATTTAAGGAGGGAATTGGCATCCTAGCAGCAGTGCGGTTTTACCAGAGACAATTTCCCAAAGCACGCACTCGCTGCCAATTCCTCCCATTGAAAAGACCGGGTTCCTTTCTCTCGGATACACAGAGAAATTCTAAACAATAGAAGTGGTAACTTAAATCAGAGAAAGCACTTTGGCATTTACAATTGGAGCCGAATGCATTGTCTGTCTTCTGAAAGGTGAGACTTGTTCCCAATTTCTTTTTCTCCCTTGTTTTTAAAGAGCACAGGATTTATTTAAAAAAAAAAAAAAACCTGAAATAGTAGATGACAAATGCTCTAAGCCTCTCAAAATTTATTGCCAAGTGGAAACTCAAAGTATTTTATTCACAGGTGCTGGGATACCCTCTGCAAGGAGGAGAGCAGTGGTTTCTGCAAGCTCTCTAGCACTGAGCTAGGTCCCCAGCCTCCCCTTCTGCTTCTTGAGATGCCCTTGACTACGTGAAGGGATGGCACAAAGGTTGCGCGTTCTCTGGAGTCCTGCCCGACCTCCAGCAGCCTTTGCTGAATAAAGAGCCTGGTGAGGCGCCCAACTGAGTCCTTCCCTCCGCCAGGAGGCCTACGCACGCGCTCTGCACCCGCCCAGCCTGGAGATGTTTGCGTAGAAGGGTAGAGTATGAACTGGAAGAAGGCTTTGTCCTCGAGGCTTGCTGTGATCACAGCAGGCACAGGAGGTGTGACATTATACCCTGAAAAACAGAACCCAGATTTCTCCAAAATTGAAAGTTAAAGCAATTAAACGTTGCCCTGACATCATTTGTTTTTGTAACATTTAGTTACTGCTTACAAAGGAAGGAAAGAAGGAAGGAAGGAAGGAAGGAAGGAAAGAAGGAAGGAAGGAAGGAAAGAAGGAAGGGAGGGAAAGACTCATAAGGACCAATGAAGTCCCATGGACAGGTCTATAGTGTTGGGTTGACGGAGGTTCTGTGACCACAGAAGTTTGTGAACTCTGGTTCCTAAGCTTTCAAGGCTATCTCAAGAAAGTTCACACACGAACCACAAAGATGTTCCTAGTTTCCTTAGTTCTTTAGTGTTTTAATTTTTTCCACTAACATTTTTAGTCTCCCAGGATTTTTCTTTTTAATTTGCACATGTGATGACACATCTTGAGGGTGATGAGCCCTCCCCCAGTTCCCACTCCTCTCTGCCCCTCCCCGCCTTCCCGCTCACCACAGTGACTCTTGGGGAAGTCTGTGTGTGGACGCCATGCCCACGAGGTGCTCCCCTCCTCCAAGTCTTCCTCTCCCTCCCGCTCCCTCGTCAGGCCCCTCCTCCACTCCACTAAGCTTTCTCCTTTGTCTGGAGTCCCTCCTGTATTCCACGTTCCCCCTAGCTTCTGCGTATGAGGGAGAGCATCCAAGCTTTCACTTTTTGTGGATAACTAATCTCACTTAGCAGAATATTCTCTAGTTCCATAATTTTGTTCTTTATGGCTGAGTAGAATTCTATATATCTCCCATAATTTGTAATCCAGGATTTGTGTGTGTGTGTGTGTGTGTGTGTGTGTGTGTGTGTGGTACCGGGGATGGAACCCTTCTACCTCCAGGCTACACTCCCAGACCTATTTTTATATTTTATTTGGAAACAGGGTCTCTTAAGCCAGTGAGGCTGGCTTTGAACCTGCGCGATCCTCCTGTCTCCGCCTCCCAAGCGCGGGGATGACAAGCGTGCGCCACCACGCCCGGCTCCAGGATTGTTTTTGATGTGAGATGTGATATTAGGAACCCAAGTTTATCATTTTTTTCTACGTGGCCAACAATGTATTTCAGCACCCAGTGTCTTCCTATGTTAAGCCCCGTGAGGTGGGACTAGCCATGCTGTTCTTAGGGCCCAGTGACTCTTTGCTGGGGTTTACTCAGCCTACGCGCATGTGGAATTCAGTAAGAGCTCAGATGTCTGTTGAATGGTTTGCTAAAGGAAGAAATGGGTGAGTTTTGTTTTAACATCTTATGATTACTTTTGGCACATAAGTCACAAAGGTGAAGGTTTCTAGTAACCTGGTAATGGACTTAGAATTTAAGGAATCCTAGAATTATGCAAAGTGCTTATTAGAAAAGATTTATGTTTCCCATAGGCTCTATGGATTTTGTCATCGTTAAGTATAAAAATGTAATCTACAGTGACACAAAATTATTCCAAACTCAATGAGAGACAGCACAGTGCTATGAATATATTTGAAAACCAAGATATGGAGATTTAAAATGTAGCTTCCACTTTGTGATACTCATTCTTCTCCTCCGTAAAGTGAGATTAATACTTACCTTTAAGAGAAGTGGAGTTTTATTCACATCTAAGCATATGTAAATAGTCCCTGGCAAGGAATAGATAATAAATTAGTGGGGTTTTCTCGAGTCCTCCCTAAGGCAATGCCTAGAAAATCTACTCTTTCTCTCAAGACTTGACATATTAAAATTCTAAGAAATTGTGTTTTTTTGTATGAGTTACGATATGGGGGCAATTTTCCATCATCCGAGTTTTGATGATTTTCTAAAGACTGCCTCGTAATGAGTCAAGTGCACTGAATACAAAAGGACCGGCAGAATCCAATCCAGTTATTTTTCGCAAGTAATCTTAATACTATAATAAGCAATGACACTGCTAATGAGCTAATGCTGGTCTGTGCACCAGGGCCAGGCCTGGGGGACCAGGTGCTTCACCCACCTGGCGTGCAAAGCTAAGATGTCACGATACAACTCAGTGATGAGACTCATAAAACTTTAACGTAATATTAAAAATCAAAACCAATTCAAAAAATAAATGAATTTGGAATCTGACAAGGCTGGAACTCGGTGAGCTTAGTGAGGTGACTGGTACTTTGAAGTCTTTCAACAAATGACAGATTAAGTCAGATGAAATAGCAGGGTGTGGTGGGCACGCTTGTAATCCCCGCGCTTGGGAGGCAGAGACAGGAGGATCGCACAGGTTAGAAGCCAGCCGTGCTGGCTTAAGAGACCCTGTTTCCAAAAATAAAAAAAGTATAAAATAGGTCTGGGAGTGTAGCCTGGAGGTAGAAGGGCTTCCAGGAACCCCAGTACCACAATCAATCAATCAATCAATCAATCAATCAGATGAAATTGTGTGTGTGTGTGTGTAGTACTTGGGATAGAACCCAGGGGCATTTACCTCCGAGCTACACTCCCAGATCTATTTTTTATTCTTTTATTTTGAAAAAGAATCTCACTGAGTTGCAAAAGACCTCACTAAGTAGTAGCTGAGGCTGTCCTGGAACCACGATCCTCCTGTGGTTCAAGGATCGTGCCTCTCAAATGCTGGGATTACAAGCATGTGCCACCACGCCTGGCGTTGTTTTTCTTAATAGCAAAGATAATAGTCTTATATCTGCAATGTTATATCACTCAAGACAAATATTTCCTTATATTTTTGCAAAGATTCTGTATCCTAGAAATCATTTGATCATCAAACTAACCTTTTAAAGCTGATTTCTGCTTAAAAATTAGTAGAATTTACTATAAAGATAAAGGGGAAAGCTATCAGCATCCTACGTGTTTAGAACACAGAATTAATACAAACTCAGAAACCACAAAAGTAGAAAGGACTTTACTTGTTATCTTAGAAATTGCAATTTGTGAAACAGATTCAGGTAGTTTTAAGCCAGTTTTTCAAGGAAGGCAGGAAGGCAGGCAGGCAGGAGCTTCTAACTGTCAAATAGTATTGACTTACTGTCAGGCAGTAAACACTCTTTTGTGGGAAAGCTTTTTGAAGTTGAGAATATGTGCTGTGACAGGTGCTACATGACCAGCAGAAGATAAAGAACATATGTGCTTAATCACAGGGCCCAGAAAACAGCAGTCGGAGAACCTCTTGTGTTAGTCAGATGCTCATTGCTGTGTCAGAATACTTGGGGAAACCAACTTAAAGAAGGACAATTTAATTGTAGTTCCTGGTTCCAGAGGGTTCTGTCCACGGTGGGCTGGCCCCAGTGCTCTGGGCCTGGCGTGAGGCACAGCGTCATGGCAGAAGGCACTGGTGGGGGAGGCTGCTCCACTCACGGCATCTGGGAAGCAGGAGAGAGAGACAGACACCAGACACAAGATAGACTCCAAGGGCACGCGCACAAGGATCCAGCTCCTAGTTTCTACCAGCCTCCCATCAGACCAGGACTCTGTCACAGACTAACCCACTGCGGAGGTCAGTGCCCTTCTGGTCCAACCACTTCCCAGGGTCTCACTGATGAACAATGCTGCTCTAGGGAGAAACTGTCTTTCACGTGAACCCCCGCGGCACTCCAGATGGAGACCACAAGACTTCTGATGCATCTCGAGCCTCCGGGTCTATTCTAGAGGTAGATGGTGAGAAGGTGAACACAGCGCGCCTTCCTCTGCAGTACTGGAGCCATGCATGAGGTCTGCTTCCTTGAGGGCTTCCATTTCATGTGGTTTTCATCATGAATTCTCTTTCTTTCTTTCTTTCTTTCTTTCTTTCTTTCTTTCTTTCTTTCTTTCTTTATTTCTTTTGTATTCTGGGGGATTTAATTCAGGGATATTCTACTTCCAAGCTATATCCTTATCCCTTTTTAAAATTCTTTTTACAATTCTTTTTTTTTTTTTTTTTTGGTGGTACTGGAGGTGGAACCCAAGGGCTTTTTACCTCCAGGCTACACTCCCAGCCTTATTTTATACTTTATTTGGAAACAGGGTCTTACCAAGTTGCTGAGAGCCTCACTCAGTAGCTGAGGCTGGCTTCGAACCTGTGTGATCCTCCTGTCTCAGCCTCCCAAGCGTGGGGATTACAAGCGTGCGCCGCCACGCCCGGCAAATGTCTGAACAATTCTAAGGGGTGACTTAGGGCGCGTATTTAGAATTATCCTCTAAAGTTCTAGTGAATCTTACTGCCCATGAGATATGACACCTGAAGTAATTTTGCAAAAGAAACTATGTATATACTTTTTATATTTAATTAAAAATAAAGAGAAGCTTTAATAACCAAAATCATTCATGTTGACATTTTTATATCTGCAAGTAATTTAAAGCCCCTAATTGTGTTTTCCCTGCCCAGAGATTTTAAATTATTTGAATGTAGCTTTAGACTTGCTATGTAACTCAAGGTGATTTTTAATCACTTTTATCAATAGAAAAAAAAAATAAATAAGAAAAGGGAAAAGAAGGATGGGAAAGAGAAACAGGGAAGAATAAGAAAATGAAGAGAGAAACAGAATCAACGACCCTCTACGCTCTCTCTGCGCTGACAAAGTTGAATGCTGGGAGGAACTCAGGCATGAAGTGGACCTATTTCCATGTCACAATGAAAACATCTGTTTTTATCAACGTAGAAGCGTGAATTTCTTCAGTCTCCTTGAGGTGATGGCGGCCCAAGGCAGTGTCCTGTGGCTGCTAAGCGTCGCCGCCGGTGTGACCAAAGGGCCTCTTTTGGGCCCCCAGAGCCTCTGTTGGGGGCTCTTCCCCTGCAGGGGCGAGCACTGGGGCTCCTAGCCTGGGAGGCCCGGTGACAGCATGGCCGACTCGGGCGGTCTTCACCAGGACGTCTTCCTGGGCGGGGTCCACGTCCCCAGCTCCCTGCTGGCTGCACTGAACCCAGAGGATGATAGGAGGGAAGGCGAGGAGGAATCCAGCTAATAGTGACGGAGGCGGAGCCCGTCCCATGAAAACAGCCTCCACCTGTTACCTTCTGGAATCCTCAGGGCAGCTTTGGGACAAGTGTCCTTCCATTTACAATGGGGAGACCAGCCCACGAACAATGAGCAGGATGCCAGCTCACAGGGAAAGGTGAACGCTGACCCCTCTGGCGCCGATGACCAGCCCCTACCTATGCGGTGCTTTCTCCCACGCAGTGTGGAAATAGTGGATTTACCAGTAATTTATTCCATTTTAACTTCCAAATAAGATCTGATATGCATTCGCTATGCCTGATACCTAAAGATAAGGCAAAAGAGGTGCCAGAAACAGTGGTTATAGATGAAACTAAGTACTGTGAGGAGTTAGAAATGGTGGGCGGGCCAGGTGTGGTGGTACCCGCCAGAAATCCCAGTACTTGGGAGGCGGAGACAGGAGAATCACAGGTTCAAGGCCAGCATCAGCACCATAGTGAGGCCCTCAGCAACTTAGTGAGAACCTGTTTCAAAATTAAAAAAAAAAAAAAAATTAGCCAGGTGTGGCGCACGCTTGTAATCCCAGTATTCTGGAGGTTGAGACAGGAGAATTGAGGTTTGCAGACAGCCTCAGCTCCTACTTAGTGAGGGCCTTTGCAGCTCAATGAGACCCTGTTTCAAAATAAAGAATAAAGAGGCCAGGCGTGGTGGCTCAGGCTTGTAATCCCCGCGCTCGGGGAGGCGGAGACAGGAGGATCGTGCAGGCTCGAAGCCAGCCGTGCTGGCTTAAGAGACCCTGTTTCCAAATAAAAAAGTATAAAACAAGTCTGGGAGTGTAGCCCAGAGGTAGAAGGGCTTCCAGGAACCCCAGAACTACCAAGAAAGAAAGAAAGAAAGAAAGAAAGAAAGAAAGAAAGAAAGAAAGAAAGAAAGAAAGAGAATAAAGAGGGGAGGGAGGGAGGGAGGGAGGGAGGGAGGGAGGGAGGGAAGAAAAAAGAAAATAGGGCTAGGGGTATAGCTCGTAGGTAGAATGCCCCTGGGTTCTATCTCAATACCATAATAAATAAATAAATAAATAAATAAATAAATAAATAAATAAATAAATTTTAAAAGGGTTGGGCATAGAAATAGAAAGCTCCCAGGTTCAATCCTTAATCACACACACACAATAACTTGGGAGGCTTGAGATAGGAGAATTGAAGGTTCTCAGTCAGCCTCGGCAACTTATTGAGAGCCTCATCAACTTAGTAAGACCCTATTTCCAGATACAATAGGACTGGGGATACCTCAGAGGTATAATGTTCCTGGGTTCAATACTCAGTGCCCCCCAAAAAAACCAAATAAAAAATACCCTCACTGCCGGGCGTGGTGGCACACACTTGTAATCCCCGCGCTTGGGAGGCGGAGACAGGAGGATCGCACAGGTTCGAAGCCAGCCGCGCTGGCTTAAGAGACCCTGTTTCCAAATAAAAATATAAAAAAAAATAGGTCTGGGAGTGTAGCCCGGAGGTAGAGGGGCTTCCAGGAACCCCAGTACCACCAAAAACAAAACAAAACAAAAACTACTCTCACAAACCTTTCATACTTTTATTCTTATTTAATGACTTACATTCTTCAACTGCACAAGATAAGGATACAGGAAGAGAAAATCTAGCACCAGTAGATGATACTAAAGTTAAGATCTGTTTCTCGGTCTCTCTTGGCAGAGGGAGGGAGGATGCCAGGCCGCATGGCTCTGGCCGCCTCTCAGGGCCACCTGGGCTTGTGATCTGATCTTCACACAAGCTTCAAGGTTCCTAGAAAAGATCGCCTTCTGCTGTGTTGTTCTGTGTGTGGTGATTTTGCTGATAATGGACTGAATCAGGAATTTATTTTACCAAAGTGAAAACTGACAGAGTAAACATGGCGGCTTCATCAGCAGTTCTCCAGAATATGAAAATACATACTGCTTATTTTTTGGTTCATTTATTCTTCTCTTAAAATCCATGGGCTATTATGAAATCACAGTTTTTTGAAAGCTTATAAAAAGTAAATGATTTTAATGCAACTTTGGTCCTCAGTCGTTTAACTTAATAAAAGAGAAAACCCAGACAGACAATATATTGAGCACATGTTCCTAGGTCACTGTGTCTACATGTCTGGCACATTGGCACATTATTATTATTATTAATCAGTAGTACTACTAGTAATAGTAGTATTTTGGTATCGCGGGTTGAACCCAGGGGCATTCTACCTCTGAACTATGCCTCTAGCCCTTTTTAATTTGTATTTTGAACCAGGATCTCCTTAAGTTGTCACTGAGGTTGCTTCAAACCTGCAATCCTCCTGTCTCAGCTTCCCAATTACTGGATTAGAGGCACGTGTCACATCGCCTAGCTGGGGCGTTGTCTAATGCCCAACAATGGCAACTTCTAGCAACTGCTTATATTTTGCAGGAGATTTTGGCACCAGTGAACTTTTTAAAAGGGGGGGAGGAGATGGCCACAGTGGTCCTGAACTATCCATTTCATGGTCCAGTTACACATGAGTTAATTCCAATATGCCAAGTGAAGCCTATTAGAATGCACAGTTAAAATAAGGTGCTATTTTGACGGATACCACTACACCGTGTGGAACGTCTATTTGCACTGAAAGTTTTAGGGGCCATCCACTTTAGTCCCGATAGCAACCCTGTGTTGGAGGACTCTAGAATTCTGTTCTTTCAATAATAAAATTTGAGACAGTGTTGGGATGACAATCAGACCATTAACTTCTAGAAGAAATGATCACACTATCCTGTATTTATTTTCAAGACTCATTTTCTTGATTTTCCTATCTTTCTTTCTATATCCGGATGCTATTACAGCTAGACTGGTTAGTATACCAAATCCGCCATGTTATAGCTACTTTGTTACTCTTGAATTACAAAACAAATGTGGTAGAATTCTATCTAAAGTGGTGACCGGCCATTAGGGAGTTATTCTGTCAAAAAATTGCATGGTGGTTTATCAGTGAAGTTGGCGACATTTCCTGAGGGGGGGGGAAAGAAATAAAAAAAGAAAGATCTGGGAAAAAACCTAATATGATAGATACCTGAGGACAGGTCTAATTTCTTTTTGTCTCATCTAGATAACGGGAAGAGGGGTTTCTCTTACTGAATGTGTGAACTGGAGAACGGCGACTGAATTAGATGAAACAACTCGTGTGCACTTGAATTTCAGGTGGTTGACAGATCCTGACTAGTTCCCGCTTTGTGAAGTGTACGTTAAGATGGCAGCATGACATATGTCTTCGCAGTGTAACTCTGGCAGCTAAGTTTTCAGAAATTAAGACTAGGAAAGGGAGTACTGCCAGGGAAACGAGGCACATGTCAGAAGAGAAGAAAGCTGTCTTTTGCCGAGTCGCTTATGTGCTGAAGTTCCTGAATTATAGTGCATGACGGAAACACATAGAAATATTTAAAGAAGGTTGATGCCTCGTTCCGAGGCCCAGAGAATTAGTTTGACTTAACTGGTATGATGAATAGCCTGCCGGTGTATTGGGAAGTTTTTGTTTGTTTGTTTGTTTTGTACTGAGGATTGAACCCAGGGGCATTCTACCTCTGAACTATACCCAACCTTATTTTTTATTCCTTATTTTGAAACAGTTTTCACCAAGTTGTGGAGACCCTCACTAAGTAGCCGAAGCTGGCCTCTGACCTGCAATCCTCCTGTCTCAGCCTCCCAAGTACTGGGATTACAGGCAGGTACCACCACGCCCGGCAGCACTGGGGGTTGTGAAAGCACTTTAACTCATTCTATTGCATGGTGACGTTTGAGAGCCACTATGCTAGGTAATTTCAATTTTTTTAAATCTTATTTGACTCATGGAGGAACTTGTATTACAGATGAGGTCACAGAGGCCAGCTGATCACAGAAACCTTGCCTGATTTTTAGTAGCAGAATACTCTACGAACCCTGATCCTGCTGCAGCAGGGTCACAAAGCTTGGCTTCCTCCCACTCTTCCAGATGTGTACATTCTATGGGTTTTAAGACAAGAAATATTTTCTATTTGCTTTTCATGTGCTGGAAGTTGAATTCACTTAGTAAAGGGAGATATGAATATGTATTGCATGCTGGGCTATGTTAATGAGAGCGGACTTCTGAGTAGAAACAAACAATGACAATGATTATACGTTTCCTGGATGTGCAGGTAAGGCTGCACTGCACCCGGTTCTTGTGAGCCAGCATTGAAGGGTGAGTATCAAAGTTCTTTATCATTTCTGTGGACATTTCCTGTTAAGCTGTATTAAATTCACAAGGTTGTTTGATAGAACAGAAGGCACGTGTGCCCCATTAATTCCCAGCACTTCACTTACCTGGGACCTGTCACTCTCGTTCCCATTTGAAAACACATCTCTTCATGAGCCTGCGGGCCCTGAGAAACGTCTATTCAGATTCTTTGCCTGCTTGTAAACAGTTATTTGTGTTCTTGCTATTGAGCTGAGTTCCTTTTCTATTTTCTATACTAGTCCCTTACCAGATAAACGATTTGCAAGTATTTTCTTGGAGGGGGAGATGTTAGACAAAGGGGACAAAGTTTCAACTCGCTAAGAGGAGTGATTTTCTGAGATATATTACAGAGCATGGTGACCACGGTTATTTTAAAAATCACTTATTGTGGTGTTAAAAAAAGTGGTTGGTCAGCCAGACGGGGTTGTAATCCCTGCTCTTGGGAGGCGGACACAGGAGGATCGCGCAGGTTCAAAGCCAGCCATGCTGGCTTAAGAGACCCTGTTTCCAAATTTAAAAAAAAAGTATAAAATTATAAAATAGGTTTGGGAGTGTAGCCCGGAGGTAGAAGGGCTTCCAGGAACCCCAGTACCACCAAAAAAAAAAAAAAAAAAAAAAAAAAAAGAAAAAGAAAAGAAAAGAAAAGAAAAAAAAAAGTGGTTGAAAATTGCTTGGCGTGCCGGGCGTGGTGGCGCATGCTTGTAGTCCCCGCGCTTGGGAGGCAGAGACGGGAGGATCGCACAGGTTCGAAGCCAGCCACGCGCACTGGCTTAGGAGACCCTGTTTCCAAGTAAAAATGTAAAAATAGGTCTGGGAGTGTAGCCCGGAGGTAGAAGGGCTTCCAGGAACCCCAGTACCACCAAAAAAAAAAAAAAAAAAAAGAAAAAAGAAAATTGCTTGGCAAGGTGATTTTACTTTTTTTTTTTTTTTTTTTTTTTGGCAAAAAAGGGTGCTCCCAAGTATGTGAGAGACCACATCTGACAAAGTGCCAGATTGATCTTACATCCCTGATGCAAAGCTCCTCCAGTGCTGAGCTCTTAGTGGTGGGAGTTACAGCGTCACATTCTTCCTGCTCAGCTACAGGAGAGGATAGGGGAGGGCCAGCACCTGCAATCTCTTAAGAGATGCTAATTTTGCAAAGAAATGTAAGTCCCTACCAGGTTACAAAATGGCAGTTTACTATTCCTTTGACAGAAAAGGTACAATTATCTTCTGACAATTCCCCCCTCTTTTATTATATATTATTTTTTTTTCAAATTTTATTAACATACAGTGACTCTTGCTATCAAAGGTGTTTGGCAAGAGATTATTTTGGTAATCTGTGGAGGATAAACTAGTTAGAACTGTCTCAGCCTGTCTAGGGAGTACAGCTCTAATACAGAGGACTATGCCACATCCTAGTAGGATCATTATTGCAGATACTATCAGAAATATTTTGACTGGAGTCATTAATTTTCCTTGTTTTCCAAGCCATTGTTCTATTAGGCTGGGGAAAGGACCATCTATGCTTGGACTTTTGGTAGCTCAGCTGCTGATGAAGGCACACTTCATGGAGCTTCAGTTACAGCTCCATTGGGTGCTGTATCTTTACAGCGTAAAAATTTTTTTAAGACCATATCTAAGACTAGTCTATTTTCCCAGATTACTTTGTTAGTAACATCAACCTTTATTGTTAGGTGGGAGCAGGGACATTGGCAGCCTCCTACCCCTGAAAGTTCCAGCTGGCTAATGCACGTAACTGCAGTTAAACAACAATGGCCGACTGCCCTGGCCGATGTGTAGAACTACAAACACATGTGTCACCCAATTCCTGACACAGGTGTCGCCTCATGGACAGAGGACAAGAGGGTTATGGCCGATTTGCTAAAACATTGTAATTTTGCTTGCTTATCTCTCCAATACTGTAACATTAGGCCTAACAGGCTACCAGAAGGAATTTTGATACCGCTTTCTCTTTGGGAGCCTTTTTGTTGGACTAAAGGGTTTTATTTTCCATCTTGCCTGGCTTGCCTAGTTGTGGAATCATAAGTAGATACGTGGCTGAGACTTAATCTCCCCCTTCTGGAGTTTCTAGTATTTCTCTCTGAATGTTCTTTGTCTTTCTCTGTCCCTCTCCCTCAGGGGATATATATCCATGGAAGGTGCTTCTTGATGGGTCAGTTAAAGCCCCTAGCTGGCTCTCCCCTGCCCCCAGAAGAAGCCTTATGTCGTATGAAGCACCAAGGTTAAACCAAAATGGCAGATTTAGACTCCACACCTGCTAAGTCTCACTCAAGTATACAGATAGCCTTTAATTTCCACCCTGGTTTTCTGGATGTGTAACTCCACTAGTTGCTTGACTGATCTTGTTTAGCAAAATATTCTCTTTTTCTATCCATTTTTACTCTTAAGCAAACAATAAATATAAATAGGGATAGAAGCTGGGCGTGGTGGTGCACACTTATAATCCCAGCATTTGGAGGCTGAGACAGGAGGATCGCCTCAGCTACTTAGTGAGGCCCTCTGCAACTCAGTGAGACCCTGTTTCAAAATAAAAAATAAAAAATAGGGCTGGGGGTGTACTTCAAAGGTAGAATGCCGGGACTTCTGGGAAGATGGCGACCGAGAAAAGCGGGGCTTAAGAGCCCCGCTAACAACAAATATCCATTACCACAAAATCAGCGCCTTTCAAAGCCAGAAAACAACATCACCAGAGAAACAAAAAAAATCACCAGGCTCCAGAGAGAAAGCGGACTGAGAACAGAGCCACAGAGGAGATACACCGGCCTCGCGCCCGAGGACGCGGCTTCACGCCCGAGGACGCGGCAGCAGCGCCATACTGCCGGAGGCACCGGTGAATTCACGGGACGGCCACAGCAAGCCGAGGGGAGCCGCTGCGGAACAGCCAGGTGGGATTTCTTGCCGCAGGTAAAATCTAAAGCTCCCAGTGTCTGAGCTCAGCACACGCTGCAGGGATTCAGAGTGGAAATCAAAACCAAGAAAAAAAAAACGCCAGCCCAACAGCCGAGGGCGTAGCAGCGGCGCCATATTGCCACCGGCGGCAGCAGCAGCGAATTCACTACAGCTACATCTGCGTACTCAAGAACAGTGAGTCAAATTGCGGGCCACAGAGGAGAAACCCCAGTACTGTGCTCCCTGGGACTTGACCCAGCGGGGGAGGGGCGGTGGCAGAGATATCACACCATAGGAGAACGTGTAACCTGGCACCCCCCACAGTCTAAAGCAGCCTCTATCGACTCTCTGGGTCGGAGACTCTGTGATAAAAACCCAGTAAAGGAGTAGTGGGGTCTGAGATACTACTGACTCGAGATCCAGAACACCTTAAGTGAAGTCATAGTGACCCAAGGGAAGAACCCAGAGAAGGCACAAACATCCGAAATCATGGGAAAGAGGAATAATACTGGAGCAACGAATGCTCACAACCCCACCACATCAGAACCCGATAAAACAGAAAATCAGAGATTTCTAGAAGATCAAATCAGGAAAATAACTGTAGAAATAATAGAGGTGCTTCGAAAAGAACTCAGAGAGAGCCAAAAAGAGATAAAGGATGCAATTAATGAAGTAAAGGCCTCAATTCAAAGCACAAACAACCGATTAGACCACATGGAGAACAGAATCTCGCTCTTAGAAGATGATCATTCCAAAAATGAACGCATAGTTTCTAATCTAGGAAAAAATATCCGACAGCAGGAATCTGATATTGAAGAAATATGGGCCCATTTTAAGAGAGCTAACCTAAGAATAATTGGAATAGAGGAGGGAAAAGAAAGTGAAACCAAAGGGATCAACAATCTCTTCAAGGAAGTAATAGCAGAAAATTTTCCAGACATAGAGCAAGAGGTCGATACGCAGGTCCAGGAAACTTATAGAACTCCCTTTAGACAGGATCGGAGAAGAGGATCCCCACGCCACATAATTGTCAAAATGACCAATGTGGATGCCAAGCAGAGAATCTTAAAGGCAACAAAAACAAAGGACCAAGTGACATTCAGAGGCAAACCAATTAGAATCACTCCAGACTTCCCAAACCAAGTCATGAGAGCCAGAAGGGCTTGGAGTAACATATTCCAAACTCTTAAAGAAAACAACTTCCAGCCAAAAATTTCCTACCCAGCAAAACTTTCTTTCAAATTAGATGGAGAAATAAGAAGCTTCCATGACAAACAGAAACTGAAGGAATTTATGTCTTCAAAACCAGCACTAGAGAAAATACTCAAAGAGATTAACTACAAAGAAGAAATAGGTAACACACACCAGAACCAGAGAAACAAGAGTTTCCATCCAACAGACAACTAAGATTGGTTATCTGTGGAGATTCATTATTTATGTTAGTCTGTTACCTATCTCTAAAGGGTATTGTTTGCCTTTATTGTTGTTAATTTTTAGGATTTCTAGTTGGAATATTAATATACCTTCAGATATAGCATTTGGAAATATTTTATCCCATTCTATTAGTAACTGTTAATTCTGTTTACATTGTCTTTGGATATACAATATGTTTTTTATTTTTTAGGGAGTTTGTATACTCTTCTGTTGCCTGTGCCATTGAAATCATAACCAAGAAATCACTGCCAATTTCAATGTTGTGAGGTTTTATGACCCAGATTTTCTCCTAAAAGTTTATAGTCTTAAGATTTATATATAGGTCTTTTATCTATTTTGAGTTAATATTTGTATATGCGATTAGGTAAGGGTCCAATTTTATTCTTTTCCATGTAATTATTATTTTTCAACAATATTTAGTTAAAAGATTATTATTTCTACCACCAAATGTTCGTGGAAACCTTGTCAAAAATAACTTGACAATATAGGGAAGAATTTAGGCCTAGGCTTTTATTTAACTACAATGGTTTATATATCTGCCTTTAGAATAGTACTACACTGTTTCAATTATTGTAGCTTTATATGGTTTGAAATCAGAAAATATATATCTTCTAGCTTTGTTCTTTTTCAAGGTCGTTGTGGGTACCTAGAGTCCATATTCCATATTAGGATAGATTTTTTTTTCTGAAAAATAAATATATAAATATATGATAGTTTCACCTAAAAAATAGAAAAAAATAGATTCTCTGGTAAGAAAGAAAGCAAAAAGAAATATTGAAATGTTATCTTTAAGTCATCAAAAGCTTGTTATCAGACAAATGAAACTGTTATGTGATATTATCATTTTTAATTTTGGATAAATTGCTATAATACTAGATGTCAACTACTAAGCCAAGCATAGGAGGGGGGGATAGGGAGAGAACGGGGTGGGGATTGGGTGGGGGCTGACTGGGCAATGTGTGCATGTATGTCTACAAAAGTATGTATCCCACTATGATGTATGCATACAGTGCACCTATTAAAAATAAATATGGAAAAAAAAAGAAAAAAAATAGAGAACTTCTTTCCAACATTTATTAAAAGCAGTAGACAAGAAAAAAAAAAAAGGTAGAATGCCCCTGGGTTCCATCCCCAGTACTAAAAAAAAAAAAGAGTGAGGTCCTTTGCAACGCAGTGAGACCTTGTTTCAAAATAAAGAATAAAAAATAGGGCTGGGAATGTAGCTCAGAGGTAGAATGCCCCTGAGTTCCATCCCCAGTACTGCAAAAATAATAAAATAAAATAGGGCTGGAGATGAAACGCAGAGGTAGGATGTTCCTGGGTTCAATCCCTAGAACCATAAAATAAATAAATAAAAATATATAATGAATCAGGTAAATATAAAATAGGGGCAGAGGTGTAGCTCAGAGGTAGAATGCTCCTGGGTTCAATCCCTAGAACCACAAAAAATAAATAATAATAAATAAAAATATATAATGGATCAGTTAAGAGCAAAACAGAGAAGTAAATTGTTATCTACATCTCAGTGGGTGAGAAGAGTTGGGTCCAGAAGTCACAGGACTCACCCAAAGTTTAAGTGGTCAGAAAGAGAAAACCTGAACCCTATACTTTCCAAGATTTTCTCGCTGAGGATGTGAAGAGGCTTCTGTCTCCTGGCGTCTGTCCCTAAGATAGCATCCAACCTTTTTATCCTAACAATTGTCATTCGGGAACTCCGATACTCTGTGATTGGATGGGTCCCTCCTACCCTCTCCCCACATGACCCCTTAGCGAGAACAGGAGGCAGCCTCCCACTCTAACCACTCCTTTCCCCCACCATCCTCCCTTAAAGAACCAACTCAGGAGGCTTTCACCCTCTATACCCTCCTAGATTCATCTACTGAGTCAGGATATGTGGTACTGGCAACTCATTTTACTAGGCAACCAGCCCCTGATATTCAGAAAATTTTTTAAAAGGCTGAGGACGGTTCTCAAACCCCTATCCAAGATTCGGTTAACATGGCATTTAAAGTTTTTAATTCCAGAGAGGAACAGGTGGAGGTGGAGCATACACTCCTGAGCCCTGGTAGCTGCCCTGTGGCTGGCGGTGGCGGCTCAGCCCTCTGGAGCGCCACCCAGGGGTGGAGGACAGCAACGACGACTACCTCCAGGAGCCTGTTTTAAATGTGGACTCAATGGTCACTGGGCTCGTAGCTGCTGTGTCTCCCCAAGGAGGCCTTCACCCCTCCTTTCCTACCCACCAAATGAGAGGACACTTGCCAGGACAGGACTGGCAAATTGACTTCACCTATATCCTTCTCACAAAAAAACTAAAATGTCTTCTTACCATGGTCAACACCCTAACAGGTTGTGTAGAGGCTTTCCCCTTAAAGGACGAGACAGCCAGCACGGTGGCCGATGTTCTATGCTCAGACATCGTCCCTCGGTTTGGACTCCCTACTTCCTTACAGTCTGGTAATGGACCAGCTTTCATTTCTAAGGTTACTCAACAGGTGGCACAGGCCCTTGGCATTTCTTGGAAGCTCCACATTCCATATTGATCACAGTCATCAGGAAAGGTAGAAAAAAATGAATGGGATTCTTAAAAACCACCTAACAAAACTCTCCCTGGAGCTGCGGGTATTGTGGCCTGAACTCCTACCACTGGCTCTGTCCCGTGTGAGGGCCGCCCCTGGGAGCCCCACCTTTGTGAACCTCTTTGAATTGCTGTATGATCGCCCTTTTTTTCTTAATCACGCTCTCCCTTCGGACCCCCCTCCTTTGGCTTCCTATCTCCCTTACTTGTCTTTTCTCAGGCACCTCCTTAGGGAGCATGCTGACCGATATCTTCCCCAACCCGGAACTGGAAAAACAGCTCCAAACCCAGCAAAGCCCTGAAGCCAGAGGACCAAGTCCTCAAGTTGCTTCAACCAAAACATCTCCAACCTCAGTGGACTGGGCCCTTCACAGTGCTCCTCACCGCACCTAAATCTAGTGACAATCGACCTCATATCTGGAAGGGCTCCTTCCCTTCCAGGCAAGGGCCAATAATTGATGGGCCCCTGTCTTACCCAGGACCCGCTCTCATAATTTGCCTTTTCTTTTAATAGGTCCTCGCCTGTTAAAGTCTATTTGAACGTGCATTACCAAGCTGTCCAGGGTACCCTTCAACTCCCACTGCAGCCATACTCCCACCTGCCCACTTTCAAAGGACTCGACCTCTCCCAGCCAAGGACCCCCCCCCCCACAACATCCCCTGACAGCAGGAAGTAGCTTGGACTCGGTCTCTGCCCATTGTCACCAAAAGGCCGGGATAATAAGTCAGGTCTCCCCTTCCCTCCCCCCACGTGACCCCGCAGCAGGGACAGGAGGCGGAATGCTAGAAGCCAGAAGTGGAGATATCGTGAGACTCCAGGTGTCACGAGACTCCAAACATCGCGAGACAGAGTCCAGAGGTCGTGAGACTACAGATGTCGAGAGAATCGGCGTGCCTATAAAACATCGGTGCTTCCAATCCTCCACGTGTCTCAGCCGGCCCATTGGGACTACACGCGACTCTCCAAACGCGTGGCTCGTCGGTCCCTCCCCCCACAGCCTGCGGACTCCCCGAGGGTGCTGTTGATAACCTGGCTGGTGTTTTACCTCCTTCACGACTCCCTAGCTCCATTTTCATCGTTTCTCTCAGTTCCCCTCTGTCTCCTTTTGCTCTAAATCTCCATGTATCTTGGGTCTCACTTATTCCACCAACCGTCCACCTGCTGTAAGTTTCCCGCCAAGCTTCAGTCCTTTCTTCAAGGACTCAGCTCCCACCGCGTTGTGCCGACTCTCTCTGCGCTTTGACCCGCTGCCCTTTTGCTCACACCACATCCAAACTGCATCAAACTGTCTGGAGCATCCCCGTTCTTAACCCTGGGTGGTCCCGCACTGCTGGAAGAATGTGCTCCTGGATTCTGGAGTGCTGCTGCTGTGACTGACTTACAGGTCACCTTGCGGGGCCACGGGTGCAACTTGCAGCCCTTCCACTAATCATCACGGCCCTCCAAGGCTTGCTTTCATTTTTCTTTCTCTTCTCTTCTCTTCTCTTCTCTTCTCTTCTCTTCTCTCTCTCTTTCTTTCTTCTTTCTTTCTCTCTTTCTTCCTCTATTTCTCTTTCTTTCTCTCTTCTTTCTTTCTCTTTCTCCCTCCCTCCTTCTCTCCCTTCCTTCCTCTCTCTCCTCCCTCCCTCCATTACTTCCTTTCCTCCTTTCCCTTCTCTCTCTCTCTCTCTCTCTCTCTCTCTCTCTCTCTCTCTCTCCCTCTCCCTCTCCCTCTCCCTCTCCCTCTCCCTCTCTTCCTTTCTTCCTTTCTTTCTTTCGCTGGGGATTGAACCCAAGGACATTCTTCCTCGGAGCTACACCCTGCAGCCCAGCCCTTTTTATTTTTTTTTTGAAACAGGTTCTCACTAGGCTGCACAGGCTGGTTTCAAACCTGCAATCCTCCCGTCTCTGCCTCCAGGTTCTAGGACGACACACACTCCTGCCTCGGGCTCTGCCACCTTCGGAATGCTTTCCTCGGTGTTCCTCATCTTTGCTCCACTTTCCCAGCCCACTCCCTGGGCTAACCTAGACAAAAGTGTCTCTTAGGGAACGCCCCTCCTCCCTAATGTCCATGACGCACACTCACAAACACGTCAAAGTCACTAAGCCAAACATGAGAAGGAGGGAGGGGGAGGGCGTGGGGTTGGAATTGGGGAGGGCTAAATGAGTGATGTGTGCACATATGCCTCCACCATCTTGCACTCAATTACGATGCATGGCTACAATCAATGCACCAATAAAAAAAAAAAAAGAAACCAAGTGTGTATCAACTGTAATGTACATGGAAATTGCCTGGGAATATTGCTAAGGTACAAATTCTTATTCAGAAGGTTGGGGATGGGATACTGAAATTCTACACTTTTTTGTGTATGGTACCAAGGTTGAACCCAGAGGCACTCTACCAATGAGCTGCCCCCTCAGCCCTTTTTATTTTGAGACAGGTTCTCACTAAGTTGCTGAGGCTGACCTTGAGCCTGTGGTCCTTCTGACTCAGCCTCCCAAGTATTGGGGTTGCAGGCATGCACCACCTTTGTCCAGGCCCTGAAACTGTACACTTCTGACAAGCTTCCAAACGATGGCAGCGCTGCAGGGTCACGTGTCACAGTTTGGACAACAAGGATCTAATACCCATTATTCTAGGCCCAGATCTCTAGCCAGTGCTATCTGTTGAGTAGATGCTATCCAGAGATTTAGGTTAGTTCTGTTCTAGGGTCACCTGGGTTACCTGGGCTTGTCTTTACCGTCTCTTCTGCCTTTCCCCCAATATTAAGGGAATTAAAAAATCACTGCTAGCCACATGTGGTGGCGAGGCCCTTCACAGCTTAGTGAGACCCTGTTTCAAAATAAAGAATAAAAAATGGGGCTGGGGGTGTAGCTCAGAGGTAGAATGCCCCTGGGTTCCATCCCCAGTACCGCAAAAACTAAAATAAAATAAATAATAAAGTCACCTTAAAAACTTAACACTAAAAATAATCCAAAAAGGGCTGTTGAATGGAATAGAGACTTCTCCAAAAAAGAACTACAAAAGAATAATATATTAAAAAGTGCTCAGTATTATTAGCAACTGGAGAAATGCAAATCAAGACTACACTGAGATTTCATCTCTAGTTAGAATGGTAACCATCAAGAATACAAATGCTGAGCTGGGCGTGATGGCTCACGCTTGTAATCCCAGCATTCAGGAGGCTGAGACTGGAGGATCGCAGTTCATGGACAGCCTCAGCTACTTAGTGAGGCCCTCTGCAACTCAGTGAGACCCTGTTTCAAAATAAAGAATAAAAAATAGGGCAGGGGCTGTAGCTCAGAGGTCAAATGCCCCTGGGTTCCATCCCCAGACCCGCAAAAAAAAAAAAAAAAAAAAAAAAAAAGAATATAAATGCTGGCAAGTATATGGGAAAATATAGACTTTTGGGTTTTAAGTTAGTGTAACCACTCTGGAGGTTCCTCAGAAGACCAGCATAAGACCCAGCTATATCACTCCTTGGTATCTTTCCAAAAGAATTAAAATCAAAATACTAGAGTTAGATACGTGCACATCTATGTTCGTAGCTGCACAATTCACAGCAGCCAAGTTAGGGAGTCAGCCTACGCGTCCATCAACAGGTGAATGGGTAAGGAAAATCACACACACACACACACACACACACACACACACACACACACACACACACGAGTATTACTCAGCAGTAAAGAACAACAACAGGAGAATATTGTAAGAGGATGCGGGAGGGGCTGGAGGGCAAAGGGAAGACCTGCCGCAGCAGTTTCTGTTATCCCCTGTGCATCTAGGAAGGTATGTGGAGGGGTGGGCAGCGGGGCGGGGCCTCAAGGGAATCATACCCAGACCCATGCACTTCTCTCTGCATGGATTCGAACCTCACTAAGACATGTGAGTACGATGCACCAACTTAAAAAGATTCTGGGGAGGGGAGATCTCAAGAGTCCGTCTTTGCTCTTTAGAGTTAGGGATCCGTGAACCCTCGTTGATAGAGACTTTAGATTATAGCCATCCGCTCAAAACTCATTTCACAGTGGTCACCCGTGGACCCAGAAGTGACCTCGACCTTTCAAGATTCCACAAAGGTCTGCTCGGCTCCAATCAGCGCTCAGGTATTCTGACTGCTCATTTCACTTAAGCATGTAATAAATATCCAGTAAAGGATTTTGTTTTGAAACTGTTCATAAAACCTGCATACGTAGACTAATCAATTACTACACAGTTATAATTAAGCAAATCTGAAGCCTTCTTCATTAAAGAGTGTGTGCAGGGTTTTAAAGATCAGGCGGAGACCACTGGAATCACATGGAGAGCTTTTCAAAATACGCATTTTTGAACCCTGCCCTGGTATCTATTTGATCCAAGAACTGGTGTTTTAGAAAAGGCTCCCAATGTGATTCTAATGGGCACTGCCAGTAAAGAAGAACCGCTTTCAGAGTATGGTAAAGCTATCGTGATCAAAGTGGAGAGTCTGGTATGAACTAAGCATTGATTTTTTTTTATCTGGATTTTCTTTTTTATTATTAATCTTCTGTGGGGCGTTGTATTTCTACATCATAGTGAGACTCGCAATGATATTTTCATATTTGAACTTTGGACTTTTTAGTCTGTATTGAATCTTTCAGTCCACCACTTTTCTGGCCAATAAAGGGAAGGGCAGGGTTAGAGACAACCAGGGCTTCCTGATGATTCTGTGGAATCCTTGACTCCCAGCACATTGTGGGTTGCCAAAACCTACCTTTTTATTTTTCAATTACAGGAGCCAGTCAATTCTCTCCCATGTTTAAGATAGGTTTCTATCTGTTTTTATCAACAGAAAGTTATAATTTTTATGGTTTCCTAAAAGAATCTTTCCTTTACCTCCCTGTTTAAAAAGTAAGAAAATATGAAGAAGCCTTTTATTTCAAGCATTTGAAAATAATACGTCTAAACTGTTGTTTGCCTGTTTGCCCTATTTGATGTTTTATGATTTCTTTTGATCTATGACTTTCAGTTTGTTGGTAACTTTATTCCAGGTAATTATTATTATTTTTTTTTTTTGGTGGTGCTGGGGTTCCTGGAAGCCCTTCTACCTCCGGGCTACACTCCCAGACCTATTTTTACATTTTTATTTGGAAACAGGGTCTCCTAAGCTAGCGCGCGCGACTGGCTTCGAACCTGCGCGATCCTCCTGTCTCCGCCTCCCAAGCGCGGGGATTACAAGCGTGCGCCACCACGCCCGGCTCTGGGTAATTCTTGACCATTTATTAGTTCAAATAGTTCTTCAAATATCTCTTTCAGATTAACAAAATGCATCTAGATTAATTGATAGATATAGATAGATATCCCATAGTTCTTAGATGCCCAATTATTCATTCCCTCTCTCTCTCTCTCTCTCTCCATTTGGGTAATTTCTATTGATCTCTCCTTAAGAATTACTTCCTTGGTCACTTAGACTCATTTGATGAGCCCGTCAGAGGCATTCTTTATCACTGCTACCCTAGTTTTTATTTCCGGCATGTCCATTTTATTCACATTACAGCTTTCAGATCTCTCCTAAAATTATTCACCCAATTTTTGTTTGATGCATTTTTTCTATTAGAGAAGTCTTGACCATATTAATCATAGTTTTTATAAATTCCCTCAGAAAATTCTAACATCTGTGCCAGAGCCGAGTCTAGTTTTTATACTGCTTGGACACTTGGGAATATAGTTTCTTGCATTTTTGTATGGTTGTAATTTTTTAAGTTAAACACTTTGTGTTGAATAGCAGGTATTGAGATAAATAATTTTTATGTCTAATTGTGAGTATGCATTTCTCCTGTTAGACCTTTGTTTTTGGTGATACTGGGGATTGAACCCTGGGACAATCTAACTCCAATCTACACCTCCAGCCCTGTTTTTCTTCTTTATTTTGAAAAAAGGCCTCACTAAGTTGCAGAGGGCCTCACTAAGCAGTTGAGGCTGGCTGCAAATCTGCAGTCATCCTGTCTCAGCCTCCCAAGTACTGGGATTACAAGTGTGTGCCACTATGCCAGGCCCCGCTAGACCTTTGATGTGAGGTTTTATCAGACTTTTAAGAAACGTGTTTACCGTGCTTAATTAACTTGTATTTTTTAAAGTCAAGCTAGTTTTAATGATTCATGATATTCTTTAGATCTATGCTTCACCGAAATGCACAATGTAATTGAATCGGAATAGCCATTCTTTTGGCTAAACTGTAGGCCTTTGAACTTACCTAGGTGCTTGTAACAAGCATCTAATTAGGCAGTTATAATTCTCATTAAGTTTACACTAGCCGTGCAAGTTCTTTTACTTTTTAAAATAAATAAGCTGTAAAGGAATTCATTCCAACACATCTCGCCTGTGGCAGACATTAACTTTCTTCCTCATTGGCTTTTAATTTTACTAAAGACCAATAAAGCTCAGAAGTCTCAGTTGGAAGCACTTTCCTTTTTTTTTTTTTAAAAATAAAGACCCAATATCAATGTTAGATTCAAATGGAATTTACTTTTCTGCCTTTTGGGGCAGCTTTCGGTTCATAGCACAATTGTACAGAAAGTGCAGAGAGTTCTCTAGGCCCTCTGCTTCACATCTGCAGGGCCCCTTCCCTACAGCACCCTCCGGAGTGCTTTGCTGGCTACAAGTAACCTACACTGATATCTCACTAGCATCCAAGGTGCATAGTTTGATGGTTTGCACCATGATATACATTTTTTCTTATTTATTTATTTATTTTTTATTGGTGCACTGTATTCATACATCATAATGGGATAAAAAAGATATACTCTTGATATTGTAAATTCTCTGTGTTTTGACAAGTGTGTAATGCCATGTATCCATTATTATGGTATTCCCAGGATACCTTCAGTGCCTTCACAATCCTCGGTGTTCCATTCATCCTTCCCTCATCCTTAACACTAAGCAAACACTGATCTTTTGTGGTCTCCATAGTTTTATTCGGAGTTTTGGAACGTCATTGAGTTGCTCCACTTCTCCTTACCATACCGAAGTACCGGAGGCAGGCTACTTTATAGAGAAAAGAGGGTTGCTCTGGCTCGTGGTTCCGGGATGCCAGTTCTAAGTCTCTTCTTTCTTGCTGGCAGAGTCCTGAGGCGACACAGAGGATCGTGTGTCTTTGTCTGTCGATCTCTTCTGATCTCTCTCCAGAATAAAAGTCTCCAGGATCCAGTCATGGGGGGCGTACACCATAATGACTTTAATCCTAGTCACTGCCCAAAGGCCCCGCCTCTCACACCACAGTCTAAGTTTCCACCTTCTTTTTTTTTTTTGGTGCTGGGGAATCTCTACTTCTGAGCTACCCTCCTAGTCATTTTTATTTTTATTTTGAAATGGGATCTTACTAAATTATTGCATGCTAGCCTCAAAACTGCAATCCTTGTGTCTCAGCCTCCCGCATACTAGGATTACAGGCATGCAACCATGACAAAGGAGAGTTTCTACTCGCTCAGTACATCGCAATTGGGATTGAATTTCAGCATATGGAACCTCAGGGGACCCTCACACCATGGCAGTCTCCTTTGCCGAGCTTAGATTCTATGCTCATAAATAAAACTCATCTTTTTAACAGAGAGCTATTATACAATCCTTTATCATCAAGCCCCAAATAGGTATAATCTCGACTCAAACCCTTTGATAACCCCTGGAGATTCTTCTGAGAACTGAACTTAGAAGACACCTACTTTTCAACTGCAACTAACAAGGATGCTAACATTCCTGATCCTGGTCAGAACTGATTTCCTTCAGCTGAGGTTTGTGCTTGACTCTTTAACATGGGTCCAGAAACATGGCACTGGTCCAAACAGGGGATCTTCCAGGCAGACCCTAAGAGTGCACCCTATGAATAGAAAGGACACAAGAGCCATGGCGTGGTCAGCAAGACAGCCCTCGTGGTCAGGAAGACCACACATAAGTCCAGTTTCTGTGGCTCCCAAAAGGGTCTTTGACAAGTCATCTGTTTTCTCTCTTTTTGTAGAAGCATCATCATACCTGATTTCAAATTATACTATAGAGGTATAGTAACAAAAGCAGCGTGGTGTTGGCATGAAAACGGGCACAGAGACCAGAGGAATAGAAGACACAGAACGAATCTTCATGTTTATAGCCAGCTGATTTTTTTTTTACAAAGGTGCAAAAAATATTCACTAGAGGAAAGATAGTCTTTCTCGCAAGTGGGGTTAGGAAAATTGGATATCCATAAGTAGAAGAATGAAACTAGGCCCCTATCTCTCACCATGCTCAAAAGTCAACTCAAGATGAATCAAAGACCCAGACATTAAACACGAAATTTTGCAATTATTAGACAAAGACACAGGTATCAACAATACCACTGAAGCCCAGAAAGTAAAAATTTAAAAATCAATAAATGGGAGTTCATCACATTAAAAAAGATTTTACACAGGAAACAATCATGAATCTGAACAAAGAGTCTACAGAATGGGAGAAAGTCTTTGTCAGCAGCTGATAGAACATTAATATCTAGAACAAAGAACTAAAACAAATTAACACCACAAAAAACCCAATCCAAAAATGGGCAACTGAACTGAATAAACACTTCTCAAAAGAAGAGATGCAAATGACCATGAAATAGATAAAAAAAATGTCCAGCATCATTAGCAATCAGGGAAATGCAAATCAAAGTTACCCTGAGATCCCATCTCACTTCAGTTAGAATGGCAATCATCAAAAAGTCCAACAACAATACATGCTGGTGAGGATGTGGGGAAATAGGAATTTTTATACACTGTTGTGGATTGCAAATTAGCCAATCACTATGGAGATAAGTGTGGAGATTCCTCAGAAGACTCGGAATGGACTCAGTGCATAACCCGGCCATACCATTCCTTGGTATCTTTCTCTGTGTCTATGTGTAAAGCTGGATGCTATCTCCCTAGAGTTTAATTCCAAAAGTCCCACATGACTCAAGGTAAAATACCTGTTGAGGAATTTCTGTTTTTATAGTTCAAGCTTTGTTGGGAAAACAAGAGTTTCCCTCACCAGTGTTAGGAACCAGTGGTTGAAAACACCATTTCTCATTATCTCTAAGTCTTGAAAATTTGCTCAACAAAATCCGACAAGGTTAATAAGTAGGAGATCTTTAGACATAAAGGAGAGCAGAGAAAAATATAAGCTTAAGACATGATCTGACCTAGAGTCCATTATCCCCAAATTTTAAAAATATGGGAGTTCCCTCCATGATCTGCAAAAGAAGATGAAACTCAGAAGTCCCATGCCAGGAGGGAGGAGGGCCTTTATAGCATGTAAGAGACAGAGAGTGAAGGGGAGACTGCGCTCGTTTGCTTTTAAGAATCTATAGATGAGGGCATCTTCTATATCTTGCGCGTATCAGGAGCCCCCAGGCTTGTCCCCAGCCCTACAGAATGGAGGGTGCTGGGTGCTGAGTCTTTTGGGGATCCAGACAGATACTCAGCCAGCCTGTCTCCTCTAATTACCCTGCCCTGCTCTGTAGGGAAGGACGTGGCTTTCCCTCCATGTCAGCTCATGCATTAGGGCTTAGAGCAAGACTCTCTGCTCTGAGTCCGCCTGACATGGCTTTTTACATGAAATACTGAGAACCTGGTGCGCTGTTCTCTCCCCACAGGGCTCAGCTTTCAATTCTATTATATTGTCAGCAGCTCAAAAATCCTATTGTGGAAGTCAAAGGGTGAATGTCAGCTCTCGATTTTTCTTTCCTACTTTGCCAGTGAGGGTATTCGGGTATTCAGATAAATAGGAGAAAGGGTTTATGGAAGAAAAACTAGAGAAGACCATATTGACTTATTTCCACCTTCAGGGCTCTTTATACCTCAGTTCCCGTGGACGTGGGCCCCTGTCCTTGGGCCTGCCTGTCTGAAAGTCCCCTTCCTCCTTCTTCAGACATTATTCTCCCTTCAGGTCTCCTACGAGACGCTGTCGGTCATTCCTTTGGAGACCTGGTCATTATTCCACAATCAAGAGAACAACCAGAGACTGGGAAACCCTTAGAACCATTTCAACTGCCAATTTGTTCTTTTCGCTTATTCAATAAAACCCAATTCCAACAGCAATGCAGTCGCCCTGCCTGAGAAAATCTGCATGTTACTCTGCTGGACCCAATTACCCTGACGTGGGGCACACTGTGGCCAGCCCCAGATGGGAGGCTCACCGGGTGTAATGCTTGTTTATTTCTCGGGAAAGACTTTCAATGTTATTTTTATTTATGTAATTTTTCAGGGAGACAATAGCCATCATATGCCATTGTTTCTCTCTCATTATAATCAAAAGAGGGATTTTAAGCAAGTTTTGTAGGAACAAAAATATGAAATATGGCCCACCAGTAACCATGTGTAACAAAATTCTACTGGTGGTCTTTTTATATATATATACTCAGGATTGAACAGCGTATTCTACTTCTAAGCTATACCCCTCCAGCAGCCCCCCTTTAAAATTATTTTGAAACTGGTTTGCTAAGTTGCTTTTGAACCTGCCGTGGTCTGTCTCTACCTCCTGGGATTACAAGTGTGTGCCATCATGCCTGGCTAGCTGTTTTAAAAGTTAACCATATCTAACCTGGACACTCTCTATTGGGAGGGGGAAGGGAAATGGAGGGGGAAGGGCATGAAGCACAATCTAAATGCACACCACTTTCAATATGTTCCACTTATAAATAAATAAAAGTTCACCATATCAGTTTGACAATGTAACACTTGGTTAATCTCATATAGGCTGCAAGTTCTTATATATTAGGCGTGTTTGGAAAGTACAGCTTTTAACCATATGGCCGATCCATTTGTTGTGACATTTTATGCCAGCCTTCTGTTTAATATGATAAATCATTATAAAGTTCTAACAGCAAGAAACAATATGTCTGTGTCAAGACAGAAATGTATCTACTATTCCGTGTTTTAAGTTATAAGAATGGCTTTGGTGATTGACTAAACATATTAAAGATTTTTTATTATACTACTTGTACCTCCCTGAGTTTCCTAAAATGAATGTGAATCTTTCTAGCAAAAACCCATTCTACCTATGAAACTATCTGAAGGCACGCTTCAAATATTTATCACATACTCAGTGTTTTCAATTCCCCTCCCTTCCTTCCTTCCTTCCTTCCCTCCTTCCTTCTTTCCTTCCCTCCTTTCTTCCTTCCTTCCTTCCCTCCTTCCTTCTTTCCTTTCTTTCTATAATACGTTTTGAACCCAGGGGCACTCAACCATTGAGCTACACCTCTGGCTCTTCTTAATTCTTTTTTAATTTTAGACAGGGTTTCACTAAGTTGCCCAGCCTGGTCTCCAACTTGGGATCCTCCTGTCTCAAATTCTAAGTGGTGTGTGTGTGTGTGTGTGTGTGTGTGTGTGTGTGTGATACTGGGGATTGAACCCAGGAGCATTCTACCTCTGAGCTTTACCTCCAGTCCTACTTTACTTTTTAGAAACAGGGTATCACTAAATTGCAGAGGGTCTTGCTAAGTTGCTAGGCTGGCCTTGAACCTGTGATCCTCCTATCTCAGCCTCCCAAGTACTGGGATTACAATTGTACACTATAACTCCCGCTTAATGTATTATTTTTCTACAATATACATGTTCATTGAGGTGAGAGTCAGTCTCATTCTTGTATAGTTTGAATAGGGCAAGGTGGTGCACACTTTTTTTTTTTTTTTGGTGGTACTGGGGTTCCTGGAAGCCCTTCTACCTCCAGGCTACACTCCCAGACCTATTTTTACATTTTTATTTGGAAACAGGGTCTCCTAAGCCAGCGCGCGCGGCTGGCTTCGAACCTGCGCGATCCTCCTGTCTCTGCCTCCCAAGCGCGGGGATTACAAGCGTGCGCCACCACGCCCGGCCTGGTGCACACTTTTAATCCGAGTATTTGGGAGGCTGAAACAGAAGGATGGCTGTTTTTGGCCAGCTTCAGCTACTTAGTGAGGCCCTCTGCAACTCAGTGAGACCCTGTTTCAAAACTAAAGAATAAAAAATTGGGCTGGGGTTTTATCTCAGAGGTAAAATGCTCCTGGGCTTAAGTCCCCAGCACCACACACACACACACACACACACACACACACACACACACACACACACACACCTTTTGCAACTAAGGCAGTAACGAGGGCACCTCCCATCCTCATAACAACCTGTCAAGGTCAGGCCTCCTTCTTGTCAGAACGCCGTGATGATGCTGCAATCCGTGTTTCTATCAGCACGACAGCCAAATTATGGAAACAACTTAGGGGTCGGTCAGCTCAAGAGTCATGTGTTCTGTCTCTTATGTGGACGACAGAGAAACAATAGGAGACAAAAAGGACTCAGATAAAGGAGGAGAGAGCGGTGGAACAGTGGAGGGCCGGGGAGGGAGGTGGGAGGGAGAAGCCTGAGGACGGCACAGTGCCAGGATGCTCTGCCCGGTGAAGGCGCCACTCCCCCTCTCACTAACACACGCCGGGAGGGGAGGGAAGGGTGGGATCCGGAGGGAAACCCTCCTAGTGCCGTGTGCATCACTTTGAATCGCACTAACATGTATAATTACAATGCCCCCCAAAAGTATTTTAACCCCCCCCCAGCTGAATCTTTAAAATAAACACGACTTCTCGATATTTTTGCCTAATGACATTTCCGAGTTTTTTGTTTTTGCTAAATATCTTACATGTTTTAACACGATCCACCCCTTTCTATGATATATTGAAAAAAGATAATTTCACAGTGATTATTTTAAATGAATAGACATTTTCCCAGGAATATAGCTGAAATCATGGTACGGGACAAGTCTTTGTGTGGGTAGCACGGCACTGGAGATGACTTTGCAAACTCTGTTTCACTAACACAATGGGAAGAAAACTAGAGGTTTACCCCCAAACCTCAGCTCCTGCTCTCAGTTGATAGACCTCTCACTAACCACCGCAAATTCATTGCAATTTAAAGTACCTTTGACAAAAGCCAAAATGTTCTGAAATGTTAAATTTACTGTGCTTTATTTCTTCCATGCTAATGCTTCCAGTAAATACGTTATCAGCCACAGCAACAATTTCCAATTTTCCTTTTAAATAAGTGAAGGAGCTTGGAAGGAGCCCCGAGGCTGTGCTTCCCCGCGTGCTCGGGAGTCTCTGATCGTGGGCTGCAGGGTGGTGTGTGGCGGTTCCCTTTCTGTGTGGGGGTCTGAATAACAGGATGCTGTGCAGGTGAGGGTCTGTGATCTGGACCTCTCTGTCTTACGACGCGATGTTGGTCGAGTTGCATTTTCTTTTTTTTTTTGGTGGTACTGGGGTTCCTGGAAGCCCTTCTACCTCCGGGCTACACTTCCACAGGCTACACTCCCAGACCTATTTTTTAACTTTATGTGGAAACAGGGTCTCTTAAGCCAGCGAGGCTGGCTCCGAACCAGCGCGATCCTCCTGTCTCTGCCTCCCAAGCGCGGGGATGACAAGCGTGCGCCACCACGCCCGGCTTCGAGTTGCATTTTCTAAACTTCAGTCCCATCATCTGTGTGTCGGGGGCTATAACAGTGCCTGGTATGATGACATTTGGGCATGTCTTGTATATACACTCTGAAAGCATGATTATGTACCCAAGGGCAGACGTTACATTTTGTCGCAGGAGTTACACACAAACGCACTAAATGGGCCATTATATTCCCTTTGGTGCTGTGTGGACTCACTTTAGGAGACGCAGAGTTGCATCTGAACTCACGTCTAAACCCACAGGCTGCCTCTTCATTAGAAACCAGAGTCTGATTTAAAATGACACTCTGGACATTTCAATGACTGTGTGGCCCTGAGGGACGGCGTTTAAACAATGCTTTACTCTTCAGATTTTCCTAATAACATACTAATATATTTAGCTATGCCAAAGAGATATAGATTCTTTTGTGTTTTTAGTAGCTGGAAATGTAAATACTATGCAGTGTTAGAGAAAATGACTTGTGTTTTTAAAATCCTCAGACTCCATGCAGCTGTGGGAAAACTTGCATAGAAAGTCACAACATGCAGTGATGTCGTCTTAGGCGGTGTCACATGCGAGCGACAGCCGTCCACAGACACACCCGTCACCCCGTGTTGACTCACATGTCGTGTCTTTCTGAAATTCTTTATGGGTGCAATGTAGTCGTCCATCTTAATGGAGCACAAGATGGCAGAGGCATACACGCACACACTGCTCACTTCGCCCTTCCCAGTTCCGCCCATCTCCTCCCCGTCCCTCCTCCTCATGCTTGGCTTAGCGATGGACCCTGATATGTTTGTTAGTTTGTGTCTTTTCTTCTTCTTCTTCTTCTTCTTCTTCTTCTTCTTCTTCTTCTTCTTCTTCTTCCTTCTTCCTTCTTCCTCTTACTCCTCCTCCTCCTCCTCTTCTTCTTCTTCTCCTTCCTCTTCTTCTTTTTCTTCTTCTTCCTCCTCTTCTTCCTCTTCCTCTTCCTCCTCTCCTCCTCCTCCTCCTCCTCCTTCACGTAGAGATGATTAGGCAGTGTCTCAGCACATATCTGTTAGAATAACGAGGGGGTCTGAAACTCCGTTGCTCACACCCCAGCAAGTCGGCCTGGCAGCCTTGCAATGCCTGGTCAGAGATAAAGGACTTAACTCCCCAGGAGACCCAGACAGCAGGGGCTGCAGCACAGCACGTCTTTGCCCCGACTCTCGCGGAGCGACACGGACGGGCTCAGGTAGACACACGCACATCAGGAGGGCAGGCTCATCATACGAAGGGAGCCCTGAGCCTGGTGGACACCAGGGGGTAGGAAGCCTGCGCCCTGGATCACACTACTGTAATCCCCCGCGATGGGACCGAGGCGCAGACAGCACAGCTTGTTCAACACCACCACTGGGGCGTGAATGCAACACAACTCTCAGAAGATGGAGAGTTCTTGGACTCACAGTTTCAGAGGCTTCAGACCATGGGCATGAACGGCGGTGGCTGCAGCAGGTGTTCCAAGGGCCAGTGCTTCACATCATGGAGGCTGGACGTGCTGGACAGAGGGCACGAGGAGGGGCTGGGGGTCACGCATCCCCAATGACCCCCAATGGCCTGCCTTCCCTAGCCAGGCTTCACCCACCAACTTCACCACCTGGGAAATCCATTCAGATTAGTAATGCACCTGTGGCTTTATCAGCCTCTCACGATTCGATTACTTCACCTGGAAACACCTTTACGTGAGCTTTTCCAGGGCACATTCCATATCTAAACCATAGCACAATGAAGCTTCATCAGAACCGGTGAAAAAATCCAAAGGTCTAACTTGATCAGACAACTGCGTATAATCAAGAAATTAGTATTTCCTGTGTGGTTAGCAGTCTGGCTACTTCAAAAGTGTCCTAATGTTCGTGCCTTATCTTGGTTCAATTAAATATGAATCTGTGGGTGAGGAGCTGGCTGTCAATGTTTTAAAACCTAAGAACCTAAAGTGAAACTCCAGGATACAGTTTCTATTAACGAGGGAATCCACAGTCTTCAGCAGGGAGAATGCCAATTAAGTATATATTTTTTTGCTATGTGAATCAATTATTTTACTATAACAAGATCTATGATCTAATTCCTACAGATATCAGAGATGGAACTTAAAATCGAGGCAAGATCAATGAACTATTTTTTATTCATTTGACCAATATTTTGACCACAGTGTTTAAGGAGAGTGGTGTTGATATATTTTTTCCAAGAAGTGTATCACTTTTTTTTTTTTTTGGTACTGGGGATGGAACCCAGGGGCATTCTACCTCTGAGCTACACCCCCAGCCCTATTTTTTATTTTTTATTTAGAAACAGGGTCTCACTTAGTCGCAAAGGGCCTCACTAAGTAGCTGAGGCTGGCCACGAACTGCAATCCTCCTGCCTCTGCCTCCCAAATGCTGGGATTACAAGCGTGCGCCACCACGCCTGGCTTCAAATTTTCAATATCCTTTTTTTCAGTTTTCCAAGATAATTCAGTAGGCAAAGCGTGTTTTCTTTCTTCCTGTGACAACCCTAATGGCATACCGTTTTTTATATTTCTTAACGTGAGTAAACAGCAGCTAGTTTTACATCTCATCTGTATTGATTGATATTTTAAAAAACAACCCAGAGCTTATGATAATATTAATATTGGTCTCAATGAGCACATACATTCTGTGGTTTTGTTCAGTAAAGACAGTGGAATTCTGTAGCTTTGATTCTATAAGATATACATGGGAGAGTTATAACCCCTTGATGAAAGAATTCAGAGCTCTAGCTCAATGAAGAGTTTCTTTAAATGCATGGATAGAAAGACTGACCACTGCCGGGCGTGGTGGGCACGCTTGGAATCCCAGCATTCGGGAGGCTGAGACAGAAGGAGCTGGGTTCGCGGACAGCCTCAGCTACTTAGTGAGGCCCTTTGCAACTCAGTGAGACCCTGTTTCAAAAAATATAAAGACTAAAAAATAGGACCGGGAGTGTAGCTTGGAGGAAGAAGACCCCTGGGTTCCATCCCCAGTATTGGGGGAAAAAAAAAAGAATAAAAAAATAGGGCTGGGGTGTTGCGCAGAGATACAATGCCTCTGGGTTCCATTCCCAGTACTGCAAAACAAACAAACAAACAAACAAACAAAAACCAACCACCGCAGCAGAGCCAATTGGCTGGTAGCATTCAGTGGACACCAGGTTACTCTTTGTCTTTATTTATTTGTTCTGAATTGAGACAAGAAACAAACCTTCTGGCCAGTCTCAGGTTAGGATTTCCAATTTTTTAGCTACACCCCCAGCCCTATTTTTTTTAAGGGTCTCACTGAGTTGCGAAGGGCTTCGCTAAGTAGCTGAGGCTGTCTCAGCCTCGGAATGCTGGGGCTACAAGCGCGCGCCACGCCTGGCTAGGATTCCCAACACTCCAGGTCAGTGCTCTGAGGTGTGATCCATGCTAACGATTTAAGCCCTTGCCACGAATCCCGAGGATACCGACTGAGCGATGGCAGCCATGTCCCGAGTACTTAGACGTACCTCCCTCCGGACGCATCTCAGATTTAATGACACCCTCCCACAGGGCTAGGCTGGCCACGTGGATGGATCACTTGAGGCAATAGAGAGCCAGCGTGTGGAGTAGCTTCCAGGTGTCTGTCTTCAATCACAGGAGCCCTCTGTGCTCTGGTGGTAATGAGGCCTAAATCCAGAGACGCCATGCTGTATTCCCGAGATGAGAAGCAGGAGGCTGCTTCGGCCCGGCTGCCTATCAAAGGAAGCAATTTTCCCCAGTCCGTCCTCCCTCAGTGGTGACGGCTCCTTGAATTCCTGAGCCCCGCAGCATCTGAGCAGCAGCTGGCCGGGGAGAGCTCCGGAGAGCAGGCCTATCCTACCTGCAGGGTGCCACTGTGAAATCCCAGCCTCACAGCCTTTCAGAGCCAGGGGATCCCCAGAGAAACCACCGGGTTCCTCCCAGGCCAGGAGCAAGCAAATAGCCAATTTACCAGCCAGCTGTCAGTGGTACTGCTGGGGCTACAGGGAGCTCCAGCAGAAAGGAGGAAGCTAGGAATTTGGTGTCTGGGGAGAAGATAGACATACTTTAAGAATCTCTGCCTTTTACCTTACTTAATTATATATAAGTAAATGTAAGTAATATACTGTAATGCATTATATTAATTACATATAATTATATATTAAATTGCGTAGTATATATTACTTTATGTTATATTAATATACATGTGCATGTATTAATATCACACATTGCATATTGAGATCATTGACTTGCATTAAAATTAAGTTCACTTGATTTTAATTATTTAACGTTAAATATTTTAATTATTTTATAACTAATACTTAATATTTTAATTATAATTTAACCACATAATTGTATTTATACAATATAAATAAACCATAATGAATACAATACTATTTGTGATTAACTTATAATATATTAATTATTAACATAGGATATATAATATTCTATGCAATGGAGGTACCTTTTTCTGAATCTTAAAACAGCAGTAGAGATGTCTTTTTACTAAAGAAATCTTGCAGAGTATCTAAAAGTAGCTCAGCACACAACTGTTGTCCCGTGAAATGAAAAAAAAAAAAAGGTGATTGCCACACAGTAAAAACTGTCCCTGAGCCGGGCGTGGTGGCACAAGCCTGTAATCTCAGTGCCTAGAAGGCTGAGACAGGAGTATGGCAGGTTCGAGACCAGCCTCAGCAACTTCATGAGACTGTCAGCAACCTAACGAGACCCTATTTAAAAAAAAAAAAATTCAAAAAGGGCTGGGGTGTGGGTGTGGGTGTGGGTCAGACGTAGAGTGCCCCTGGGTTCCATTCCCAATACTAACAGAACAAACAAAACAAAAGAGAGCAGGACAGCTCTCCCTGGGGCTGGGGCTCCGTTGTAGAGCACTTACCTGCCTGTGTGAGCCCTGGGTTGCGTTCACCCAGAGCCTCGCTGACACTAATTCATCCATCCTTTTTTTTCCGGTTCACACAACCTCCTTTTTCTCTAAATTCCCACAGTGACTATTGTGTGGAATTTCATCATATGTTGCCTTAACATCGCAGAGAATTTTGGATTTAAAAACAATCCTGCTCATCATGCAATCTACACCCCTTTTTAATGGGAGCCCCGGAGCTACGCAGGAGGCTACGCACTGTTGCTATGCAGCCAGATTCTGGGTCTAGTGGCTGTCTTGGCCATGTAGATTCAGGGCCGCTCTCTGGGGCCCAGAGTTCCCTGGGGTCAGGCGCCACAGGCTCCAGCATCCTCCAGAGCCCACATCTGGAGCAGGATGGAGCAGATGTCCTGAGCACCTGAGCCGCACCACAGTACCCCAGGTCTCTGCTTTCCTTATCATTCAAATGGGACAGACTTTTCTAGATCTTCTGGCAAAATATTGCACAACCAATACACAAACACACATTAACATCTGGTATGGGTAAAGGGGCTGTGCATGCGTCACCACGCCCCAGCCAGATTGCTATAGTGTTATTTGAACTGTTCCTTCTGAAATCCTCCCATGTTTCTATCACGATGAAGAATGATAGAAGATTTGAAATGTTTTCATTCAGACTGTGACCCTGCATAGTAACAGAAACATGCGGTAGACTAGATCATGCACCAGTAATAACTGCAGTCAAAACAGGTTACATGTATGCTTGAAGTGATGACTCATAGGAAATGGTAAAGAATCAGAAGCCAGGCCTGGTGACGCACACCTGGAATCTCAGAGACAGGAGGATGGCAGGTACAATGTGGCAAGAATTTGTTTCAAAATAAAAAAAAAATCATAATAAATGAAAAAGCGCTGGGGGCCTCGCTTGGAGGTAGAACATTCCTGGGCTCAGTCCTCACTACCCCCCACCACACATGTGCAAAGAAGATAGTGATATCCTAAGATGAGTTTGGGCTGTAATAAAGATTATATCATTCACAAATGTCAAGGTTTTACAGCAGTTGATCTTCAGTGTTAATTGTGCTATTTTTCTTTTTTATTTGGGAAGAAAATTTGGTGAAATTATTAAACTTTGAGTTTCATATCATAGAGGCATGCTACTTGGTTACTTGCATGTAGGTCCTATATATCTCAAAACCATTCAGTGATTAATTTCTCTGCCACAACAATTAAGTGCTTTAGAATCTAGGTTTTAATCAACTAGTTGTTCAATGACTGCTCGCCGGCAACGTTTAGGGCGCACATTTACACACATATATACATGCTTCTAGTAATCAGTAAAGATTTATCCTTTTTAAGTTTTGTTTAATAACTTTAAAACTTTGCCAGATGATAAATATCAGATCATCAAAGGGTGAACAGATGTTAATAATCGCAAAACACACAAGGAACGTAAGGTGATCCACGAACGGAATGCAACGCACGTATCGGCAGAAGTTTTGTATAAACTAGGAATTATCATAATTTAAATTTTACACACTTTCTTTTAAAATAATTTTCTTATTTTATTCCAAAAATGAAATTTTCAAATAAAAAGATAACTTGGAAAAATCAGTAGAGAACATCAAAGGTGGATGGCGTACCTGTGCCACCGGGTGCTTCTATTTCGCTGTGTTGCAGTAGTGTAGGGAATAGTGTGCCATGCTGTTTTACCCTCTCTGACTACGAAGCTCCGGCTACTGAAACCTTTTATGGAGTAAAATCTGTCTGTAAAAGTTGATTCTGTCATGTAAAAAAGACTACATGATGTCTACACTGACTAATGAAATGTTCTAGATCTCTGTTGGAGCCTTCCCGGAACATCCTGCACAGATTTTTGAGAAAAATAAAAAATAAAAATAAACCATCATTCATGAAGTTACGTCCCTCATATATCACTCTATTAGAAGGGTAATATAAGCTGGGCATGGTGATGCCCACTTATCATCCTGGTACGTGGGAGGCTGAGGCAGAAGAATCACAGGTGCAAGGCCAGCCTCGGCATCTTAAGCAAAATGCTCAGGAGCCCTGTTTCAAACTAAAAACTAAAAAAAAGGGCTGGGGGTGTAGCTCAGAGTTAGAACGCCCCTGGATTCAATCCTCAGTGCCCCCCCAAAAGAATTATACAGTAGCAATAAAAAAACTTTAATCCTTCACTTAGACATCAATAGAAGTACTCTAAGAAGAGTTCATTTGCTGTGAGTATATTTATGAGTATATAAATTTTTCAAAAATCACATAAATAAGATGCAAATTCAGTTATGTATTAGTAAAGCCAAAATGGTGCGCTTCCAACGTGTCCTCATGGGGACAAACCGCATGATCTACTTGGTCCATGGCCAGAGATTAGTACCTGGATTTGGAGAGTGTGACATCTTTCTGACTCTGTAATTGTTTATTTAAACCAAACGGCAACTCCATGAAATTATTAAATATGCACTGCCCCAGTATTAGTTCCTGGAACTGTCCCCTAAAGTGAGTTCCAACCCTTCACTGCCTTGCTGTATGTCAAACCCCAATGAGACACGGTTCACTAGCAACATGTTGTTTCATCTGGAGCACTCCGGTGAGTTGGCTCTAGCATCCTAAGCCTGTGGTTAGAATGGCAGATCGAATAAAGATGATATAAACGCCATGTTTTCATTCTTGTAGCCTTCCATTTATATTCCAAAAGCAACCAGATAAGAGGGTAATATACAGTGGTACTTGTGTCAACAGCAAGTCAGTATTTGAAAAGGAATTGTGGCTAATTTTCTTCAACTATTGAAAAGATGCTCTGTATAATCCATCATAGGAAATTAAAGTTGTATCAGTAATAACCTTTAGAAAAAGAGAAATAAAGGGTTGAGGGTGTAGCTCAGTGGTAGAACACTTGCCTAGCATGGGCATAGCCCTGGATTTTATTCTCACCATTAAAAAAAAATGATAAAGGGAAATATAGAAAGATAAGGAAAAATCAATACAAACTCCCTATATCTGAGGGAAAGTAAGTTTAGTATTTTTTTCAGGTCTTATTGATAATAAAGCGTAACACTTTCAGTATAAGTAGTGTTTATATCATCTCATAAATTTAGTTATAAACATAATCACAATTTACAAAAACTATAATTACAAATTTCAAAGAAAAACAAGCAGACATTTTTCACTGATGTCCTCTGTGCATCTTAACTATCAATTTTTTGTCCCCTTACAAAATTTAATATTAAAATTTCACAGCTAACATTTAATAATGACCCCAACATTAAACTTTATCAAAATGATTAAAAATAGTCAATTAGAAAAAAGCAATCCGCCCAAAATAATATTTCCAGGTCTTTCTTGCCTTATACTGACCATCAAACAGGGAAAAGGTAAAAGCGCTATGGAAATTTTGGTGGGCCGCAGGACTCTGGATTCAAAGACTATAGAAACACAGGTAAGAGTGATCTAAGAAGCATTTTCTGTTTTAAAAATCTCAGCAGAGAAACACTACAGGGATCCTAGATAAGCTTCCGAGTAATAAAAAGCAGAAGAGTTCAACTTTTTTTTTTTATATCTGGACAAAAAGTTTTCTCCTATTTTTAAGTAAGTAAGACCAGAGCTTTTGGCCGTTTCCTCAGGTAGAAATCCACATTTATTACACAAATTAAACTTCTGTTTTGGAAGAGAAGCATTCCTAGTGGGGAAACTACCTATCTGGAATGTGATTAGTCACGGTTCCTAACTCCCTAGCAGGAGGGAGCACCCTGGAGTCCTCGGCGAGTTGCCCGCACTCGTCCGCCCACCGTGATGGCCGGAACCCACGGGCACCAGCCTTAGTGCAACAGCGGCCCGGCTGCCAACCGAAGACACCGACCCCCAGACGCGCTGTGGCCTGGAGCCCACTCTTCAGGGAAGTCCTAGCCCTCTTCACCTCTCGGGCCTTTGGGCTCGCTTTCTTTGCATATCTTGCTCTGGCGGTAAATACGTATGACCACGGCAGAGATGCAGAGTAGAATAAATATCACGACCGCTATCACGCCTGGGGAGAAAGAACAGAAGAACAGCGAGTCAGAAGACAAAGGGTGATTTTGCCCCTGCTTTGCTAACACTGCTGCTTAATAAGTTAGGTTAAAAGAAACCAGTCATCCACTGTCTCACAAACCGGAACCATCGGAACCATCGGAGCTCAAGAATTTTAAGGCTCCGTGGTCTTATGACATTTCTGAGATACTGCAACTGCTGGACATGGCTGTGTTCGATTTTGTCTTTAAAAGGCATGCAACTGGATTCCAGAAAATGCTTTCAGATGTAAAGGCACAGACATAAACAAGTCTCAAATACCACATGCACCCTTCGGTTAACAGGTAGAAAGTTTTAAACTATCTTAAAAGCATAGTGTGTTTAGCCCATGATAGAATAAATGTTATCCTTTAGTATAACTAAGTGGATAAATTTTAGTAAAATACTTTGATAATTTTTTTTTTTTTTTAGCAGCGCTAGGGATCAAATCCAGGACTTCCCACATTCTAGACAGCGCTCTCCCAATGAGCTATACTCCAGGCCTAACTTTTTTTTTTTTTTTTTTTTTTGGCAGTACTGGGGATGGAACCCAGAGGCATTCTACCTTCAAGCTCCACCCCCAACCCTATTTTTTATTCTTTATATTGATACAAGATCTCACCAAGTTGCAGAGGACCTCACTAAATAGCTGAGGATGGCTGCGAACCATGATTCTTCTGACTCAGCCTCCCAAGTACTGGGATTACAAGTGTGCACCACCATGCCCAGCTATAATATACTTTTATAATAATATACTTTTCTGTTTGTTTGCTTTGATATTGGAGATTGAACCTAGGCACATTATATCTCTGAGCTAGACCCTCAGTCTTGTTCTATTTTTTTGTTTTGAAACGAGGTCTCACTAAACTGCTGAGGCTGGCCTCAAACCTGTGATCCTACAGTCTCATCCTCCCAGATACAGGGATTACAGTTGCAGTGCCAAGCAAGCCTGGCTGATAACATTCATTTCAAATGCAGTTGTGTGACATACATGAAATAAATTGCCAAAAATATTTCTGAGATGTTTATTTAGTTTATTTATGGGGAATGCGGACTATTTGACAGAACCAGGTGTAAATGTCCTAAAATGTTGAAACCGTGAGCTATGCCGGTGATTCTCGATTGTAGCCCATGCGAAATCAGTAAATCGGAGTAACGGAGCCAAGGGCTGAGTACCAGTACCTTCTAGCTTTGGGCCTTAATTCATGGCCAGAATGCTAAACACGCAGAGAAAGCTGTTTGCCAAAGCTTCCCTTTGTATTTGTGAAGAGAGTCAGATCTTTGCTAAATCAAATAAATATGTATAAAGACAAACTGTCACTGTCCACATAATAAGTTTAAGATAATTTGCAAAGATATTAATTTATATCTGCAGCTGGAGGGCCCGGGGGAGGCCTTCCTGCCACACACTCTCTCCCTCCCCTCCTCTTCGAGGCCAGACTCTGACATTTTGCACTTACTTGAAGGACTTGGGAGTCTTTGCTAAAATGTTGAGCATATTAAAATTGCTTTTGCGTTGCAATGAGAAATAGTCTCCCAAAAAATCAGGTTTATTAAGGATTAGGTCTGATTTAGAGTGTAATGCCAAAATCCTTTTAGATATGCATTGTCGACCACATGCCCCAGAGAATTATTCGCTGGGCCGTGTATTTTTATTTTATATCTTACAGATCCCAAAGAGAAAAATCATGGAGACAGTGACTGAAATGTTAATACCTTTGAAAAGAAATTTAGGCAGGACTTTAAAATATCTAAACTGTTTTCTTTCATTTCAGAGGGAAAAGGTTTCCTTTTGAATGTACTACGGAGAACCTGCACAACAAGAAACACAACACTGCAGTAATCCAGGAATGAATTAGCGTGGACGGCTGAATTCTGGTTGACTCCAGCTCTGGGTAGACTTCTGGAACAAGACACACTGTTCTCACTGCCATAAAGATATGCTTAGCTTGTATCTAGTTTTACTTTCCTTCCATTGAAAATGACCAAGAGACACAGCCTACCAGCCTAATTCTAATGTACATTTAAAAGCGAAGTATCTACTGCCTACAGCGCTGTGGTTGTTGACAACACGCTGAATCGCACACTTGCAAATCATGCCCCTTAAATAATGTTGCATCTATTTAACTTTTAGGTTAAATATAGCCAAGGGAAGCCTCTAGAGTAAACGGCTATTTGAAACCGCTGTCATGACGCAGGTGTTCGGATCAGGCTCTGAGCTCAGGTCTCCGTCACTTTCAGCGTTCATGGCTTGTGGCGGGTCTTGGGCTCTTCGTGACTTTTGTAAACCGTCCACACACCCCACTCAAGACGGCTATTTTCACGTTAAAACCTTTGCCTTCTTTTCAAATTCTATTTCAGTGGTCCTCTTAACACTGACTGCCTCCAGGGCAACTGAAATGGGGAACCATCAGCGGTGGGGGCAGCTCAAAAGGAGCGCCCTCCAGCTCAGGGGTCCGGAGTGCCTTTTTCTATTGCGCTCATTACTTGGGAGGCTGGAGACAGAGGCTCCCCATTTGGGAGGCCAGCCTCAGCAAGCAACGAGACTCTCATCAACCTAGCGAGACCTTGTTTCAAAATAAAACACATCAAGCGGGGCTGGGGTGCAGCTCAGAGCCCCGGGGTGCGTGGTACCTCCGACGACCGCGGAGTCCCTCCGGCTGGCGGGGCGCAGCGGCTGGCCCTCCTCCGCGGGTCCTGGTCGGCCTAGGAGACAGCAGAGCGGGCGGTGGGGCCGGACTCCAGGGCGCCCCCCGCCCCCCGCAGGACGGCCCACGCACCTGCGCCGCCCCCGGGCCGGGGCGCCCGCGCCCGCGCCGCGCAGCCCGCCGCCAGCCCCACCTGGCCGCGCACCGAGACCCCCGCCCGGGACAGCGCCTGCAGCGGGGCGGCGGGTCCGAAGCGCACGGCAGACAGGCAGCCGCGGAAGCCGCGCAGCGCCGCCCGCCGCGAGTCGGGGTCCAGGCCGCGGGCACCTGCGGGACAGAGGGGACAGTGAGCCGGCCGGGCAGGTGCAGAGGCCCAGGACCCCGGGCCGGGCAGGTGCAGAGGCCCAGGACCCCGGGCCGGGCAGGGTGCAGAGGCCCAGGACCCCGGCCGGGCAGGGTCCAGATGCCCAGGTCCCCGGGCCGGGCAGGGTGAAGAGGCCCAGGACCCCGGGCCGGGCAGGGTCCAGATGCCCAGGACCCCGGCCGGGCAGGGTGCAGAGGCCCAGGACCCCGGCCGGGCAGGGTGCAGATGCCCAGGACCCCGGCCGGGCAGGGTGCAGAGGCCCAGGACCCCGGGCCGGGCAGGGTCCAGATGCCCAGGACCCCGGCCGGGCAGGGTGCAGAGGCCCAGGACCCCGGCCGGGCAGGGTCCAGATGCCCAGGTCCCCGGGCCGGGCAGGGTGCAGAGGCCCAGGACCCCGGCCGGGCAGGGTGCAGAGGCCCAGGACCCCAGGCAGGGCAGGGTGCAGAGGCCCAGGACCCCGGGCCGGGCAGGGTGCAGAGGCCCAGGACCCCGGGCCGGGCAGGGTGCAGAGGCCCAGGACCCCGGGCCGGGCAGGGTGCAGAGGCCCAGGACCCCGGGCCGGGCAGGGTGCAGAGGCCCAGGACCCCGGCCGGGCAGGGTCCAGATGCCCAGGTCCCCGGGCCGGGCAGGGTGCAGAGGCCCAGGACCCCGGCCGGGCAGGGTGCAGAGGCCCAGGACCCCAGGCAGGGCAGGGTGCAGAGGCCCAGGACCCCGGGCCGGGCAGGGTGCAGAGGCCCAGGACCCCGGGCCGGGCAGGGTGCACAGGCCCAGGACCCCGGGTCGGGCAGGGTGCACAGGCCCAGCCCAGAGCCGCACCCAGCAGTCAGCAGGGCACCTGCAGCACCTGAGTCTTCACTCATTTATTTTTATTATTATTTTTTTTATGAAGGTTCTTCTAAAGCACATGCTGTAGTTAAACAAACAAAGTCAACCAGTAAGCCAAGCATGGGAAGGAGGGATGGGAGGGAAGGGGGCGGGAGTGGGTGAGGGCTGATTGGGTGGGAGGGAAGGGGGCGGGAGTGGGTGAGGGCTGATTGGTGATGTGGGCATGTATGTCTACACCATCTTTTACTCCACTAAGATGTATAACCACAGTGCACCAATGAAAAATTTAAAGAAGATCCTTCTAACCCACGCGCAGACGGCAGATAACCCAAGGAATCGCAGCAGAAGGCGCTCTGGAGCCCGGCGCCCGGAAATTCTCAGTGCTTCTGCGTACTCAGAGGCTGTCTTTCATGATGTATATAGATTTGACCGACTTCCTTCCTTCCTTCCTTCCTTCCTTCCTTCCTTCTTTCTTTCTTTCTTTTCTTTCTTCTTTCTTTCTTTTTTGACGGTACTGGGGATGGAACTCAGGGGCATTCTACCTACAAGCGACACCCCCAGCCCTATTTTTTATTCTTTATCTTGAAACAGGGTCTCACTGAGTTGCGGAGGGCCTCACTAAGTAGCTGAGGCTGTCCGCGAACCGTGATCCTCCGGTCTCAGCCTCCCGAATGCTGGGATGACAAGCGTGCGCCACCACGCCAGGCTAGACTTGACTTTTAAATTCTGTTAACACATTGAATCTTTTATCACCTGATAATGTCCCCTCTTAGGCAATTCGGTGTCTTAATCTTGAATTCTGTCTTGTTCGATAGTAATACTGTATTTCATAAATTTACTAGCTACTTGATAGTTCTCTGCTCCGTTTTCAACATTTTAAGAGCTTATTTTTAACCTAGTGTGATGGAATTTAGTCCATTCGCATTTACGGTAACAGCCTCTATATGTTCTACTTATATTTTAATTAGATCTTACTTTTTTGTGTTTTGGTGGTATTGGGCATTGAAGCCAGGGACATTCATCCTACCTTCAACCTATACTCTTAGCCCTTCTTATTTATCTATCTATCTATTTGCTATTGAAAGAGGGTCTTGCTAGGTTGCTGAGAGTATCACCACATTAATGAAGCTGGCCTTGAGCCCGCGATCCTCCTCCCTCAGCTTCCTAAGTACTGGGATCCCAGGTGCCGGCCACTGTGCTTGGCTAGTTTCTCATTTCTCCTTTTCCATTTTGTGAATTTGAGAATTCAGCTTTCCTAGCACTCAGTCAAAGGCCTCTCTTGCACCATGATATCACAACAGGACTGTTCCCAGAAAGGAGCCCATTGTGTGTGCGTGAGCGCACAAGCCTGTGTGTGTGCATGTGCGTGTGTGTGCATGTGTGTGTGTGTGTGTGCACACAAGCCTGTGTGTGTGTGTGTGTGTCTGTGTCTGTGTGTCTGTCTCTCTGTCTTCCTCAGGGTTCTATCCCCTTACTCACCCTGCAACACCTAACTGTTCTTCCCTGCAAGGGCTTTAAAAAGTAACTTTTCTTCTCTGTTCCTCCCTTAACCACCACCCCTCTCTTTGGTTTCCACTCAAGCACATTTAGCTCCTGACCTGAATCACCACTTCCCCTCACCATTATGTATTTTTCTATTTTGTTTCTTCTGTTTCAAGAATCTTTATATTTTTTCTCTAAGATTTTTTGACACCGTTGACAAAGATGTTCTCTTTGACTAAAATAGCCAGGATTCTCTGCACCTTCCTCTCCACAGCCCAAATCTTTGGTCTCCACATTGCCAGATTTGGCAAGAATCTTGTTGAGTAAGTTCGGTTTAGCCAGAATCCTCCACTCTCGGCCTCCGATCACCTTTATCCTACCTTCACAAGCTTCCAGGGGGTGTCTGGTTGGATTCTGTCCTCACCCAGAATCCTGTTAGGTCGGTTTAGTCAGAATTACACCACCTCTTAGTACTTTTCCATCTACCGACCAACATCGCTCCCCCTTGGCTATCAATCTACTCTTCCTTGTATTTAGTTGAGCTCAATCTCTCCCCAACCGCAAAACCCCATTCCACTCAAGATAGTCCTGAGTAAAGTCCAGCATTTTACCGAGTATCAGAATATCTTTTTCTCTGACACGATACAAGATGATCTTACATTAAATAATTGTATTTTTGAGAATAATCATAAAATTTTAGTTTTTCTTTTACAAATATCAAATATTAGCATTATATGATCATTTGCTATAGAGGAGATAAGGCAGAATAGAAATTTCTTATAACCTCAATAAACAACTTGAAAATGATCACCACATATTTTTTTTGAAAGAAAGTGGTGAAAGAAAGAATTACTTTGTGTACTCTGAGTATGCCAGGCAGCCAATCAGCCACAACCCAGGAAGAAGCCCGGGGAGATGTGTTCTTGACTTTTACCCAAACACGGCTAGAAGCTGGTTCTCAACACAGTAAAGACTTCCTTGACAAGGTGACGCTGTCAAAACCCTTCATTTTTGCATCTTTTACCTGATTAGCTCTACAGAATGCCCGTTGGCCAGTTTGTCCTTCTCTCTCTGTACTTTCTACAACCCCGTGGCCACGTACCTGGGTCCTTCCCGTTTCTCAGTCTCTTCTATCAGATTCCCTTTTACATGAATACCCGCAGATGGTTTCTGGCAACACTCTTTGGGGCATGTGCACTGTAACAGACTTCCTGACACAGGTGTGCACCTCTAATTGAGAGATTTGAAATGTTAGCACTGGAGGGGGTAGAGAAAAATCTTTGAGAGAAGGCTGCCTTCCTGACCTGGTGTTGGGGTAATTAGACAAGTGCCTGACTTCACAACAGGCTGTTACTTGTTCGAACTAAAAGAAATGGCCAGATAAGTAAATGGACAGCCTTTTGCACTGTGTGAAGTGTGGCCACCGCAATCCAAGCCAACTAAGTCAACGAAAGAGACTCCGTCCCTGAGCCGTAGTGGCCACATTTTAAGCATGTAGAGAACAGATGTGTCTGGGGACACCTTCGGGAGCGGCATGGATAGAAGGTCATGGTCGTGGCAAGTTCTGCTGGATGGCTGTGGCCTTGGTGACTTTAATTCCAAAGACCTCTAAGCATCCATGATCCTCACCGACTCCCAGGTAATGGATTAAGGTAGAAAATCCCAGAGTTCTCTACTGAAGGGAGATGTAATAGAGTCCTGCTTGGCAAGAGTTCAAGCCATATTCATCTGGGGAAGGAACTGGGCATTTGGTTTTCTCACTGAAGGAAGGTCCCTGGAGTGGATGCTGAAACTTTGTGCCTGCTCTGGTAACATCTCGTTCTTCCGGAAAAGTTAGAAAAATACCATTACCACGTCTCGTCCTGCATGCTCCCAGGCCAGGAGGTAGGTGTGGAGGCCCCATGCTCATCTCCCAGCAACTAAACTTATTCATAATAATGTGTGCCCTGGGACTTGTACCTTGACTGTCACTCTCCGGGAAACTATTATTAAAATAAGACAAGGAGCTGCTTTCAGCATAATGAGCGCCTTCAGAGTGGGTGACGTGGTGCTTGTGAGGGGCAGTGTGGGGAACAAAACTCTCTCTTCCACCTACCCGATACTTTTCCCAACATGAGGGTCTTGACAGCATTGAATTTTGTCCCCGAAGACAAGATGACTTGCCGCCTTGGACTCTGGTTAACCTGGAAGAAGTTCCCGTGGGGAGCAAACATTAAAAGGAGTTCAATGAAAAAGAGGCAAAGGAGAAAAGAAAATAAATCGCTGCAGGTGCTGCAGCACAGTTTAAATAACAGCTTCAAGCAATAGTCAGAAAGCCAAAGCTTCTTGCAACTCCTAAGCAAGCTACTACACCCTTCCAGCATCAGCCCCCTTCCTACCTTGCTCTTCTTCATAATGTTTCTATAATTGGCAGAATTCCACAAAAATATGGAAGCAGCTGTTTTACACTTAAAAACTTATTCTTTAGCCCAGCATGGTTGTACACACTTGTAATCCCAGTACTTGGGAGGCTGAGATGGGAGGATCACAGGTTTAAGGCCAGTCTAAGCAATTTAGTGAGATCCTCAGAAACTTAGCAAGACCCCGTTTCAAAATAAAATATAAAATAGGGCTGGGGGTGTATGTACAAGGTAGAATGCCCCTGGGTTCAATCCTCAGTAACACACACACACACACACACACACACACACACACACACACGTATAAAACATACTCATTGAAATGGGAATAAATAAGAAAAATTGACCTGAATCAGAAGAGAGTAAACAAGCTGTCATTGGCATTTAAAGGAAAATATATGTTAAGCCTGTACATTATACATACACTTTGTGGTACTGGGGATTGAACCCAGGTTGTTCTACCTTTGAGCTACACCCCAACCATATTTTATTTTTTACTTTAAAACAGTATCACAAAAAAAATTAAAAAAAAACTACAGCTGTGCACTACCATACCCAGATTTCCTGAGTGCTTGTTAACCTTATGTTTAAAATGCTGAATTCGTTCTTTTATAATCACATAAGGAAAGTACCCATCAAAGTATTGACCAACACATTCCACCAGTCGTCACGACGACACACGAGACATTTCCTTGTTGAATGAAGTAAGACAGAGGGAGAGCCTGACACTTTAAAGAGCCCAAGAGTAATAATGACAATAAACAAAAAAGAAGAAACACTTCTCTGCTCCATTTGCCCTCCTGCCCTGGGTCTGGGAGAGCCACACCGCAAGGCCGCTCTGTGCTTACCACACGCTTGCATTCCACTTCTACATCTGTCTACAGACACGCAGTGGCACTTTCTGTGACTTTGGCGCCTGTCCTTACCTCTGTCTACAGACACGCAGTGGCACTTTCTGTGACTTTGGCGCCTGTCCTTACCTCTGTCTACAGACACGCAGTGGCACTTTCTGTGACTTTGGCGCCTGTCCTTACCTCTGTCTACAGACACGCAGTGGCACTTTCTGTGACTTTGGCGCCTGTCCTTACCTCTGTCTACAGACACGCAGTGGCACTTTCTGTGACTTTTGCGCCTGTCCTTACCTCTGTCTACAGACACGCAGTGGCACTTTCTGTGACTTTGGCGCCTGTCCTTACCTCAACAACGACTGTGGCTCCCTCTCTGCTGATCTTCACGTGGTGCAGGTGCCCGTCGGCCATGTTTTTAAAATCAAAATTAAAAGCATCCGGATCCCCATGTCGGTCCAACTTGTACCTCACCTGCAAACTTCCTAAAGGAGAAAGCAAGTGGCTTGCTAAGTTAGAATGGATTTCACAAAACTCTCGACGCAGGTGCTGGAGCACGGTTAGGTTTATTTACTTAACTCGTTTTTAAGTCTATCTGGCCTCAGCGTGAATGTACCAACAGTTATCCCTCCCCCAACAGGGCTGATTTTCTACCAGTGCCAGATGCTGAGTCCAATTACTCTTTTAAAAATCAAGACCCAGCGTGTCGATAATGAGCAGTCTCCCAAGTCTTTCTTAAATGAAAAGGTTTAAGCTTTATTTATGAAAACTCAGAACTCAGTTCCAAATTACGACTCTAATTTTTTTTGCGAAATGATAAACCTTCTTGCAATATGGTATCAACATTCAGTTTCTATCATTAAAACTTCTGTCTTAGCCGGGCGTGGCGGCGCACGCTTGTAATCCCCGCGCTTGGGAGGCGGAGACAGGAGGATCGCGCAGGTTAGAAGCCAGCCCCGCTGGCTTAAGAGACCCTGTTTCCAAATAAAAAAATATTAAAAAATAGGTCTGGGAGTGTAGCCCAGAAGTAGAAGGGCTTCCAGGAACCCCAGTACCACATACACACACACAAAAAAAACCTTCTGTTTTAATGTCTTAAAGATGTGTACATATTTTTAAAATTGTTTTACAACCAGAATTTTTTCCCTAAAGTCTTTTGCCATAAACAAACAAAAAGAAAAAAGAAAAGAGAAAAAAGAAAAAAGAAAAAGAAAAAAAATGGAAAGAGAAAAGATTTTGTTAGGAGATAATGTTTCTGCTGTGTGTATATCTTCTAACACAGAGTGACCCTCCTGGCCACAAGCTTATACTAAGGTTCTGATTGTGTAGGGTTTTGTAGAAATCACGTATTTCCTGACTCACTACACTTGAAGGCTGGCTTGTCGTCCCAGAGCAGGAGGCCTGGGGTGGAGCTGCCATGGTGCAGGCTGTCCGTCACTTTTCAATCTTAGGTGGATGAGACTGAACCCGCTTTGCTGCCACAGACGTGCTAAAGAAAAGCTGCATTGATTGGTTGCTTCGGGAAACCGGCTTCTATGTGATTTTACTGTGTTGTCACATGATTGCTCTTCCACTGGCTTAAAATGAGCAGGAGATCCATGGTGAATGGCTAAGTATTTTCGAAAGAACTGTGCGACAGACGTCCATCACCATGGAGTGCTAAAGACAGGCTATCCATAAGAAGTACAATTTCGTCTGGAATTGTGAAATTATCACATTTGCAATGGAAAGAAAGTATCTTCATTGAATCTTTTTTTTTGTACTAGGGATTGATTGAACCCAGGGGCATATTACCTCTGAGCTACACCCTAGTCCATTATATTATTATTATTATTATTATTATTATTATTATTTTCAGTACTGGGGATGGTATTCTACTTCCAAGTTACACCCCAAGCCCTGTTTCTTTTTTCTTTATTTTGAAACAGGGTCTCACTGAGTTGCAAAGGGCCTCACTAAGTAGCTGAGGCTGTCCGCAAACCGTGATCCTCCTGTCTCAGCCTCCCGAATGCTGGAATTACAAGCGTGCTCCACTACGCCTGGCTATTAATATTTTTTATTTTGAAAAAATTGCCATATTGCTAAAGGTCTTGCTAAATTTCTGAGGTTGGCATTGAACCTGTGCACCTCCTGTCTCAGTCTCCCAAGAACTAGGATGACAGGCACGCACCACTGCGCCTGGCTTCATCGAAACTTGAAATCCTAGCTTTTATGATCACCATAATGGAAAGTGCTGAAAATGAAAAGGCAAAGATGTTAGGAGACATGCGCGTTTCCCCCGCTGTAGTTTGAGTACTGACAAGACTCAGGGCATGGCAGTCCTATTTTTCTAACTCAGTCTTTCTACCTTTTTTTTCTCTTCTTCACACAAAAGATATTCACCATTGTCAGCCAGGATAACCGAAAGGTATTCTTCAAAGAAAGAGCTCACGTAAAGCAACAAGCTCGGAGTTCGCGTGGTCCAGAAGCTCAGAGTGACAGTCTCCCCGGACAGTGTGACATCCCTGTGTAAGGAAGAAGGCCGGGAGCTGTTTTCACTTAAGCTGTGATGTTCTTGAAAATTATAGGTCATTGAGGAGCCAGTTTCAAAATATGCGGATATCTCTGAAATAAAAAACATATTCTTTGTTATGTTAACACATTATAAGTTAAAAGTCTAGTTTTAAGTATTATTTTGTTTATGTTTATTCAGATAAGGTAATGGTGGCACATCGTGCCTTCTGTATTTGTAGGATTCCTTATCCATGAACTCAACCAACCACAGACTGAAAATATTCGAAAAAATTGTCTGTATTGAATATCTAAAGACATTTTTATTGTTACTATTCTCTAGACACTTTAACTACTATTCAGAGTATCTATATCTGTTTAAAAGTATATTTAAGGAAGGAATTCAATCCTATATATCTTGGTAGATTAAATAGTGAAGTGTTTTCCTGTTTTAAGTTTTTATACTTTTTAATTTTTAGTTTCTTAAGAATTAAAGTTTGAAAAACCAAGTAACAAATCCTTAATGCAAAATAAAATTGAATCACACTAAAAACTTCACTTAATTATCTAAATTATCATCATCTTAGACTTATGAATGATTAGTAGCCCAGTATAAATATGTATATGTGTGTGTGTGTGTGTGTGTGTGTGTGTGTGTGTACTAGGGATTGAACCCAGAGGTATTCTACCTCTGATCTACATCTCCAGCCCTTTATTTTATCTTATTTTAATTTTTTATTGGTGCAATCCTTTATTTTATTTTGAAACAGAGTCTTGCTAAGGCCGCCCTCAAATCTGCAGTCCTCCTGCTTCAGCCTCTCAAGTAGTGGGATTACAGCCATGCGCTACCACACCCAGTAATAAATATAAATTTAAAGGCAAATTCTCTCAGCTTTCAGTTCTGTTTTTTCTCCCAGGAGTTGTTGAGAGCCTAAGTTGTTCAGGCGGACTTCGAACCTGTAATCCTCCTGCCTCAGCTTCCCAAGTCCTGGGATTACAGGTGTGCATCACAGCATCTGGCTTACATCTTCCTTTGTAAACTGGATGTATTTTCTTTCATTTTTCTAAATTGGTGCATTATATTTATATATCATAGTGAGATCTTAGAAATATACACACAAAGCATATGTGTTTCCCTCTGGGTCCCACCCTCCTCCCTCCCCCTTACAGTGGATACTATTAATATTATATATAGGTCCATATATAAATAAAAATTATTATAAATGTTTCCATCATCGGATATTCCTTTCACCTCCCCACCTCCAGAAAAATTAGGAATGGTTTTAACTGTGAGTTTTCATTGATTTCATTTGTTTTCCTCTATTACTGATTTCTTGAGTGTATTTTTTTTATAATATATTAGGTTTTGTTTTTCAGTATTGGGGGTGGAACCCAGGGCCATTCTACCTCTGAGCTATACCTTTAACCCTATTTTTTATTCTTTATTTTGAAACAGCCTCTCACTAAATTTCAGGGGCTGCACTAATAGCTGAGGCTGGCCGTGAACTTCGATTCTCCTGTCTCAGCCTCCCAAATACAGGGATTACGAGCATGTGCCACCACGCCCGGCTATGTATTAGATTTTTCAAATGACTTTTCTGCAACAGTTGAGATGGTCTTGTAGTTTTGTCCCTTTTCCTATTGATAAGGTATATTATATTCATTAGTTTTCAGCTATCAAGCCATCTGTGCATTTCTGGGATAAAGGAAAAATTCACGGAGATGCTCAACCGTATGTTGTACTTTTCGATGCCAGAGTTTCTCTTTTAAAAACGTTTTTTTTCATTAGCTGAGCGTGGTGGCGCACACTCGGAATCCCAGCACTTGGGAGGCTGAGACAGGGGGATCACAGGTTCTCAGCCAGCCTCAGATACTTAGCGAAGCCCTCCGCAAGCTAGTGAGACCCTATTTCAAAATAAAGAATAAAAAATAGGGGTAGGGGTGTAGCTTGAAGTAGAAGGCCCCTGGGTTTAATCCCCGGTACAGCAAAATAAATAAATTGGTAAATAATAAATAAATAAATAAAATTTAAAAATTCATTCCATCTATTGTAAGACTGTATTTAAGGAAATGTCGTCATACTTTCTTCTTTAATTACAGCTCAGTGTCTTAGACTATTTGGGCTGCTTTAACAAAATGCAATAATCAACGTGGCTTAAACAATAACCGTGTTCTCACAGTTCTAAAGTTTGGGGAGTCTGTTATCAACAAGCCAACTGATTTTGGTGTCTGATGAGGGCCCTCTTTCTGGTTTGCAGATGTTTGCTTTCTTGATTTCTTTCTTCTTCTTCTTCTTTTTTTTTTTTTTTTGGCGGGTCTGGGGATGGAACCCAGGGGCATTCGACCTCCGAGCTACACCCATTGCCCTATTTTTTATTCTTTATTTTTGCAACCGGGTCTCACCGAGTTGCAGAGGGCCTCACTAAGTAGCTGAGGCTGTCCGCGAACCACGATCCTCCAGGTCTCAGCCTCCCGAATGCTGGGATGACAAGCGTGTGCCGCCATGCCCTGCTTTTTCTTGATTTCTTTCTCTTCTTACAAGGATGCAAATTCCATAAGCGGGCGCTCCTCCCTCATGGTCTAATTTCCTAAACCCAGTTGCCTCCCAAAGGCCCTGTCTCCATATCCCGCAACACTGGTGATTAGCGCTTCAGCACGCTGGGGCAGGGGGGATACACACGATCGATCCATAACATCTACTTTTGGCTTTTTGAACGTATCTATAATAGCTGCACTGGGATTCTTGCCTGCTAAGTCTGACATCTGGACTCTCTCAAAGACACTTTCTGTTTTCCTATGGGTAACACTGTTTTATTTCTTTGCATGGCTCATGATTTTTTTTTTAATTTGACACTGCAGATACTATCTTGTAATAATTCTTCATATAGACCCTCCTCAGGGCTGGTTGCTCTTTAATTTTGTTGTGGTGGTTAGTTTAGTGATTTCTGTTTACTCTGAAGTGTATAGCGTCTGATGTCACCCTTCGTACAGAGTCACTAGACATGTGTCCTCTCACCCCCAGGGGTGGTGGCCTTGGTAAGGCCCCCTCACCGTTTTCTAGCCTTTTTTCTGTGTCAAGCTATCTGCCTCTGTTGATGTCACACACGGCTATCAGTATTCACTTGTCACCTCTGTCCTTTTTTTTTTTTTTTTTTGGTGGTACTGGGGATGGAACCCTTCTCGGGCTACGTATTTATTTTAGTGCTAGTGTGTTTTAATATTATTATATCTACATGAAGATACTCTGCTAATTTTTATAATCCTGTTAAATATCTTTTTATATTATTTTTGTGCTTTTATTAGTGCATGGTAGCCTCACCTCATAGTGTAAATAATGTTGACATTGATATACGTGCACACAGCATTCTGTTCCCCCACATCCCCATTTCCCTCCCTCCCAATACAGGGTACCCAGACTGATGTTGGTGTATATTCATGTGTGTACACGTAGACAATGGTAGTATTTCCATTAATGAGCCTCAGTCTTCCTCCTTAGATCTCCTCCCTGGCTCCACTGGAGTCTCTCGTGCAGCCCAATCACTCTCTGTCCTACACACAGTAGAGGAAACACATGACCCTCACTCTCTGTGACTGGCTAATCCCACTTAACATAACGTTCTCCAGGTCCTTCCATTTTCTTGCAAACTTTCCACTTAAAAACACAAATAACCCAGTCAAGAACGGGCAACTGAACTGAAGAGACGCTTCACGAAAGAAGAGATAAAACAGCCAATAGATACATGAAAAAATGTTCAATATCATCAGCGGTCAGGGAGCTACAAATTAAAGCTACACTGAGATTCCATCTAGCCCCAATCAGAATGGCAATTAGGAAGAAGTCAAATAACAATAAATACTGGCGAGGCTGTGGGGAAACAGGCACCCTTCTACGCTGTTGGTGGGACACTGCAAACTAGTTCAGCCACTGTGGAGATCAGTGTGGAGATTCCTTAGAAAACTGGGAATGGATCCACCATATGATCTGGCCATACCACTCCTGGGTATCTTTCCAAAGGGGTTTAAGCTAGAGAACTGCAGTAATCTATGTATAGCCTTGTTCATAGCAGCATAATTCACAATAGTCAAATTATGGAACCAGCCCAGGTGCTCAGCAACAGATGAATGGCTTACAAAATGGTGGGGAACACACACCATGGGATTCCACTCAGCAAGAATGAAAGGGGGGTTTAAAAAGCATCCTTGCTTCACAGCAGTCACTGTAATCAATAAGTGATGTTTTAATGACCTTAAAACCAGACCAGTCCAAGAACAGAGTTCTAAAAACAAAATTATTTCGAGAACATTAGCACTGAACAGAAGACAGAAATAACACCGAGATCATCCCAATAAGAAGCTTAGACAGAACAGATAGTATATTTAACAGCCTAAGTTTTAAAAAATGGTCATACCCTTTCCAAATTCAATACAGGAACTTGGGACAGAAATGATTCGATTGCAATCACTGTACCATCATATTTCTTCTCTATGATGTCAAATGCTTCAAGTGCTCCTGGTGTCCTGTGAATTCCCCACACTTTCTCTATTATCCGTGTCCCGCGGCACTCACCCTGCGAGCAGAAGGGCCCCCCGTAGGCGGAGAAGGAGCAGTCACAGGCCACCCCCCTGCGCTGTTCCCGGCACAGCCCTCCGTGGCGACACAAGTGTCCGTAGCTGGCACAGTGGCCCGCACACCCGGGCTCCACCCCCGGCGTCACGGTGGCTCTGTCTTCCAGGTCCAGGGCCATCCCGTTCAGCCGCAGGGACCGAATGCAGCCCAGGAAGCCCCTCTGCCTGCCGGCCGTCCCACCTAGGAGGGAAACACGCAAATAGAGATGTGTTCCTTGGTATTTTATTCAGGAATTTACATGCACGTCAAACTCAGGCCTTATGGAGACAGACAAAAGGGACATATGTCTGGAAGACTGCAAGCATATACTATTTAAAAAACAAACTATTTTTTCAGATATCATGAATCTTCACAGGACATGGACTAAAACATCATTCTAACAGCTTTTGGACATAGTGAAATTGGCAAATATTTATTCCAAAAGTGTTCCCAAGGCTACCGTGTGGTAGCGCATGCTCATAATCCCAGTACTTGGGAGGCAGAGACAGGAGGATAACAGGTTTGAAATAAGCCTCAGCACAATGAGGTTCTCAGCAATTTAGCAAGACCCTATTTCATTGTTTTTTCTTTTTTTGTGTGGTACTGGGGATTGAACTCAGGGGCACTGTACCTCTGAGCTACACCCCGAGCCCTATTTATAAGTCTTTATTTTGAAAAGGGTTTCACTAAGTTGAGGAGGGCCTCATGAAGTAGCCGTGAACCTACAATTCTCCTATCTCAGCCTCCCAAGCACTGGGATTACAAGCATGTACCACTACGCTCAGTTGGCGAGACCCTGTTTCCAAATAATAAATAACATAGGTCTGGGAATGTAGTCTGGACGTAGGAAACCCCTGGGTTCCATTCCTAGTAAACACACACACACACACACACACACACACACACACACACACACGTTTCTTAAATTTCACAAAATATAAACCACATCAACATTACTTATGGACAGTGAGCACATTGGAGTGACAGCTGAATGTCACTCTTGGATGGGCTCTCTAAACAAAGCAGGAAAAGACACTAAGAAGAAAAGAAAGAGAAGCCAGGAGGAGAGAGGCCATCTCGATTTATCCCGGTAGTCCTTCATTCCACCCGCCCCTCTCCGAGGATACAGTGGTAATGCTGACTGAATATTACATACGTGTACACGCTACCACAGCCGACGCCAGTGCTAAAGGAGCCGTTTAGAGCGTCTACACCACTCATGTCAGGATAAACCCATTACGAGGCCGTGACGTTTTGCTACCGTGTCAGCACAGAAATGACCTGTGAATGGACAGATTCTGGAGCCTCCTCCCAGCCATCCCGACTCAGTGGGCCTTTGGGGGGCCCCAACCTGAAGTGTCCCCAGCTTCGTGGGTGGTTCTCAAGCCAGTATTTCTCCACCATAGTTTTATAAACCTTACTGTCGTGGTCCGAAAGTGGGACCCGCTGGAGAAGGTTGGATCTACGGGGGGTGGCCGGGGTTGAATCTGTCCCTGATGGTTTCCTTCTCTCTCTGCCCTCCCCCGTGAGCTGATTTAGCCTTTTTCTCCTCTGCTATTCCCTAAAGCCCCCCCCCCCCAAGCCATTCTGCCACCCCTAGATGCACTAATAGGCCTACTCTAGTTTGGGCTAGTCAGGCATTTTGGTGACAGTGGTGAAAAATCTAAAACACCTTCCCAGGAATGTTTATTCCAGGTGAATTTTTATGTTTATTTTCCATTTCCATGAAATGATCTGTAGAAATATAAATGCACAAATAAAGGTGTGATTTGACTCCTGCTTTAGTTGGGATCCGGAGTTCCCTGCAGAGGCCGGTTCGCGTGTTAAAGGCTTCATCCGTAGTTTGGTGCCACTGGGATGTGGTGGAAAGTTGAAGACGTGGAGCCCCGTGGGAGGTTTTAGGTCACTGAGGACCTGCCCTTGAAATAGACTGTGGGACCCTCATCTCTTCCGTGTTCGGTGAGCAGTTAGACCTCCGTGGATCTGTTACTCCCACCATGATGTGCCAGAGCCCCGGAAACAGCGGGTCCACTTGGTCATGGGCTGAAACTCCAAACTGTGAGCCTTTAACCTCACCTCTTTATGAGTACCAACCATGCTGAGGGCCACAGTTTATGGAGCCACATATATAAACCTCCCCACACGTGCAAAAATGTGCACGCATGCACACGCACACACACACAGATTTGCACACATTTGAATTCATCACGCAGCGTTTAGTATCTGGAATGTGTCGCCTGTTCTTTTGTTAAGTAGGCTGTGTGATTATTTGTGATGTGGCCCAATTTCTAGTCGGACCATATCTTTATTTTATTTTAAGATGCATAACAAAGTGAGAGCTGTTACCTTATTCTGCTTGGCTTCTAAGTTAGAATGGAATCGTTTTCAAAAAGCAATACAGCAAAATGTTTTCCCCCCTGGGGAGAAATGTACAAATGAGGACACTGTGAATAAGAAAGCTAACGGAGGCTTCCGTTTAGAAGCCTCCTTTCCGTTTAGACCACGGGCCGTGGTCTAAGGAAATGAACTGCAAGAGTAACAGAGGACAGTGATTATTAACGAGAGCACGCTAAGAGAGACTTGGAAGGCAGGATGGCGTAGGGGCCAGCAGGAGCTGCTCCGGAGCCTCGGACACTACTGTGCTGTTGCTGCCCCCGAGTCTGCGTTTGAGCAGACAATGGATGACTTGTGTCCCACTCGCTAAACCATTCTCCAACCCCATTAAACCTGACATCTGAGAAATGGCTAAGGTCGCTAACTAGCACTCGGCATGCTGATGAAACGTCACAGTCACAGGTGCCGACCATCTGTGGTGTGTTCAAGCGCGGGCTCAGAGCTCTTGGGGATCTCCTCCCTCTTACTGGGCGGTTACCTTGCCTTTCTGAGACTTGGCTATCTCATCTGTAGCCAAGTGCTGGTAATACCTGCAAAATCAGGTAGCAAAGAGCAGCAGTTGCTTGGAATTGTTTTTGAAAGTACTTGAATGGTTACGGTTTTTTCTAGGTTCACCTGTGTGGTCACACCAACGTTGCCTGGAGACATTGGCACTCACCAACGAACAGCTGGCTGCTGAGCTGCAGGCGGACGTGGCCGTCGGCGGGGGCGGGCTGGGTCTTCTGCGGGAGCTGGTCCACTCGGAGGGAGGCTGCCTTCACGTTCCTCTCCGCCCTCACGTGGTGCCACCGGCCGTCATTAAAGGGAGCGGGCGACTGCACCGTGACCTCGCGAGGCCCGTTCCCCACGTCGAAGGAAAAGGTCACTTCTGTGGGAGCTGGGGATGGCATATATGAATATTGCTCAAGTTAACTCATGGGGAGAAAGTATGGTGTTGAGCCAAGATAGGAAAATACCACAATATGCTCATTTTGAAAGGAGACAATGAGATGGAGGCAAAAGTGTGACTCGAGGTGGGCAAGAGAGAGGGCAGAATAAGTTTGTGTCCTGGGGAAAAAACAAAACAATACTCTTGCTTAATGCATTTATTCTCATAGTTTACCGCTCAGTTGGGCTCAGTCCTAATAGCAGAGCTATGTCCCCAGAGGTAGTCACAAATAGAATTGGCTGTATATGTAAAAGAATTTTACTTAAAAGTGGTTCAAAGAGAGCTGATTATGGTGGCCCCTGCCTGCAATCCCAGTACTTTGGAGGTGGAGATAGGAGGATCAGAGGTTCAAGGGTAGCCTCAGAAATATAGTGAGACTCTCAGAAATCTAATAAGACCCTGCTTAAAAAAATTTAAAAAGAGCTGAGAGTACAGCTCAGAGGTAGAATAATGCCCCTGGGTTCAATCCCTAGTACTACGTGAAAAACAAAACAAACAAAAAAAAACCCCCACTTTTGTCAAGCATGGTAGTGCACACCTATAATCCCAGTACTTGGGAGGCTGAGACAGGAGGATCACAGGTTTGAGTCCAGCCTCAAACCTGTGAGTCTCTACACAACTTAGACCCTATTTACAAATAAAAAATAAAAAAGAGCTAGAGGTTTAGCTTAGAGATTGAATCCCTCTGGGTTCAATCCCCAGTACCCAAACAAAACAAAACGAAACAAAATGACGAGTGTCACAAAAAGAGTCAAGGTGGGCATAGTGGTGCACATCTGGAATCCCAGCACTTGGGAGGCTGGGATAGGAGCATCCCAGGTGTGAGGTCAGCCATGCCTGAGTTCAATTCCTAGCATGTCTGTCTGTCTGTCTGTCTGTCTGTCTGTCTGTCTCTGTCTCTCTCTGTGTCACACACAGTCCAAAGCCTAAAGACTAATCTAATAAAAATGTAAATTTTGACAATAATACATTAAGTGTTGGGTACATGAAAAACATCTATCTGGTAAAATGTTTTCTAACTTAGCAAATAATTTGATGAGTTTGATTTAAAGTTCCGATTATACCCAGCTATAGTCAAGAGAAAACATTTTAATGAATTATTACCCACTTGATGCTTCAAAGGTTGACTTTCTCTTTAAAATTATTAATTAAAAGAATATAAATGCAATATCCAATAAGGAAATAAAATATCGAGTAAGAATGATAATATTTAAAAATTTTATTTAGTTAGCTTTTTTTTTTTTTTGGAGGGGGTAATAAGCTTGAACTCCGGGGCATTCTACCACTGAGCTACGGGCCTGGCCCTTTTTATTTTTTTCTTTTGAAACAGGGTCTCGGTGAGTTGCTGAGGGTCTAGTTCCTGAGGCTGTCTGTGAATCCTGCGATCCTCCTGTCTCCGCCTCCCATTAGTTTTTTATTGCTAAATAATGGGCATCCCAGGACTGTCCAGAGGAGGCGACTCACCGCGCAGTTCTATCCTGATGAAGTCTGTGATCCCCAGGTCCTCCATAAACACACCAGAGGAAACCGTGGTCTTAAAAAAAAAACTCACGTCAGCCGTCAGTTCTCCGTGGAGAGTAGGGAAATGAAGGTACGAAGTCTCAGTGTTGAAGGAAGCCGAATTCCAAAAGGACTCTGTATAAAAAAGACAGAAAAGAGGACTGCATCCGTGAGTCGTTCTTGTTGCTAAATGCATTAGTAACAGCATAAACCATCGCTGGGGGTCCTGAACATTCTTGCCATGTTGTCTTAGGTAACGTCCAAACCGCGATTATGTTAAGGATTAGAATCCTGATGTTGAGAAAAGCCAGAAAGAGAAAAGCAAGAGGGACCCGCTATCACAGCAGTGCTGTGGGCGGTGTCCGTGGAGGCGGGGGTCGGTGAGACTGGGTCCAGAATCACAGCCAACTATGGCTGCAAAAGGAGGAGTGGCGTCCGAGACAGCGCCGTAGGCTCTGGTCCAGCTGGGATGGACACAAGTGGGAATGAGCCAACTGGGCAGGCCGGGGTGTGGAGAGTTGGAGGGAGCACTGGAATATGAGCCTGGAAGCCACAGCGTAGCTCGTGCCCCCCTTCTTCCTCACAGCCTAAGAAACAAACAACAAAACCACACGGCAGCAACCCATCGCCCTAATAATGCCCTTCAGAGCAAATAAAAAACTCTTAGCCGGGCGTGGTGGCGCACGCCTTTGGGAGGCTGAGACCAGGAGGATTGCAGTTTGAGGACAGCTTCGACTACTTAGTGAGGCCCTCTGCAACTCAAAATAAATAATAAGGGATAAAAAATAAAGAATAAAAAATTCAAAATAAAGAATAAAAAGTAGGGCTGGGGGTGTAGCTCGGAGGTAGAATGGCACTGGGTTTTATCCACGGTACCACAAAAACAAAAACAAACAAAACCTCTTGCTTTTCCTCTGCTCTAGAACCTAAGTCGGGCTGACCGCCGTACTTGTCTGTGCAATCTCTCTAGTTTCTCCCTTCTGGGGACTTTTCTAGTCTTCTTGACTATGGCTTGACATTCTTTTTTTCTGTTACCATGTTTCAGTGGATTGTAGGATGCGCCTTATTTTGCATCTGATTAACATACATTTGCATAAAAAGACCACAGAGGCGGCCTTGTGCTCTTCTCAGGTATCTAATCAGGCGGCATCCGCCCTGTCACTGTCCACTCAGACATCCTAGTACTACGTCACCGCGATTGCCTGGTAAAGTGCTATCTGGCATCTGTCCCTATAAAAGTTAATGTTCTTTCTTTGTAATTTTTAAATATCTTGAATGCCTAACGACCTTAACATAACCTCATCCACTGGTTTTACAATGAGTTGATGGCTCTTGAATTATTATTGTGACTGCTGCCAGTAGCCTTTTTCTGAGTTCCACCATTCCAATTAATTTGGTTGCTAATCTTCCCTTAGGAAGAGCTTTCCTCTTGACCTCCGATTTGCTTTTGTTTGTTGATTTATTCTATGTGTGTGGGGGGGAGGTTAGTGGGGATGGAACCCAGGGACAGTCTACCCGTGAGCTAAATTACCAGCCTATTTTATTTTTTATTTTGAAACAGAGTCTCACTAAGTTGTTGAGGGTCTCACTAAATTCAGAGGCTGGCCACGAACTTGCAATTCTCCTGTCTCAGCCTCTCAAGTATTGGAATTATAGGTGTGTCCCACCATGCCCAGCTCTCCATTTTTAATTATATCAATAGCACTCTTAGATTTTTATTATAGTAAATAGATGAAAATCTATTTATTGTAATTATTTAAATGTTTTAACTGTCCAAAATGTGGTCAGTAGGAGCCTTCTTAAGTCATTTTGACCATTTTCCCCTCCCTTTCTTTCTTTCTTTCTTTCTTTCTTTCTTTCTTTCTTTCTGTGGTACTGAGGATTGAACTCGGGGGCTTTCTACTTGGGTCTCATCTTTAAGACATTGCATTATGTCTAGGCAAATATTCCCAGGTCTGAAAAATTCCACAACTGAAAACACTCCTGGTCCCAAGCATTTTGGAGAAGAGATAATTAAACGGTATTCACTAATGAAATATTGATCCCTAGCCCAAGCGATGCTCTCATATTGCCACGCGTGTTGTGATTTGGGCTCTAACTGTCCCCTCAAGGCCCATGTGTTAAGGGACGGCTCACTTGTTTGTGGCATTCTTGGGCGTGGTGGGACTTTAAGAGGCGAGGCTTGGTGGGAGGAAGGAGGCCTCTGGGGTGGTCCTTGAGGAGAGGTTGGAGGCCCCAGCTCCTCCCTGTGTCTCTGCTTCCTGTAAGGCTAAGGGGCCTCCTCTGCCTTGCTGTCCTGCCGTGATGTCCACGCCGCCACAGGCCCAAGTGACAGAGCCAAATAACCATGAACTGAAACCTCTGAAACTGAACCCAAAAAAGCCTTTCCCACTTAGGACCTCTTGACATCATCTGCCATTAATTTTCTCTTTGGCCAAAATTTGTAGTCTTTAAAAAAAAATCAAAGCACATTATAATGAAAAGAATCCTTTTTCTTGTTACTACTTACTGTCTCCTTGGCAGAGCAGAGGCCCCAGTGTATAAACAGCGTCAGGGCGCGGTTGGCCCGTGTCCGTCATCACAACCTGCGCGACTGGCAGGTGCTCCTTACGGGAAAGGACTATTGTATCACTGGTCCTAAAAAACAACAACCCAAACCCTTAAGATTATTTGAATTGACACAGGACACAACTAACTATGATCTCTCATTGCATTTTGAAACTAACATCACAGGACTTACACTTAAAAACCTTTTCAGTGTTTGAGAGTAAAGACTCTTAAGAACCTAAGTCAAGGGTCAGAAAAGCTTTTCCGTAAGGAGTCTTCAGCTCGGGTCGATGGTATCAAGGGGAAAATGTGACTCCCGGGAAGTGAGGTGGGTCAGCCTGGGAAATTCTTTATTGATGTGGTAGGCATCAAAAGCACTATTTCCATGTTTGTGGTCACCATTCTATCAAGATATTTATGTAATTCTATGCTTGTTTATGAAGGATGCTTGAATTTAAAGTTCCACATTTGCATATAAGCCCCAAGTTTCATTCATTCATTTTTTTTTTTTTTTGTACTGGGGATTGAACCCAGGGATATTCTACCTCTGAGCTACACTCTGATCACTTTTTATTTTTTTATTTTGAAATAGATCCTCACTAAATCGCAGAGGCTGGCCTCAAATGTGCAATTCTCCTGTCTCAGACTCTCAAATACCGGGATTGCAGGTGTGCACACTATGCCTGGCATTCCACTCCATTTTTAATCCTGTGTGCAAATACTGAGGTTGTATAAGCAGATGCTGTATGCATCTTAGTTGCACTGGAACAGATACTAAGTGTTTTTTTTTTTTTTTTTAGTTCCCACGTGAACATGAGGATGGCTGACATTTTCCTTCAACTTCTTATTGGTGTAAGCAGATCCCAACGATCACAGGCTTATATAGAATACCAAAGCTTCGCCAGAGTTACCATATTTTTTCAAAATTTCTTAGTGGGATATATCATTTTTTTTCCTTTTTTTCTCTATTAGTTTGTGAAATTTCTGCCATAAGTTAAGCATCCCTTATTTGAAAACCTGGAATGGGAAATGCTCTAAAATATGAAAAATTTTGAGCCGTGGCATGATGCCATGGAACTCTCCTCACATGACCTCAGGTGATGGTCAAGGGCAAAGATTAGGTGCACGAGTGCTCACGGAGGGCTGAGTCTGGGTCCCGCCTCTGAGATATTTCACTAAGTCTATGGAAATAATACAAATTCCAAAATCTGAAACACTTCTGGTCACAAACATCTTGGATGAGGAATACTTGACCCGCACAACATAAACACGTAAAAGTTCATTTCTAGGCACAGTAATCTCTTGCGGTACTCTTAAAAATGCAGTAAGAGAACTTTCAAAGACTTGGCTTGAATGAGCCTTTTTTCTCTCTAGAAATTATATTTTTCTAGGAAATATGACAATTTCTAAAAACTATTATTAATTGTTTTCCAGGAGACTTGGTTTGATAAAAAGTAGAGCTTATAAACTGGGGGAGAGGGGTTGTTAAGGAAGCCAAAGGTGAAAATACTGAGCCCGCTTAATATGTCACTAGTAACATAGTCATTAAGATCTCTTTTTTTTTCTTTTTTTTTTTGGTCCTGGGGATGGAACTCAGGGGCATTCTATCTCCAAGCGACACTCCCAGCCCTATTTTTTATTCTTTATCTTGAAACCGGGTCTCACTGAGTTGCAGAGGGCGTCACTAAGTAGCTGAGGCTGTCCTCGAACCACGATCCTCCTGTCTCAGCCTCCCAAATGCTGGGATTACAATCATTCAACACCGCACCTGGCTATGATATAGTTGTTTTATAAAATTGCTTTTGGAATTGCTGACATATATTGAGAAGTTTAAAACATTTTCACATTACACAGAAAAAAAATACCCCCAAAACAAAGCCGGTACACATTCCACGAGTAACCTCAAAACTGATTTCTAAGAAGAGAAGCACTGCAATCGCTAACAAGAAAATTCTGCATAAAAGAAAACTTAAAGCAAAATTTTCAAATTCCTTGAAATCCTGAGTGCTAATTGTTTCAAGGTGTATGCTATAGAACACTTTGTTCTTGGTCACACTCAAGTCCAATTAAGTGAGCGTGAGAAATAGTTGATTCCACAAAAAAAAGACATTCCTTTTATGCAGGACCCTAGAGCTTCCAGTGTTTATTGGTGGGTTTCTAACACTACGCAGAGTTACGTCCCCAGTACATTTAAGGCACAGCCTTGGAGGAATTTGCCTTTTGATTTACTTCTATGAGTTTAGTGTGCTAGTTTGATTAGTTAAATTGAATTTCAAAGACTGATGCTTGGTTTCTGACTTAAGAAGACTGATTTAAGAAGAATAAAATGCACCTAGTATAATATTCACAGGGGCACAGTGAATCTTAGCACATAAAATTTAGTCCTTAGATTAATTGGTGAAATTCCATCCAAACTTATTTTTTTTAACTTTCTTGGACATGCTTTAGTTACTTTTTTGGTCCCAGTTTGTTATTAACTATGTATAATTGAGAAATAAAACTTCATCTTTCGTGCAGGGAAATCACCATTCATCCCGGTCAGGATGACAGCTGCAGTAATACTGGGAGTCCACACAGCTCCCCGCTAAGCCACAGGCGCACGTGTGAGCACCAGGCAGGGAGCCGCCCCCGGAGGCCTGGGTCTCATTGCTTCTCCCAGTCCACCAGTCCAGGGAGGGTCCATCTGAAAGACAAGCAGGGGAAGATGTCGTCAACTTCGTCCCCACCACCACCACGGCCATATGGTTTCCTTTATCCCTAGGTCTAAAGTGTGTATGGGGGGGAGGGGGGGGAGAGAGAGAGAGAGAGAGATTGAGATTCTTCAGAAGTTATATTTTACCCCTGCTGACAAACATGCTGTTTCTTTAAGCATACCGATAAACTTTTATGTGCCCCTACCCATATTTCAATATCTAGGCTTAAATGACTCTTATGTATTTTCTTGTATTAGAAAGTTTCCTTTTTGTACATGAAGAGCACATCAAAATAACATTCATAAGACATTTGCCATCAAAAGCCAAAGTTATTTATACACAAAGGTGTATCTGGTCGAGGTGATAAAACGCTCACTGAGAACTTTAATGTCATGATCAGATATAGTGAGTTGCCTCATTGTATCTTTGTAAGAGAAGCTACTATTTATCAGACATTTGGAAAGGTAGGGTACTCTCTGTCAGGACCTAATGCATCTTCTTTCTTTCTTTCTTTCTTTCTTTCTTTCTTTCTTTCTTTCTTTCTTTCCTTCTTTCCTTCCTTCCTTCTTCCTTCTTCCTTCCTTCCTTCCTTCCTTCCTTCCTTCCTTCCTTCCTCCTCCTCCTCCTCCTCCTCCTCCTCCTCCTCCTCCTCCTCCTCCTTTTTGTGTGGTGCTGAGGATGGAACCCAGGTATTGTACCTCAGAGTTATACCTCCAGACTATTTTATTTTCATTTTGAAACAGGATCTCACTAAGTTGCTAAGTGCCTTGCTAACTGGTTGAGGCTGGCACAAACCTGTGATCCTCCAGGCTCAGCCTCCCACCTTGGAATTACAAACGTACCACTATACCCAGCTCTACCTAATGCTTTCCTTGGAGCTATTTATTTCCCTTGCATTGCATGACCCAGCTGTTTATTTGGAGGCTAAAGAAATGACAATGAGACGTCCTCCTTATGCCTGAAGCAAATATTACACTGAGGAAAAAAAAAATGCCCTGGGTCATCTGCAAGGAGTGTGGGTGTTCGGCGCCATCTGGCTGGCCATGGTCAGATGACAGAGCCCGGCAGCACCGAGTCCTGCAGAACCACAAGTCAAGAGAAGTGCTACTGGGTGGTCCTGGGCACAGATTTCAACGAAGGTAGGGTGGCTCTCGCGGTGGGTGTGCAGGTCTCCATCTTAGAAGGAAGGAAGAAAGGAAGAAGGCAATTTGCAGCCATCATGACACGAGAACATGAGAAGAACAGAACTGGATGATCTCGGTTCTCAGGTGTGCTTGGCTATGCAGTGCGTCTCTCAGATTTACAGTGGTCATCAGCTGGCCCTGATGTAGGATCTGGAACTTTCCCCAGCTTCTCATCACTGCTTATTACAACTCCCTACAGGTCACTTAGACATAGGTCTATGCATTTGTCACCACCATTTCCACCCTTCTACTCCCATCCAAAAATAGAAACATAACAATTCTGAGAAGCTTATAAAAAATCAGTATCAAGAATCTTTTAGGTATGGTGACAGGCCTGTAAGACCAGACAGAAGGATTGCAAACCAGCCTTAGCAACTTAGCGAGACTATGTTTCAAAATTAAAAATAAGCCGGGTGTAGTGATGCATGCTTATAATCTCTGCATTCCAGAGGCTGAGATAGAAGGATCTGGGTTCGTGGCCAGCCTCAGCTACTTAGTGAGCCCTTTGCAACTCAGCGGGACCCTGTTCAAAATAAAAGAATAAAAAATAGGGCTGAGGGTGTAGCTCGGAGGTGGAATGCCCCTGGGTTCTGTCCCTAGTACCGCCAAAATAGAGAGGGGGGGAGAGAGACAGAGACAGAGACAGAGACAGAGACAGAGAGAGAAGGAAAGAAAGAACCTAAAAATATACTGAAACCTTGAACTAAAAGAAATCCAGAAAATTTAATAGTAATTTGTTTTTAGAATACTACTTTAAAAAGTACTTACCAGCTGGGCATGGTGGCGCACGCTTGTAATCTCTGCGCTTGGGAGGCTGAGACAGGAGGATCACGCAGGCTCGAAGCCAGCCTCAGCTGGCTTCAGAGACCCTGTTTCCAAATAAAATATAAAAATATAAAATAGGTCTGGGCGTGTAGCCCAGAGGTAGAAGGCCCCTGGGTTCCATCCCCAGTACCACCAAAAAAAAAAAAAAAAGTACTTACCACCACCACACTTGCATAGATTAAAGTGTGCAATACTCATTGCATTCTAATGTATAATAAGTTTATATCTAAATCTGCATTATTCCCTACAAAGTAGTAAAATGTATACATTTTTAGAGATAACATCTTTGGCTTCATTCAGATGTTTCAAAGTGTTCTCGAGAATCTATAAACTCTAAAAACAACAACAAAACTTAAAGCAGCTTGTGCATGGTGAGGATGGTCTGGACTTCTGCCTTCCTGCTTCTCCCTACTAAAGACAATAATAAACTCTGGTAATAATGCAAAGAAACCCAAAGGTGGGAAGAGAAAGGCTATCTGTCTAGGGCCTGGAACTGTAGGAAAGCTACCATGGTCTATACAGAATCTTATTATCACTCCACACCTCATGTTAGAAACAATCCTAAAAGAAGAAAAATGATAAAAGCTAGAAAATTTAGATCTGCATAAGCAATGAAAAGCATATAAAACATTTTGTCTTATTATTAATTGGTATAACAGAAAACCATTCCAAATAACTGTCTCAACAATGTGTTGGGTGCTGATAGTTCATGGTAAGTGAAACGCATGGCAGCGTTAATGGGGGACGGGCCGGAGGGGCTGAAGGAACGCTCACAGAGGATCAGAGCTGTCAGTAAAGCGGATGTGTTATTGGAAAAGAGAAGTGGATTAGTTGGGATATGTATTTCATACTCCAGGGAAATCACATAAGATTCTAAAATGGAATGTGTGCTAGAACAGATGAAATCATAAAATGATGCTCAAGCCAGAAAATAAATAAGAGGAATTCTAAAGAAAGGAAGACAAGGAAAGTTAAGTCACCTACCGTGGAGTGAATGTGGTTTGTCCCCCAGGGACCCTGTGTGGGACGTGCGGCCCTCGGCGGGCGGGCAGCGTGAGAGTTGGTGGGAGGTCCTAGCCACTGGGTTGCTGCTCTTGGAAGGGGTTAGGTGGTTTCCATGGGACCCTGCTGCCGTAGAGTAGCCCAACCCTGAACTTCTCTTTGGGTTTCTATTTGGTGAAGCCTCCATTTGAGGCAGCCTTGAGGGGACTCCTCAGAGCTGGGCCAATGCTGGCGTCAGGCTAGATAGACCTCTTTTTGCTACAAGTACCTAGCCTTAGATATCCTGTTATGACAATGACAAGTGGACTGACACAGCAACGGATAAAGAAGTGTCGCAGTATGGTCAATATTAATCTGAGCATCAACAATCACTTTAAGCGTGAATGGTCAAGCCGGGCGCGGTGACGCACGCCTGTAATCCCAGCACTCGGGAGGCTGAGACAGGAGGATCGCCCAGTTTCAAAGCCAGCCTCAGCTAAGGTGAGGCTCTCGGCAACTTAGTGAGACTCTGTTTCCAAATGAAATATAAGAATAGGTCTGGGAGTATAGCCCAGAGGTACAAAAGACCCTGGGTTCCACCCCAATACAGTAAAAAAAAAATGTGAATGGTCTAATATACCAATTAAAATACAGACAAGGTTAAAAAAAAAGACAAGATCCAACTATATGTTGTCTACCAAAATTCCCTTTAAATATAAAATGACAACTAGATTAAAAGTAAGAGGGTGGAGAGAGATATACTATGTGAACACTAATCAAAACAAAGCTAGAGTTCCTCTGTCCATTTGTGTGTGTGTGTGTGTGTGTGTGTGTGTGTGTGTGTGTGGTACTGGGGATGGGACCCAGGGGCTTTCTACCTCCGGGCTACACTCCCAGACCTATTTTATACTTTATTTGGAAACAGGGTCTCACTAAGTAGCTGAGAGCCTCACTAAGCAGCTGAGGCTGGCTTCGAACCTGCGCAATCCTCCTGTCTCAGCCTCCCAAGCGCGGGGATCACAAGTGTTGCGCCGCCACGCCTGACTGCTATGTCCACTTAGGCAATTTTGGAGCAAGAAAAATGGTCGAGGATGAAGAGGGGCATTTATGATGGTAAAGGGGACGTTCTCCAGGAAGATGGCGCAATGTTTAATGTGAATGTACTTAACAACAGAGAATCAAAATATGTGAGACAGAAACTGACAGAACTCCAAGGACGAGGAGACAAATTCTCTATCACCCCTGGAGACGTCGATACCCTTCTATCAGGAATTGACGGGCTCGGCAGGCAGAAAATCATTAAGCACACACTTAAACCTGAGCAGCACCATCAATCAACTGGGCCTAATTGACATTTATAGAATATTCCGCCCGACAGCTGCAGAATGCACTTTCTTCTGAAGTTCACACGCACAAGTCACTTGTTAGAGTGTATTCTAGGTCACAGAACACACCTTACTGGATGCAAAGAACAGAAACCATATAAAGTATGTTTTTATGTAGGAATGTTATCAAACTAACAACCAGTAATGGAAAAATAACTGGAAAAAATGTATGGAGATTTAACAGCACACTTCCAAACAAAACATGGTTGAAGATGAAGGCTCAAAAGGAAAAAAAAAAAACACTTTAAATGAAATAAAAATAGAGTTTATAAAAAATTAGTCATATACAGTGAAAATAATACACAGAGGAAATTTACATCATTTTATATGAATTTAGAAGCAATTTATATGCTTCTTCTTTCTTTCTTTCTTTCTTTCTTTTTTTTTTTTTTTTGGTGGTACTGGGGTTCCTGGAAACCCTTCTACCTCCGGGCTACACTCCCAGACCTATTTTTATACTTTTTTATGTGGAAATGGTCTCTTACGCCAGCACGGCTGGCTTCGAAGCAGCGCGATCCTCCCGTCTCTGCCTCCCAAGCGCGGGGATTGCAAGCGTGCGCCACCACGCCCGGCTATATGTGTCTTTAAAAAAATCTAAAATCTCAAGAAATCTAAGTATCTAAAAAAACTTCAACATTAATGATCCAGGTTTCCACCGTAG
>NC_137799.1:97946410-98177570 GCF_963383645.1 Muscardinus avellanarius
TCATCTTGTGTGCCTGTGTTTGCAGTACCGCACAGAGGCGCCTCCATCCTCAAAGGAGAGTTCTCCAGCTCCGGCCCCGGGCCGCGTCCTCAGCCTGTCTGTCTCTTTGGGTCAGTTCAGCCTTGACACTTGGTGCCTCGAGGCTTTCTCTGTCCTTGCCTCGCGTGACCTCGAAGTTACCAGGCAAACTTGAGCATGTGAAAGGGATAAAGAGTTTTTCCCTCTTCTGGAAGGTGCAAAGGATCCTAAGAGAGAGTTGTACACAGAAGGTATGCTCAGATGACTTTAACTGCCTAATAATAATAAACTACAAATCCCAAAATAAACTCCTGGACACGGCAGTGAAGTCTGGACTTCAACTGCAAAAGCGAGGCCAGGTGTGTGAGGGTGCGAGGGGCGTGGGCATTTCCTGGTTTTTATTTCTTTCTTTTTCCTAAAATATGTATTTTAAGGTGGCAGTTTGATTTCTTTGATGTGCTCCTTTACAATGCTTGGGCACGTGGTGCTTTCATCTTTCTTAGACGTCTACTTTGCAGTTTGAACGAAAGGTATGGCAAAAATATATTGATCCTACGACAGCTATTAAAAATCCTTTCCCCCTCCCTGCAAACTGTATATAAATCAGTCTAAAAACCGCAGGCATTACGACTTTTTTTGGCTGCACAATTGGAACATTTTTTCCTCCTTTTAAAACACATCTTGCAAATGAGACAACAGGGAAATGAAAAATTTATGGGCTGGATTTAAGAATAACAGCTGACCTTTAACTGATCGCCCCTCCCCAGGCCCCTGAAGATCTTACTTAGGGGGGGCGTTCATACAGGACCAGGAGGCAGAGGGAATTATTTTAATATAGGATTTTCCCCCTTTCCCTCTTAAACAGTTAAGTTTCAGCTTATAATATTTGATAATTTTAATTTACTGTTAAAATTTTTGGTTTTGTTACAGTTGATCTCATTACATGGCTTTTTAAGACCACAAGACAGAGCAGAGCAGAAATTCTTAAGGAAAGATTTAATAATACGCAGGTATATAACTTTTTTAAAACTGGAGGTTTTTATATTTTTATTGGTGTGTAATAATTGTACATCATATTGAGGTTTCAAAGTCACGCAAATATTCATCCACACAGCGCTGGGTGTGTTTCTCTCGGAATCCCCCCACTATGGTGTGTGTGTGTGTGTGTGTGTGTGTGTGTGTGTGTGTGTGGTACTGAAGATTGAACCCAGGGGCATATTACGTCTGAGCTACATCCCCAGCTCGATTTTATTCTTTATTTTGAAGCAGGGTCTCAATAAGTTGCAAAGGGCCTCACTAAGTAGTAGCTGAGTCTGTCCTTGAACCATGATCCTCCTGTCTCAGCCTCTGGAATGCTGGGATTACAAGCATGTGACATCACGCCTGGCCACCCCTGGCCCTTTTTAATTTTTTTGTTTTTAATTTAGAAGCAGGTCTTGCTAAGTTGTAGAGGGCCTTGCTAAGTTGCTGAGGCTTGCTGCCAACCTGCAAGCCTTCCATCTCAGCCTCCCAAGTACTAGGGTTGAGGCGCACTCCTACACCTGACACATGCCGCCCATTCTTGCTGCTTTTAGCTCAGCAGCCACGAATGAGGACTGGAGGTGCCGCCATGTCTGCCGGGCGCTCTTTGGGCACCCCCAGTTCCTCCGCTGTCCTCGGCCCGCTCCCCTTGACCACCCCCTGACGGTGATGTTTGTGCCCAGAGGCAGAAGGCAGACTGCATTCCCGGGCAGCCTGGGAGAGCGCCGGTTTCCTGGCAGCGCCGGGTCAGGTTCTCCAGCGCTCCGCCTTGCACAGAGCCTGGCCTGTGCTTGCTGTTGGCCCAGTGTTTACCGTGAGCCCCTTGGGAGCCCGCAGCCTCCCGCAAATAGAGCTTTTCAGAGGTCCTGTGTGCATGGGCGGCCCACCCCATGCCTGGGGTTCGGGGCCAGAGATGGTTTCGTTCAGCTATAAAATCACAAACACCTTCCTTAGGGACTTGTGCCCTTCGAGAAGGCCTTACAGATTCAGTTCTGGTGAGGCGTGACGGCACATGGCTGTAATCCCAGTACTCGGGAGGCTGAGACAGGAGGACCACAGGTTTGAGGACAGCCTCAGGAATATAGCAAGACCCTCAGCAACATAGGGAGATCCTGTTTCAAAACAAAGAAACAAAATAAAAAGATAAATAAAAAAGGCTGAGGTAGAAGGCCTCCTGGGTTTAATCCCCAATACTAAAAACAAATAAAGCAGACAAAAAAAACCCCAATCAATCCATCCATCCATCCATCCATCCATCCATCCATCCATCCATCCATCTATCCATCCATCTATCCATCCATCTATCCATCCATCTATCCATCCATCCATCCATCCATCTATCCATCCGTCCATCCATCCATCCATCCATCCATCCATCCATCCATCCATCCATCCATCTATCTATCTATCTATCTATCGACTCCGCTCAAGTTGCCCCGGTGGCGTCTCAGGTGTGCTTCTAGACGGGCCTGTCTTTTGGGTAGACCGGGAGCCTGACCACCCTCTTCTTGTGGCGCTGTGGGGCCAGCTCTGCCGAGCCGCCAGCGGGCCCTTGGGCCCTTCTGGCCCGCAGGAGACTCAGAGCTTGCCCTCTGCCCCGGTCCCAGCCGCGCCGAGGGCTCCAGGTGGATTCGCGCTGTATCGACACCGCCTTCGCTCTGTGGCTGGGCGGAACCCCCACGCCACACACCCTAGTTGTTCTTCAAGGGCCTGGCTTTCAGCTCCAGCAGCGGCCAAGCCATTTGTGGGCGGTGGGTTTGAGTGCTGGTCCTGGAATTGTCCGCGAAGCCGGGGAGCCAGACCACGCAGGGTGCTGAGCAAGTGCACCCCAAAACAGATGCCTGGGAGATGCGCCCGAGGGTTGGGCTGAGACAGACACACGCCAGCCCCAGCCCACGGCGCCCAGAGCAGGACCAGGTAAGAGAAAAGTCCCGTCACCCATCTGTGTCTTGGAATTACTCCAGAATCGGCTAGGAGCTGGGCACGGTGGCACACACCTGTAGTCCCGGTACTGGGGAGGCTGAGAAGTTAGAGGTTTGAGACCAGCCTCAGCAATTTAGCAAGACCCTCAGCAACTTAGTGAGACTCTGTTAGAAAAATAAAAAGGGGCCGGGCTTGGTGGCGCACGCTTGTCATCCCAGCATTCGGGAGGCTGAGACAGGAGGATCGCGGTTCACAGCCAGCCTCAGCTACTTAGTGAGGCCCTCTGCAACTCAGTGAGACCCTGTTTCCAAATAAAGAATAAAAAATAGGGCTGGGGGTGTAGCTCAGAGGTAGAATGCCCCTGGCTTCCATCCCCAGTACCGCAAATAAAGGGGGGGCTGGGAATGTAGCTTGAGGTTTAGAATGCCCCTGGATTCAATCTCCAGTCTGAAAAATAAAAATGAGAAAAGAAATTAGTGTTTTCATCTGTAACTGATGACCGCTGAATTTGTGTGTGTGTTTATGTGTTGCCGATCAAAGCCAGGCCTCAGGCGTGCGAGGCTCCTGCTCCACCATCTACACGCCCATCCTGGGAATGAGTTTTAAACTATAAAAGGTACTCACAACAGGCCGGGGCAGCATGATCTCTCCTCCGTCCCGGAAGGACGCTGGACGTGCTGGCGCTGCCGGGACAGCCGAGCCCCGCGCTCTTGGCTCCTGGCCGGCCCCGCGTGAGGCCATTCCCTCAAGGTCCCCAGGGGTGAGCACGAGTCCACTCAGGATGCGGCCGCTGCGGCACAGCCCCGGGAAAGGCAGCCAGGGCGCAGATTCTGCTTGGATTTTCCTTTCTTGAGTCAGTGACGTTAATTAATTATGGTTGGCCTTGGGCCCGACGCAGCCCTTTTCCAGGGATGGAGGGTGCTTCAGACCCCTCTGGTAGTACAGGCCAAGTCCTGAGTCCTTCCTCTTTGTAAAAGGGCACTGAGCTGGGGTGATGGTGATGGTGCACGCCTGGAATCCCAGTATTTGGGAGGCTGAGCCAGGAGGATTCACAGGTTTGAGGCCAACCTCAGCAACTGAGTGAGGCCCTGTTTCAAAATAAAGTTAAAAAGGGCTAGGGCTGTAGCGTGGAGGTAGAATACCCCTGGGTTTAATTTCCAGTGCCAAGAAATAATAATAAAACATAAGCAGGATAAAAGGGGAGCCAATAGTATGCTTGAGAAAGTCGCCTTTTGGGTCCACAGTTTCTGTTGATTGGGTGTGAGTTCTACTGGGAATTGACTAGGCCTCATTAGGTAGCCGAGGCTGGCCTCGAACCACGTTCCTCCTGTCCCAGCCTCCCAGGTCGCGGGATTTCAAGCCTGCGCCGTCACACCTGGCTCCAACTCAGTTTTCATTAGGGCTCAAACCACATTCAACAGAAACTGTTTAACAAGTTTTCCTCTTTCTATATTTTTTAAGTGTTCCACTTGAGTTTAGTCTTCCGTCCACTAGACTTAACGCATTCGATAATGAAGTTTCGTTGTCGGTGCAGTATGGGCACCACGTCCACACGGGCCGGACGGCTAACGGTGCTAACTCACAACTCCACGTACAAGAGCGAAGGAATGAAAATACACTCAGGAGGGCCCTCGGCCTCCAGAGCGGGGCAGGGCCCTGGAGGTCCATTGACAGAGAGAACAGCGATTTTTGTTTATTTTGCACTCATTAAAAAACCAAGCAGGGCCTGGGGTGTTGGTTGGTGAGACTGTAGTTAAGAGTTAGAATAATACCCTGTCACTGGCAGAAGCTCATGGTACAATTAGTAAGAAAAACAAGCTTCGAAAAAGTGCAGTATGAGCCCTTCGCCAAAAGGCAAAAAGCGTGTGTGGAAACGGTCACAAAGGCAGACTGTTCCCCATAACTTCATTTGGGCCTTGAAAAACTATAAAGGAATCGACAATTTCTGTGATTTGAGTTGTCTAAAAGGTGTGCGTTATTACTTCTGCAACTTAAATCTGTTGTTGTTTTTAAGAAAAAGGATGGGGGCAGGAAGGTGTGTTTTGGGGAGGGATGAAGCAAAGGACTTCTTGAAGCCGGGCGTGGGGCACACACCTGTGATCCCAGTACCTGGGAGACCAACACAGGAGGCCCTCTGCAACTCAGTGAGACCCTGTTTCAAAATAAAGAATAAAAAACAGGGCTGGGGGTGTAGTTCGAAGGTAGAATGCCCCTGGGTTCCATTCCCAGTACCATACACACACAAAAATTACTTTTTGGAGCCAAGATCTCCCTAAGCTGCCCAGGCTGTCCTTGAACTGCGGTAGTCTGCCCGTGCCACCCAAGTGGCCGGGATGACTTTACCTGAACTGGGAAACAGATGGCAAAATGTAGGTGATTTATTCAGAATCAGTGCGAACAGCAGTCAATAGCGTTTTGTGTTTTTTTTTTTTTACTCAAAAGAAAAATGATGGTTTGATTCTGCATTTTAGGTAAGTAAAATATTTCTTGTGGGTGTGTGCCTTTTTATGGATCTGGATGTGAATTGCTTCTGCCTGTGGCCTGAGTGGGCGAGCCCTGGGAACGAGGGTGGGTGAGAGGGTGCCGCCCGGCCCGCGTCCCGGCTGCCCCGCTCCCCCACTCGCGTTAGCCAGCTTCCTCTCACTGGGCGGTGGAAGCTCTCCTCAGCTGCCCCCGCGCTTGCTGCCTTCCTGGGAGCCAGTGGCGTCTGTGTTTAGTTACAGGATGCGCCCATAGGTCTGCAGGAGTGGGATAGAGCGCTGTTACGGTTTGAATACAGACGGCCCCCTGGACAAACTCGTGGGTTGGCAATTGTGTCTCTAAATGTTGAGAGGTAAAATAACGGAACCGGGCTCTGATCTCACCGGTAGAAACTGCAGTAATGGACGGGCCATTTGAAGGGGTGGTATCACCGGCCAGTAGGGCGAGCTGGGAGGTCGGCTGGCTGGGGGGCTTCAGGGGCTGGATCTGTTCCTGCTCCCTCCTCTCTTCTTCTTCTTCTTCTTCTTCTTCTTCTTCTTCTTCTTCTTCTCCTTCTCCTTCTCCTTCTCCTTCTCCTTCTTCTTCTTCTTCTTCTTTTTTCTAAGCTACACCCTCAGACCCATTTTTTAGTCTTTATTTTGAAACAGGGTCTCACTGAGTTGCAAAGGGCCTCACTAAGTAGCTGAGGCCGTCCTCGAACCATGATCCTCCTGTCTCAGACTCCCTAATGCTGGGATTACAAGTGTGCGCCACCATGCCTGGCTTTTTGTTGTTGTTTGTTTTAAAGAATAATACTCTATTATTCGCATATGATACACGGGGAAAGGAGATCTTTACTCTGCCTTCCAATACTTGGAAAATATGGACAGCCAAACAATATATTTCTGCTTCAAATAATGAACCCTAACAAAAGAAGACAAGTAAATCTCCCAAAGACTCATGGGAGGGACAGGCATTTATGAAACCTCAGAAGCATTCACATTCCAGAAATATCAAGGTTTTTTTCCCCACTATCTTATCAAAATGAGGAAAATTCTATTTTATACACTTGAGCCTGGCTTTTGAGAGAACCTTTGGGGCAATGCATACAGAGCACTTCCCCGCCTCTGTGAGCCAGTGCTGTGGTTTCTGGGAATCGAGTCTGAGAAACACAGAGTTGCCCAGGAGTCTTCACCCTGTCTTTACTGGGGACAGTTGACAGGGGATGGGACCTGAGCGCTCCGGAGAGCCCCACAGAGAATGCTTCAGCGACATCTTAAAAATAATATTTCCAAAACAATGGCAGAGCAGAGCTTTCCTGAAACGCATCCTGCTCGTCTCTAGAGCTTTGGGAACATTTTTACCGTGTAACGTTCACCTAGTAACCAGGACGCCCTGGGTGCTGAGTGTGCGCCGGGCGGGTCAGACGCAGAGGGAGTGTTGGACACGGAGAAGAAATGCCTTAGACAGCGTGTAGTGGGGTGTGTGCACACGTGTGTGTGTGTGTGTGCGTGTGTGTGTACCATCGTTAATATGTAGTGATATAATATTACCATTGGGCCGGGCGTGGTGGGCACGCTTGTAATCCCCGTGCTTGGGAGGCGGAGACAGGAAGATCGCGCAGGTTTGTAGCCAGCCGCGCTGGCTTAGGAGACCCTGTTTCCAAAATAATAATAATAATAATAATAATAATAATAATAAACAATAACATTATAAAATAATAATAATAATATAATATATAATAACATAGTAATAATATAAAATAATAATATTACCATCAGTAATCAAAAGCTCAACTTATAAAGTGACTTGTGACAGAGTGTTTCTGTCAATATGTTGCGTGTTTCTGTTTCTATAGCTTGGGGTGTCAGAAATGAACCTAAATTTTAACGGGTTTTTTTTTTTTGGTGGTACTGGGGTTCCTGGAAGCCCTTCTACCTCCGGGTTACACTCCCAGACCTATTTTTATATTTTTATTTGGAAACAGGGTCTCCTAAGCCAGCGCGCATGGCTGACTTCAAACCTGCGCGATCCTCCTGTCTCCGCCTCCCAAGCGCGGGGATGACAAGCGTACACCGCCACGCCCAGCTTAATGGCGGTTTTGACCTGGTTTAAAGTGCGGCAGGTGGTTTGCTGTCTTTTCATTATGCTTCTCATTTCCTTCCAAATTTTCTACTAAATGCTGATCTACATGTAATAATCAGAAGGAATTTTAGAAAGAAGCCCCCAAGGCCTCTTCCCGGGATACGAGGGCACGTGAGCACACGGCGCTGCGTCATGATCACACAAGGTTGTCCACCTAACTCCCAGCTCTCTCCCTGCAGATTTCCCGGTACAATCGCAGAATCACGTCATTTCACCAGGATGGCCTCTTTTTATTTTTGGGCCAGGCGTGGTGGTGCATGTCTATAAACTCAGTACATGGGAGGCTGAGACAGGAGGGTCACAAGCTCAAGACTAGCCTCTACGATGTAGCAAGACCCTATTTCAAAACAAAAATGTAAAAATTTAAAGGGCTAAGGTGTAGCTTGGAACCCGATTTAATCTCTAGGACCAAAAATAAAATCAAATAGAAGGAAAATTTTAGTTTTAATGCAAATAAAGATGTAAAGTATGCCAAAGACATAAATACCACAGAGTAAGAAATGGGGGCCTGGGGCATGTGTGGAGACATAAATAGGCATAAAATATTAACACGAATGCCGAAGTGTTCGCCATGTAATGTTCAGTGCTTGTGCTTTCTACTTCCAATCCTGTAAGATGATAAGGTATCATATCCTATTTTACAGGTGCAAAAGCCGAGGTCTCAGCTGGGCGTGACGGTACACACCTGTAATCCCAGCCCCTGAGACGCCAAGACAGGAGGGTCGCAGGTTCAAAACCAGCTGCAGCTACTTAGTGAGGCTGTCAAGCAACTTAGCTTAGCAAGACCCTGTTTCCAAATAAAAAATTAAATAGGGGCTTGGGGGTGTAGCTCAAAGGTAGAATGCCCCTGGTTCAATCCTCAGCACCAAAAACAGAAAACAAAACAGAATCCGAGGTGTTGGGCATATTGCTTCTTGGGAGTGTCCCAGGTAGTGGTGGCTGAGCTGGGAATCGAGCCCAGGGAGCCTGTGCTGTAAACCACAAAAGCACAGCACCGTCTCTGTCCCCAAAGCAGCTGTTGAACTGGCAGCCACGGCCAGCTCACCCCCTCCCCGCCCCATCAGTTAACTCAAGGAGCCATGTGAGTGCATCTGGAGCCCTGCGGGGTCAAGGGCAATTGAAATCAGCACCGAAGCTTCACATTGGCTTATTTGCGCACAGAAGGACCGTCTCTTTCTTGTCCTTGCTTAAAAATCCGAGCGTTTGCCTAAGTCAGCAGTCTGCGCACGGGGCGCGCCTGCGGAGCCGCTCTGTGGTGCTGCTAAATTGAAGGTTCCCCTTCTCGCTCCGCCTGCCCCTCTTTCTTCTTTTTCCAGCAAAGCCAGCGGCTGCTCACTGGTCCTCTTGGTTTGAGAGTCATCCTTTCTCTGTGGTGAAACCCATTTCAGCAGACTCAGAAGTCCCGTGACTTGTAAAATGTGACGTCCCGTTCCTTGGCGGGTGCCCCGCCATTTGGGCACGTCCTAGATTTTTGGAGTTGGCATCTCAGTCTCGGGGATGTTCCTGTAGAAACCTTTGTAAATCATGGGGAATGGCAGCCCTCTGGATCTTCCAAGTTGGGAATTTTATTTATTTTTATTTTTTGCTGGTACTGGGGACTGAACCCAGGAGCATTCTACCTCTGAGCTACACCCCCACGCTTTTTTATTGATTGTTTTGAAACAGCATCTCACTAGGTTGCTGAAGACCTCACTAAGTAGCTGAAGCTGGCCCAGAACCTACGCTCCTCCTGTCTCAGCCTCCCAAGTACTGGGATTACAGATGTGTGCCATCACAGTCAGTTACAGGATTTTAAGATGGCTTCTTGGCCGGGCGTGGTGATGCACACTTGTGAGCCCGGCATTCGGGAGGCGGAGGCTAGAGGACAGCAGTTTGTGAACAGCCTCAGCTACTTAGCGAGGCCCTTCACAACTCAGTGAGACCCTGTTTCAAAAATAAAAAGACTGAAAACTAGGGCTTGGGGTGGAGCTTGGAGGTACAATGCCCCTGGGTTCCATCCCCATACCACAAAAAAGAAAAAAAAAAGGCTTCTCAAATTCCAGTTTTCTGGGGTTTTTTTTTGGTGGTGATACTGGGGTTCCTGGAAGCCCTTCTACCTCCAGTCTACACTCCCAAACCTATTTTATACTTTTTTATTTAGAAACAGGGTCTCTTAAGCCAGCGCGGCTGGCTTCGAACCTGCGCGATCCAACTGTCTCCGCCTCCCAAGCGCGGGGATCACAAGCGTGCGCCGCCATGCCCGGCTGTTGTATGTTTTTATCACATTAAATTAGGCTGAGTGACCCTGCAGACCCAATGACCAGGGGACCCCTGCGCCCCGGGTCTCCAGGTGGGAGGATGGCCCGCATGCTCTGTACCTCCGGGAACGGCCTCTTCTCCAGGACGATGTCTGGCACCCAGCGCTCTGCTCTGGAATGGGGCAGGCGGCTGGGCACAGGTTTTACTTTATTGCTGTCTGTAGCCTTCCCCGATTACCAGAGGCTTTCTGCATCCGGGGAGGGGGGCCTCATTTAAGGCTTCCGTGTACTCCAGAGTCCTTGCCGGTGGTGGAAACAGATGTGTGTGTGTTTTTCTTATTGGAGTTTTCGTCTGAAAGGCGCATGCTCTGTGTCACAGGCTTCCTTGAGGTCACAAAGACACACTGAGGCGCCAGCCGTGTGGCCTGTCTGGCTTGGAGACCGTGAGTGCCACCTAGAGCCCCCCCCGCCTCCATTTCCTCGAGGCCAGAGGGCCAGGGTGCCCGGTGGGCAGTGCCGGTCACTGGGTGAAGGGGGCCCTTGTTTGGGTAGAGGAGAAGCTATGGTGGGCAAGAGGCCTTGTCGAGCACTCCCAGGGCGGCTGCCTTCTAATTGCAAACACATGGGCCAGTTCCCGCAGAGCGCGAGGACAGGCTGGGAGCCCGCCCCCACGCACTGTTTCTCATCAAGGAAGCCTGGGTGTCATATACCAGGCCAAAGGACAGCTGCCCCGGCGGGAGCCCGGCACTCCCGGTGTGCCTGCGAATGTTTCTGCAGCAGGGGAGCCCCCTGCACTTGGGCTGCGTTTCCTCCTGCACTTTGACGCTCAGTTTTGAAATCTTTCTCCCTCTTTTTTCTCTTCCTGCACATGTTTGCTGCTGCATAGTAAGACTCTAGTGCACCGTGTTCTGCACAGGGAAACCCTGCTCATGCTCTGCTCGGGTCCGGGAATGACATGGCCCTAAAGGCTCATGTGAGCAAGGCAGGTCCCCAGCACTGCGGGCATGACATGGCCCTAAAGGCTCATGTGAGCAAGGCAGGTCCCCAGCACCGCGGGCATGACATGGCCCTAAAGGCTCATGTGAGCAAGGCAGGTCCCCAGCGCCGCGGGCATGACATGGCCCTAAAGGCTCATGTGAGCAAGGCAGGTCCCCAGCGCCGCGGGCATGACATGGCCCTAAAGGCTCATGTGAGCAAGGCAGGTCCCCAGCGCCGCGGGCATGACATGGCCCTAAAGGCTCATGTGAGCAAGGCAGGTCCCCAGCGCCACGGGCATGACATGGCCCTAAAGGCTCATGTGAGCAAGGCAGGTCCCCAGCGCCACGGGCATGACATGGCCCTAAAGGCTCATGTGAGCAAGGCACGGTCCCCAGTGCAGCGGCGCGGAAGTGACTGGACATCCAGGGTTGTGACCTCATCAGGCGATCGGCTTTCCTCGGCCACGCCCCTCACCGTGATGTTTCTGCCTTGCCGCAGGCCGCGAAGCAATAGAGCCCGCTCACCATGGACTGACTCCTCTAACCAGGAGCCAGAATAAAGCTTTCTTCCTTACAGTTGCCTTTCACAGGCATTTGGTCACAGCAAGCGCAGAGCTCACTGGTCACGCACACGCACATTCTCTTGTAGCCAAGTTGAGCTTTCCTAGTGAGTTGGAGAAGACCCTCTGCACACACACACAAACCCCCAGGAGAACCTGACGGCATAGGCCCAAAGGCCACGCTCGTGGTGGGAGGCCCCTGTAGCACACGGCCCTGTGAGTGTGCCTGGCGGGAACCTCACAGGCTCCCAATCTGAAGGGCTGGATTTAATGCCCAATCCCAGCTCTTGCGTTTTCTTCTGCTCTGAGCATTTTTTTTTTACCTGCCCAAGTTCAGTGTTTTATCTGTAAATGCCAGAAACAAGATGTCTCTGGCAGTGCGGGGATAAGGGATTTGTTCATGATTACTTGGGAATCTGTGAAGTAGAGCAAGTCTGGTAAGTTATATCTTCTAGAGATGTGATTCTTTTTCCTTTTGTCTTTCTTTCTTTTTCTTAGTGCTAGGGATTGAGCCCGGGGACATCCTATTTCTGAACTATATCTCCAGCCCTATTCTATTTTTTATCTGGAAACAGGGTCTTGCTAAGTTGCTGAGGTCCTTGCTAAGTAGCTGAGGCTGGCCTTGGACCTGCGGTCCTCCTGCCTTAGCCTCCCAAATACTGGGATTACAGCCATCACCACACCCAATTGGAGACATCACTCCTATTTTTTCCTCTCAAGGGCTTTGATGAGAAACTGCTTTGAACTAACAGCTTGTTGGGAAAGACCTATGTAATGGTTTGAATGTATCCCCAAAGTTCAAGTGTTGGAAATGTAATCCCCAGAGAGCCGTGTTGCAGGCGGCGCCTGGCGGGGGGTATTTAGGTCACGGGGGCTGTGGCCTTGTGAATGGGCTCGCGTGGAAGTCCTCGAGGCTGGGCTTGATCTCTTGCCCTAAGCACAGAGCCCGTGGTTAGGTGATGATTCCATCCTGGTCTCTCCGGTCTCAGGCATTCTGTTACAGAGCAGAAAGCTGGCCAGGATGACCTGTCTTCCAAGAGCTCGGCCTGAGAATGCAGAAGTAGGCTGGACCTGACTGAGGCTAGCTGGGGACCGATGGCAACAACCATGGGGGTGTTTGGGAGCCACCGAGGGAGTCCCCTGGAATGAGTGTGAGGGACGAGGACCAGGTCGCACATGTAGACCCTTGGGCGCCTCCCCCGAGTGCCGTACGCAACTAAACGCCACCCTGTCTATTCCCGTGGCTCCGGGAAAGTGGTCCTCCCTCTCTCCATCTGTCTTTTGATCAGGAAAGCCTGCAAGTGTGAAAAAAAGTTTGAGAGACAGTGGAGCGCGCACACCCTTCCACCCAGCATCAGCGGTCACCAGCGTCATGCGTTTCCTGCTCTCGGTCTCTCTGTGCCCCTACATGCCTTCTTTAAAAATGGTACCCACAGCTTCACCCAAAGAGGCTGGCATTGATCTCCCAAGAATGGTGACTTTCTTCTACGCGACCGAATCATTCACAGTCAACCATGATATGTCATCTATGGGTTACTTGGTATTTACTTTTCTTCAGTTCGCCCCAGGATGTATTTGTGTGTCTGTGTGTGGTACTGGGGTTTAAATAGGGAGGTCTACCTCTAAGCTACAACTTTATACCCCCCAGCCCTATTTTATTTTATTTTGTTCTTTTTTTTGCGGTACTGGGGATAAAACCCAGGGGCATTCTACGTCCAATCTATACCCCCAGCCCTAATTTTTATTCTTTATTTTGAAAGAGAGTCTCACTGAGTTGCAAAGGGCCTCACTAAGTAGATGAGGTTGTCCGTGAACCACAAGCCTCCTGTCTCAGCCTCCCAAGTGTGAGGTTCACAAGCGCGTGCCACCACGCCCAGCGTGTTCATTCCACCTCTGAGCCATAGCCCTATTTTGTTGTACTGGGTATTGTGCCCAGGGGCATTCTACCTCTGAATTGCACCCCAGCCTTTTTTAATTTTGAAATAGGTAAGTTCCGACGCACTGGCCTCCAGCGTGTGACCCTCGTGTTTCAGTCTCCAGAGCTGGAATTACACTTGGGCGTGCACTCCCGCACCTGGCTCCAGGATCTCGCAGTCCCTCTGTCCTATCCTGCGCTGCTCTCCAGCTGGTGTTGGACACCTGCGGCCAGCGTATCATCACTGAGGCCTTGCAGGCTGCGTGGACTTCCGGCTCGCGGCCCTCCTCATCCTCCCCTGCCCCGCGTGGGGCCTCGCTCTGTTCAAGAGAATGAGATACGGAACCACAGGAGAAACACGCCCATCTTCCGAGGCACTGGGCTTGTTGTGGTGTTGCTGTGTTTTTCCGACTCGTTGGGGAGCAGATCTGAAAATCCCAAACGAACAAGACTATGTAAGAAAGACCGCAAAATATAGGTAAATGTGTGTGTGTGTGTGTGTGTGTGTGTGTGTGTGTGTGGTAGTGGGGATGGAACCCAGGGGCATTCTACCTTCCAGCTACACTTCCAGCCCTGTTTTTTCTTTATTTTGAAGCAGAACCTCACTAGGTTGCAGAAGGTCTCACTAAGTAGCTGCGACTGGCTGCGAACCCGCGCTCCTCCTGTCTCGGCCTCCCGAGTACTGGGATTATAAGCCTGCGCCACCACGCCCACCCAGGCAAACCTTTCCGTTAAAAGAAAAGCCATGGCAGAGGTATTTGGTGATCTGCTGACCTCGGCGTCCCTCTCACGCCCTTCCCTCAGCGTGTGGGTGCAGGTCTGTGCACACACGAACACACACACGCACACACGCACGCACACTGGTAGGTGCACGGTCACAGCCTTTCACCTTGCGTGGAGGCTGAGAAGCAGGACCCACTGTGTAGGTCCAGCTTGCAGAGTCAGCAGCGATAGCTGCTTAGTTCAAAGGGAGTAGCAGCCAGCGCTGGGCTTCTGTGCCAGCATTGTTCACCCCTGTGCTGGATGACTCCTGTGCTGGGGTAATACCATGCGGACATTCCTTGTACCAAGAGCCGGGGGGTGGGGAGTTTCCTTTGTAACAGACGCTCTGTCTCCCCTGCCCCAGAGGGCTCTGCTAGGAACTGGGAGCTGCTGTCACCATCCGACGTGAAGGGTGTCCGTCCGCATCTGGGGCGCAGGCAGCCGGATGCGCTCCGTGGAGCATGTCGCCCACGGCCCGTGGGTATTAGCGGCTGTGGATGGGGGCGAGAAGGTGCTTGGTGGGAGGGTGACATTTTGTTCCCATTCAAGATACAACAAGAAGCTGAGTGCGGTGATGGTCCCCTCTAATCCCGTACTCGGGAGGCTGAGACAGAAGGATCGCCTGCTGGAGGCCAGCCTCAGCAACCCAGCGAGACTCTCTTTCAAAACCAAAACCAAAATAGGGCTGGAGTGTAGCTGAGAGGCAGGATGCCCTTCTATTTAATTCCTGGTGCCGCGAGGCGGGGTGGGGGAGACTGCAAGAGATCTCTGTATACAGACCGAGCCGTGGTGTGCTGTTGCCGAAGTGGAGTGTTTCTGTTTCCCTTGAATGAAAGAAGTTTAGCCACGCATATCAAAGAATGGGAATCTGTCATCTCAGAAGTCGCTAATTTGCAGGTCTGTGACACAGATCTGAGTAATTAGGGGATTTGATCACCAGGCATATGAAACCTATACAAATATCACCCCACGTTCTTGGAAAGAAGTCAAAGGCGGAGGCTGCCACAGGCCGGATTGATTTAGTTTGGCAGAAACTACAAAAATAAACCCGGCGCTGGGGAAAGCGAGAGCTCACGTGACTCCGGCTGGAGAGCAAAGGAGACGCTTCATCAGTTGCCCGTGGGCCAGAGCGGGCTGGGGTTCCTCTCCCCCACCTGATAATTTTAAGATCGCCTGGAAGAGCTATAAACAAGAGCGGAAGGCCTCTCAGGCTCTCTCCTCCCCCTTCCTGTTAACAACTAGCTGGGCCTTTGTTTTCCTTCTGCTTTTCCTCCTTAAGTAAATCTTAATCATGATCGTTAAACCCAGCCTTGACTTTCTTTCTGTTGCCATGGATACCAGATGGGGCCTCTTCTGGTGAGATGGCCGCTGACCTCGGTGGGTGTGCGGTCTTGGTCACCAGTGCCTGGGGCCTGCGGAAACTGCAGGGGACAAGGGTCAGGCTGGGGGTGGTCAACCCTTACGGCTTGGCCCAGCGAGGGAACCCCTCCTCTGGGTTCTAATGAGTGTTTTTTGAGGTCCTGGGGATGGAACCCAGGGGCATTCTACCTCCGAGCTACACCCCCAGCCCTGTTTTTTCATTCTTTATTTTGAAACAGGGTCTCACTGAGTTGCAGAGGGCCTCGCTAAGTAGCTGAGGCTGGCTGCGAACCGCGATCCTCCGGTCTCAGCCTCCCAAATGCTAGAATTACAAGTGTGCACCACATGCCCAGCTGGTGTTTGCCTTTTTACTTAATTTTTTTTTTTTTTTGGTGGCACTGGTATTTTACTTCTGAGCTACATCCCCGACCCTTTTCATTTTTTAAATTTTGAAACAGGGTCTTGCCAAGTTGCTGAGGCTGTCCCTGAACCTGTGGTCCTCCTGTCGCGGCCTCCAAGTACTGGTCTGACGGGCGTGCATCACTGTGCCAGGCTCCCGGGGAGTCGTCGATGGGAGCGCTCTTGCTTTGGGAGTGACCATGAGCCTACTTAGACTGTTCAAACGGTCACACGCAGTGGGTTTTAAGGCAAATTCCAGGGCAGCTCCTTCCTGGTAACTGGTGGTGGTTTTGTGTTGTTGGGTTTTGAAACATACCCACTTCCCGACTTCTGGGTATTGCCAGGAGGTCTGATGGTGTGCTAGCCAGGAGGAAGGGCCCTGAGCACCTCTGCAAAGCCTCGTTTCGGGTTTATTTGGCATCCCATCAAATAAATAGTTTTGTCTGCAGGGAAATGACCCGAGGACCATCCATTTCTTAGAGGCACCAGTTAGATTCTTCATCAAGAATACCCCTGGATCGCCAGAAGGCAAATTCTAAGATAACAGTACTCACCTTGTTTATTTGAGGATTAATGGAAATCCTGTAATTTCACTACAGCTTGTCAAAAGCAAGCTCCATCTGCTGACACCCATTTTACCTGGAAATGTTTAATGTTCTCTTTTTAGCACTGTTTTTGACCCGTGTTATTGTAATCGCCCTTAAAGTTTATTTTTTCAAACCATGTGATAACTTTATTATGAATGAGAACGCCTGCGGTTTCTTTGCCACTGAGAGGAAGCTCTGTGGCTCCGTACAAAGTGCTCATCAGAGGAAAGCCATTGCTTACACGCCATGAGTCTGTGACGTGGCGTGTAGAAGCCATAGATGTCTTGAAAACGGGAGGCAGGTCACTGATTATGGAAACGGGCAATCGACATTATTGGACTTCCTTCTTGAACATAATCTATAGAAGCAGGAACTTCCTCTTGAAGCCCTGTGTAAGCAGACCTCCATAACTATCTAGGAGAATTAAGTGCCGTGAATTTTCGTGAGTTTTCGGATGCTGCCCGAGAACCGTTGTCAGCCTCCACGCTGTCTTCTGAGCAGGTGCCGAGGGGCGCGCTCTGAGCCACTGCTAGTCCAATCATTTGGCCAGCTGCTTTCTAGGAGTGTCGTAAAATGGGCAGCCATAGCTGAGGAGGGCCCGGGTGCCCAGGGAGTTTAGTTAAGTAAGCCAGTGGGACAAGGAGAGCCTGGGTTTCAGTTCCAATCTCTGTATTTTGTGTTTTAAATTACACAGCCTGGGTATGAGGACACGTGCATAACTGAGCTCGGGTGTGATTTGACAGCCACGCTGCGGGTGTGTGAAGTTGTCCTTCCGTGTCTGAAGGGGTTTGTTTCCAGAACCCTCCCCGGTATGCTAAACGTCTCGATGCTCAGTTCCTTGTGTAAAACAGCATGGCGTTTCTGCATAACCTCCACGCATTCTCGTGTAGACGTCTAATCATCTCAGATTACTTATGTTAAAAGACAAAGTTACGACAAATCTGCTTTTACAGCTTTTTTTTTTGGCAGGGGATTAAACCCAGGCACCAGGCCAGCGCTCCACCACTGAGCCACACCCAGGGCCCCCTTAACAGGCTTTCTTTCCATTCTTGAATCAGGCAGCGGTCCAGGCCCCAAGATGATTCAGAATGCCTCGCCCACCACATGGGCAGGGTGTGTTTATAGCCAGAGAAAAGGAAGTGACTGCCGGGGAAACAGGAAATGAGGCAGAGCAACCACCCCATTGGTTGCAGCTTGAACAGCTGGCCCCTCGGGATAGGCTGAGCCTCTGCCTCTGCTGACAGCAGGGTTGTAAGGTCTGTGTACTCATCAAGTTACGTTGCAGTTCACGAGGCAGGAAGAAACCTTTTGGCCAAGCTTAAAATCTGTATGGAGGCGACTTTAGACTAATTGAACACTTATAATGCCTAGTGCAACATAAGTGATATATACTTATTATTCTGTGTTGCCTAGGGAAGACGGACACACACACACACACACACAGTCTGAGTGTGTTCAGTACACACATCCATCACACGCTGTACTGGTTCTGAGGGCGCCACTGGCTGGAGGGGTTGCGGGGAGAGGGGTTGGTACTCACAATTTCCAGGAAAAGGTATCTTTACATCAGTATATGCACACGCAAGGGCACACGAGGGCAGCTTTGGGAAGTGGAGCCTAAGTCGAGCTATTTCTCGGACAGGAAAGATCTAATTGTGTTCTCACACCCAGAAGATCCTCGTAAGGCGAGAACCTGGCCGCTTTTCTCCTAGGGACGTGCACGTGGTGGGAATGTCTTCTGATCTGAATCGTCCAGGGTGTCTGTAGGCCTCAGGGGAACTGCAGCTAACCTTGGGCTCTTAAGTTTGTGGGCTCCTCCTCCTCTCCCCCTCCTCCTTTCTCATCTTTTCGCAGTACTGGGGATGGAACCCAGGGGCATTTGACCTCTGAGCTACACCTCCAGTCCTATTTTTTTTAATTTTGAAACAGGATATCACTAAGTTGCGGAGGGCCTCACTAAGTAGCTGAGGCTGGCTGCGAACCTGTAATCCTCCTATCCCAACTTCCCAAGTTACTGGGATTACAGTCGTGCACCACCATGCCCGGCTTCCTTTTTTTTTTTTTTTTTTTTAATGGTACTAGGGGTTGAGCCTAGGATGGGTTTCTACCACTAAGCCACACCCCCAGCCCTTTTTATTTTGAGACAGGGTCTTGCTGAGTTGCAGAGGCTGTTCTCTAACCTGCAATCCTCCTCGCTCAGCCTCTCAAGTCCTGGGATGATGGGCGTGCGCCACGGTACCTTTCCCCAGTACTCTGGTCCCTGTGGCTTATCTCAGTGGAGAGCCAGAAAGGCCTTGGAGGCGGCTAGGGTGGGCCTTGAATTCACGGTGAGTGGCCCAGGCAGCCTCGTGGCTGGCTGAGGCGAGTAGGTTTCTGAGATGGTTTTCTTTGCTATTCCCTTGCTCCTGGAGGATCTGGAGAGTGCGCTCGCAGTGTGCACCTGTGTACGATTCACAAAGACCCTTTCTCACGTCCCAGCCTCCCCGGTGGGTTCGCTGGCATCCCCCAGCTGGCAAACCTGGCCTGACCCAGATGTAACAGACCCAATGTGGTTACCGTTTAAACACCCAGCGTGGCGCACAGAAGGAGCCCTCCAGGACAGACGGACAAGCAAGGGCGCTGTAGAGTGCAAGCTTACGTTAGCCAGGCCTCGCCAGCTGTCGCTCGCAGGTCCCCTGGTGCAAGCGTGCGGGCCATGCCAGCCTGGACGCCGCCTTCCCTGGGCACAGGTGTGTGCCAGCAAGCCAAGCGTGCTCTGCTCTATGCTGAGAACTAATCTTGAGGGGGCACTTCCTGCCAGAGTATTTATTTTTGCCAGAAATAAATGGGGCTGGCGTTCCAGGGAGCCTGTTTTCTCTTTGGGGGAAAGACTTTCTCTCTCTCCCTCTCCCTCTCCCTCTCCCTCTCCCTCTCCCTCCCCCTCTCCCTCTCCCTCTCCCTCTCCCTCTCCCTCTCCCTCTCCCTCTCTCTCTCTCTCTCTCTCTCTCTCTCTCTCTGTCATTGTTTTTGGTACCAGGATTTGGATCCAGGGGCATTCTTCCTCCGAGCAGCAGGCTCGACTCTTTTTATTTTATTTCTTATTTTGAAACAAGATGTCACTAAGTTGCTGAGTGTCTTGTTTAATCACTGTCCTCCAGTTTGTGGTCCTCCTGTCTCATCCTCCCAAGTACTAAGATCACAGGCAGGCGCCTTGCCCGGCAAAGGTTCCGTCTTTTGAGCCAAGATGGGAACTCTCTGATGACATATAAAATTATTTTTCTTTACAAGAAGAAAGAAGGACAGAGTTGGGGTGGTTGGTGGTCGGGAGGGATTTCTGGGATCCTCTTGACCATGGGTTCAGCTTATACAGGCCTGGCTCCAGTCCAAGGCCAATTTGAGGGGTCCTGATGAAAGCTTGACCCCCCCCCCCAGGTGCTGGTCCTGCTTGGGAATAACATTAGCTCTGGTTTTCACAGTAGCTCCAACCCATGGATTCCTTTCTGAGGCCTCCTCTGACATCCTCTCCCACTTCAAGGCCTAGCCCAGTGCCAGGGTTTACTGAGCAGTGGCGCACATCTGTAACCCCAGGGCCTGGGAGCCCGAGACAGGAGGATCGCAGGTTCAAAGCCAGCCTCAGCAGCTTAGTGAGACCCTGTTTCAAAACAACAATAACAACATGAGCTGGGCATGGTGGTGCACGCCTGTCATCCCAGTACTCGGGAGGCCGACACAGGAGGATCACAGGTTTGAGGACAGCCTCAGCAATGTAGTGAGGCTCCCAGGAACCTAGCGAGAGCCTGTTTCAAAACAAAAAGTAAGACTGGGCTAGGTGATGTAGCTCGGAGGTAGAATATCCCTGGGTTCAATCCCCAGTATCATATTAAATTAAAAAAAAATAACAGAAGGGCTGAGGATGTGCGGAATGTTCCCGAGTTCAAGTCCCATCCCTCACTCTAAGAAAGAAAGTCGGTCTCTGTGGGGAGATGTCAGGACCGGGTTTTCACACAAACAGACTTGCACAGACCTGAAAGGAATTATTTGAATTTTTGAAGGAATGAGGCGTCAGGAGGTGTGGACTGGAAGACAGGCCACCGGAGGGAGAGTGAGGCAGGTGCTTCAGCACTGGGGCGTCCCCGGCCACACGTGCGCCCAGGATTCGTTTTAAGCCAGAGACACGGCGCTGGCCGTCTTGAGGAGGAGCATTTTATGCCTCTACACTCCCTCAAGGCGGAGGCTGTGGGTGCCGGGCCGCGCAGGGAGGGCAGGGCCTGTCAGCAGGCAGAGGAGCCAGGGGAGCCCCAAGAAAGCTTTGGTTGCGGTTTTCAAGGTGGGGCGTGAGCATGGGGCAGGGGGTTCAGTAGGCGAAGCGGATTGAGATCGGCTTGAGGAAGCCCAGTGGGTGCGGAGGCTGCCCGGGTGATCAGGCCGGGGTGGAGACCTGGCGCGGGAGAGGCTGGCGGAGGAGGTGGGCCGTGGGTGTGCTGATGGCTTTGCATGTCAAGATCCTTAACACGCAATTCCTTTGCCAGGGTCAGCAAAGCCTCGGAGGATACAGGCAATAAAGACACCGTTAGTCAACCCGCTCCTTGGGGCGCCTTCTGGGGGAGCAGGAGGAAGGACCCCGTGAAGCGGCCAGCTCTCCGGAGGGTTGGGGACCCAAGCCACACGTGGGCGAGAGATGTACATCGTGCATTCCTTTCTTCTATCCCCCGTCCCCGACCCTTTGGTACTAGGGATGGAACCCAGGGGCTCCATCTGAGCTACACCCCAGCCCTATTTTCTGTTTTCTGTTGGGACAGGGTCTCACTAAGTTGCCGAGGCTGGCCGTGACCTGAGATCCTCCTCTTTTAGCCACCTGTTGCTGGGATTACTGGTGTGCGCCACCGCTCCTGGCCTCACGTCACGTATTTCTTTTCCGGGGCCTGGTATGCTCTCTCTTCTTTCCTTCCTAAACTTTATTTTTGTGGAAAAGGGTCTTGCCAAGTTGCCGAGGCTGGCCATGAACCCGTGTTCTTCCTGTCTCCGCTCCTCCAGGTAGTGGGCTGGCTGGCGCGTGCTCCTTGCCTGGTTTTCCTAAACTTCCGACGTCTTTATCGCATCTGTGCTGTCTGAAGGAGGGACGGCGGGGCCTTGGAGGACCTGCTGCAGCCGGCCTCCGTCTCCGGGCCTCCTCGCCTCCCTCTCCCATCCCTTCCACTATTCTGCTGATCTCTTCCCGCCTGTGCCTGCCGTCCCTTCGTTTCCTATTTCCTCTCTAGCTTCTACAGGAGACACTGCCAAGACTCTTGACTTCCCGAGAGGGCTGGTCTCCTTAGCATGGGTCTTCAGTTCCACCCATTGTTTTGCAAACGACCTCCTTGAAGCCCTGTGCCCAAACAGTGCCTCATTCTGAGGCAGTGGGTGGTGGGCTTTAGCCTAGGAACGGGGCAGGGCCCCTCGGCTGCAGCTGCCAGCCTAGGAAGGCGGGGCGGTGCTCAGGATGCGTGCTGAAGGGCTGGACTGCCGGCCTGGGCCTTGACTTGCGCCTCTGCCCTGACTGTCCCCATCACAGTCCTGGAGAGGGCCCTGGATGGGGTGGGTGGGCGTCTTGATCTGCCCCCAGGCAGCTTGAACGGACATTCCTTCCTGTCTGAAAGTGGGTGTTCTCATCAAGGCCTCATGGAGACCACCCTCACGCGCACGTGCGTGCGTGCGTGCGTGTGTGTGTGTGTGTGTGTGTGTGTAGCAGACAGCTACAGGCAGGAGACTCACTGGCTAGCCCCGGGGCCTCCCCGGATGTTCCCAGGGCGTAAGCACAGGCCAGGCCATCTGCCTGTCCAGGGCCACCCAGTGACCCGGACCAGGCTCCGGGCGGTGTGTCCAGCGAGTGCGTGGTGGCCTCTGTCCGTGGGGCACCTGGGCCCGCGGGTCCCCGCCTCAGGCTGGCTTGAGAGGCTCTGATGCCGCGCACCTGCCTGGGCTCTACCCAGGCAACCGCAGAGGGCGCAGCGGGAGCTGCCGCAGCCCGTGGAGCGCAGAGCCAGAGGGTGCCGGGGGTGGGGGGCTGGCATGTCCGGGCCCCTGCACGTCAAACTAAGCAGTCGTGTATTACAAGCAGGGAACGCCTGGAAAAACATCGCTCGCGCAGAGGGCAAAACCGCACCTGTCAATCCAGTGGGTGCTCCGGGCTTGAAACGCGTTAAGAAGGTGTTTGCTGGCGGCTGCTCCTGCTTGCATTAGCAATCCTCTTGCAGGGTTGCTTTAGGTGGGGTCTGCTTCTCACCACGAAACACAGCAGAACTGTGAGACGCCGTCCCACCCAGGCCCGCCAGAGATGGTGCCAGATGCTCTCGTGAACTTGCGCAGAACGTCTCAGCTTGGGGCTGTGGGTGTGAGCTGTGGGCCTGTGGGCACGCACACCTTTGCACTCACAGTACAAGGATGCCCACGGCCTTTCGTCCACCCTTGCTGCCCATCGGTCCCCAGAAACCCCCAGGGACGCGTGGCCCCCATCCGCGAGTTGAGGGTGGCGGCGGCCCCAAGCAGCGTCTGGTTTGCGCCCAGTGTCTACCCAGTTACTAGAAGCCGCGGCCTGCGGCAGGCAGGCCCACACCTCCTCTTGGAAGCTGCCCCTGCCCTCATTCTCCCTCTCTAGAGGAAGTGGGGAGAGGGTGATGGCTTGCCAAGAGGGGTGCAGGAAACATGGTGCCACGCTGCTGTGTCCGTAGCTGAGTGACCGAAGATGGGTCATTACCGCCGCCCTTGGCACCCACCGGGGTCTGTCCTGGGCTCTCTCAGGGCACCCAAATCCCACATTTAAAGTATGCATAGTAGCTGCATACAACCTACCTACCATACACCTTAGCTACTCTCTAATTCATTAAAATACTAAACATTCATCAAAATATCGAAGCCAGTTGCAGTGGGAGGTACCGGTAATCCCAGTACTTGGAGGCTGAGACAGGAGGATTGAAGGTTCAAGGGCAGCCTCAGCCACTTAGTGAGGCCCTCAGCAATTTAGTGAGACTCTGTTTAAGAAATCTTAGTGATAGCCGGGTGTGTTGGCGCACGCCGCAGGACGCGTCCTTACTGCGGGTGGGCACTTCGCCATGAGGCTGGACCGGTCGGTCCATTGCTTACCTCCCCGGGAGGATGACAGTTGAGGGTGATGTGCGGTTTGCCCCTGGTGGTGCAGACGGTGCTGGTGATAGGCTGAGATCCAGCCAGACGCCCACCACCGCCCGCTGAGGCTGGCCTCGAACCTGCGACCCTCCCTCCGGTCCCAGCCCCCAAGCGCTGGTTCTGTTGATGTGTGTCAGCACGTCTGGCTCCTCTGCTGGCCCCTGGCCGGTTGGTGCTCAAAGCCGCCAGGCAGGGAACTTGCCCCTGAGGGCTGCATGGGCACCCCGGACTCCCGTCCCTCCCGGGGCACGGGTTGTGTTGGGTCGACTTGGTCCAGACCCTGGCTCCTCGTCTAGGGGGCCTGAGTCCCCCTCTGCCTCCTGGGGTTTCCGTTCAGGCCTAAGAAACAGACAAAAGACAGATGCACGGAGAACAGCAGACACCTTCTAGTTGGTTGATTTTACGTAGACACGGAGCTTTCACAGGAAGAGAAATGTGGAGACTAAGTTAGAGCCGAGCACTGCTGTCCTGCGTCAGGCAAAGAAGAGTAAATTGCGGAAACCAGTGAGGCCAAAGGGACGGGCCACCCGGCCATGGTGGGGAAGCGACTCGGTATAAACTCCCCGGCGTCTGGGTGCGGCTCAGGGGCCAGCGCCTGCCAGAATGTGCAAGGCCCTGGGTTCCATGCCCAGCACGGGGGGAAAAAATAACTATGAAACTAAATTCCTGCAGGCGGGGAGTTATTTCTGTTTTTGTTGTTATGAGTGGTTTTGGGGATTGAGCCCAGGAGCATTCTACCTCCAAGCTATATCCCTAACCCTTTTGATTTTGAAATAATAATAATAAAAAGGTTTTGAAACCTTTTTATTTTGAAACTGGGTTTTGCTGAGTTGCTGAGGGTCTCACTAAATTGCTGAGCTGGCCTTGAACCTGTGATCCTCCTGTCCCAGCCTCCCAAGTACTGGGATTACAGGCTTGCACCACCATGTCCTGCTCTTACAGTTTTTTGTATTCAAGAACATGAAAGCTGGGAGAAGGGGTAAAATTCTCCTTCCTCTGCAGGGGCCTTCTAGGCCCAAACCGGCAGTGTTCTCAGAGACCCTCTTGGCTGCGGCCGCCCCATATTCTCATTTCGGCACGACTTTCCTCTCCAGGATGGAGGTTTTTCAGACCACTTCTCCCTGTCAACTTTACATGGTGCCAGACTTGGCATCTGTTTTGGTAAATATTTCGACAGGGCTGTGGCCCATTAAGGGCTCCTTGCCGTCTTCCGTCTCGTACGTGTACGGAGCAGGGGTGTGTTGGCATAAATAGCGAGTCTCTTTGGAAACATGGCGGTGAACTTTACTGTGGGCAGTAACTAAATATTAAGCCAGCTGGGGAAGGCCTGGAGGCTGAGGCTGTGTGCTTGGTCGGGGTCCCTCTGCCTGGGGCCTCCCAAGTAGTGGGATGACAGGTGTGCACCCCCAAAGTGGAACAGGGGAAGTCGGAGTGCCGTGGACTTCCACAACCACCCAGGGACTGAGTTTTCCTAACCGTGTGTGTGCGTGTGCGTGTGTGCGCGCGTGTGTGTGTGTGTGTGTGTGTGTGTGTGTGTGTGTGCGCGTGTGTACTGGGGATTGAATCCAGGGGCATTCTATCTCTGAGATACACCCCCAAGTCCTATTTATTCAATTTGAAATAGTCTCACTAAGTTGCAAGGGCCTAAGTTGGTGAGGGTGGCTTCGAACCTGTCATCCTCCTGTCTCAGCCTCCCCAGCAGCGGGATCACAGGCACATGGCCCACGCCCCGGCTCCTTATCTTGTTTTGCTTTTAGGGAGTCTGAATCGTGTCTTCTGCGGTAGAATCAGGGTTTGCAGAGTGCACTCTGGGCTCAGCTTCCGTCCCCACATGGGGAGATTTGGAATCAGGAGCTGACCGCTGAACTACCCCCCCCCCCCCTTAAGGCTTATCCACCACGCACAGGACCTCGCAGGAGACGCCCGAGGTGGACAAGCACTTTGCAGCAGCCCTGTGGACACCAGCCCTGGCGGGCGTCCACCTAGGGAGGGCGCCGCGCATCGCCCAGGAGACGGACGCTCAGGGTCCCTCCAGCTGGCAGTCGGAAGCACCTGCAGACACTGCTGTTGGAGAAGCGAAACGCTCCCTGGAGGCGGAAGGGAATTGGAGCCAGAAACAGAAGAGGGCTCCCTGACCCTCCTCTACCTGCAGGCAGGGACTCTCCCGCTTGTCATCCCAGCATTTGGGAGGCTGAGGCAGGAGTTTCGCGGGTTGCGGACAGCCTCAGCTACTGAGTGAAGACCCTGTTTCAAAATAAAGAATAAAAAAAATGTGTATCTCAGAGGAAGATGCCCTTAACACACACACACACACACACACACACACACACACACACACACACACACACAATTAGAGGGAGAGAGGAAGGGGGAGGGGAGAAACAAAAGGGGGGAGGGAGAGCACAAGGTCCCGTGAGCACCACATGGCTGAGAATCCCTCGGCATCCCGCCTCCAAGACTGTGTGCTCTCTGAGCAAACCTGTCTGCGGTAACACTCTGTGCTTCCCGGCAGCCTCCCTCTCGTGCTCCCAGGCCCCGAGTCAGCCGGCCTTAGAGAGCCATGTCTTGGCAGATGCAAGATGACTTCCTCTTCTCTTCTGTAGCACTGAGAATTGAATCCAGGAGCAGATGTCTTGGAGTGACATCTCCAGACCTGATTTTATTTTTAATTTTGAAACAGGGTCTGGCTAGGTTGCCGAGACTCTTGCTAAATTGCTAAGGCCTCAGATCTGTGACCCTCCTGATAGGTTTGCTACCGTCAATGGAGGAGGAGGTGGAGGAGGAGGAGGAGGAGGTGGAGGAGGTTGTGGAGGAGGAAGAGGTGGAGGAGGAGGAGGAGGTGGAGGAGGAGGAGGAGGAGGAGGAGATGGAGGTGGAGGAGGAGGAGGAGGAGATGGAGGTGGAGGAGGAGGTGGAAGAGAGGAGGAGGAGGAGGAGGTGGAGGAGGTTGTGGAGGAGGAGGAGGTGGAGGAGGAGATGGAGGTGGAGGAGGAGGTGGAAGAGAGGAGGAGGAGGAGGAGGTTGTGGAGGAGGTGGAGGAGGTGGAGGAGGAGGAGGAGGTGGAGGAGGAGGAGGAGGAGGAAGAAGTGGAGGAGGAGGAGGAGGTCGAGGAGGAGATGGAGGTGGAGGAGGAGGAGATGGAGGTGGAGGAGGAGGTGGAAGAGAGGAGGAGGTGGAGGAAGAGGAGGTGGAAGAAGTGGAGGAGGAGGAGGTGGAGGAGGAGGAGGAGGAGGTTGTGGAGGAGGAGGTGGAAGAGAGGAGGAGGAGGAGGAGGAGGAGGTGGTGGTGGAGGAGGAGGAGGAGGTTGTGGAGGAGGAGGTGGTGGTGGAGGAGGAGGAGGTGGAGGAGGAGGAGGAGGAGGTGGAGGAGGAGGAGGTGGAGGAGGAGAAGGTTGTGGAGGAGGTGGAGGAGGAAGAGGAGGAGGTAGAGGAGGAGGAGGAGGAGGGGGAGGAGGAGAAGGTTGTGGAGGAGGGGGAGGGGGAGGAGGTGGAGGAGGAGGTGGAGGAGGAGGTGGAGGAGGAGGAGGTGGAGGAGGAGGAGGGGGAGGAGGAGAAGTTAGTGGAGGAGGTGGAGGAGAAGGAGGAGGAGGAGGAAGAGGAGGAGGAGGAGGAGGGGGAGGAGGAGAAGGTTGTGGAGGAGGAGGAGGTTGTGGAGGAGGAGGAGGAGGGAGAGGAGGAGGAGGAGGGAGAGGAGGAGGAGGAGGGGGAGGAGGGGGAGGAGGAGCTGTTGCTGGAGGGAGAGAGGGAGGCGAGGGGGAGATGGACACTTTTGAGGAAGGCAGCTCACTCTGAAGCCTGTGCAGGCACCGGGTCCAAGCTCAGGCCTGGCCGCCCTGTGCGTTCTGTCTACTGAACCTCCTGGCCTGGGAGTCAACCGCCAACTCGCTGGCGCCTGGGCCGGGTGCTGGGGTCCCTGGGCCGAGTGCTGGGGTCCCTGGGCCGCCCCGCAGACCTCATGGGCTCTTTTGTAATAATAATACAGGGTGGGGGTCCCGGGAGCCATTTGGTTGTAAAGGCAGAAGAGCTTGCAAATAGCAAGCTGAGACTCCCTGTGGCCCGGCACAGACAGGCACCACCCCGTCAGGGAGCCATGATGGATTCCTTTAAGGGCTCCTGACTGTGAGAACAGAAACACCTCAAAGAAAAGACTGGAAACCGCCGTGATGTATGAGTTGATGAGCCGGGTAAAACAAAGCTTTGGAAAATGGCCTTTTCTTTCTCCTCCTCCTCCTCCTCCTCCTCCTCCTCCTCCTCCTCCTCCTCCTCCTCCTCCTCCTTCTTCTTCTTTTTTTTGTGGTACTGGGGATTGAACCCAGGGTCATTTTACCTCTGAGCTACACCCCCAGCCCTACTCACTCACTCTCTCTCTCTCTCTCTCTCTCTCTCTCTCTCTCTCTCTCTCTCTCTATATATATATATATATATATATATATATATTTTTTTTTTTTTTTTTTTTTTTTTGTAGTGCTGGGGGTGGAACCCAGGGCCTTTTTACCTCCGGGATATACTCACAGGCCTATTTTATACTTTATTTGGAAACAGAGTCTCACTAAGTTGCTGAGAACCTCTCACTAAGTAGCTGAGGCTGGCTTTGAGCCTGTGCGATCCTCCTGTCTCAGCCTCCCAAGTGCTGGGATTACAAGCGTGCGCCACCACGCCTGGATCAATTTTTATTTTTAAACAAGTTCTTAACTAAGTTGCTGAGGCTGCCTGTGAACCTGCGCTCTCCCTGTCTCAGCCTCCGGAGTACTGGGATTACAGCCATGCACCACTGTGCCCGCCCCCAAAGTGCTTTTCTTTGTAGGGGGATGGCAAACACGGAGTGTCTGGTGAGATGACTGCTAATTTCATTCTTTCTGTAAATTCCTTTCCTTTAAAAGGAGACGTTTAGAAGTGACACAGACATTGGTTCAGAGAAAAATAACTCGCGGTGGGCAAATGGCATGCGTTTTATGATAACCACAGCTAGCAGTGGTTAAAACCGCTTCACCGTTACCATAAAATACAAGTGTGGATGACGTCACTGGACAGCCATCCTCTCGAAGGTACCAGAAGGGTGAAGACGGTACAGGAGGCGGCAGGGAAGCTGAGCCTGCAGCCCGGATGAGCCGCGCAGGGAGCTAAGCACCGCCGCATCCCATTTACTGCAGGAGATATTTTAAGTTATAATCCATTCAGGTTCCATGCCTCATAGAAAACTAGAGAACTCATTCATCGCAAGCTGTCCAAGGCGAATTACTTTTTCTCCTCCTCTTCTTCCTTTGATACTAGGTATTGAACCCAATGCCGTTCTATCTCTGAGCCCTATTTTATTTTTAATTTTGAAACAGGGTCTAAGTTACCGAGGACCTCACTGAAGTTTCTGAGGCTGGCCTTGAGACTGCAGCCCTGTCTCAGCCTCCCGTGTGCTGGGATTACAGGCGTGCACCACCACCACACCCGGCTTGTTTTTCTTCTTTAGTTAAAAAAATTTAAGCGAGGTGTGGTGCTGCACACTTGTAAACCCAGTACTTGGGAGGCAGAGACAGGAGGAAAATAAAGAATAAAAAACAATTAGAGGACTGGGGTGAGGCTTGGAAGTAGAAAGCCCTGGGTTCCATCCCCAGTACCCCCCCACACACATACACAATTTAACCAGGGGTTTTTATTTTTCCAATTGAAAAGAGAATGCCTACGTGTGTTCAAATGATGTAGAGACTCAGCTCCTTTCCTCCCTAACGCCCCTGCACAGATCTTCCTCTGGCGGAGCCCGCATGACTATAAACAGCCCAGCTGGGTGCGTCCCTCAGGGCCTGCCCTCAGTGAGCCCCTCTGCTGGGGTCTGCCTTGGCCCCTCCTCACCAGCGCGTGTGCCCTGAGGAGCACAGCCTGGAGGTGAGGCGGGGATCCCTTCCGGCCCTCTCCCTCGACCTGTCTTCTAGTTCACCCATTCCTTCTTTCACCCACCCAGGTCTATTGTTGAGCCCATCAGAGGATTGCAGGTGTCGTGCTTTCAACTTTTAGAATTTCTATTTGACGTGTTTGCTTGTTTTATTGCTGTTCTCTATTTGGGAAGATAAAGTTATTATGATTTTCTATACTTTTTTTTTGGTGGTACTTGGCATGGAACCCAGGGCCATCCTACCTCCGAGCTACACCCCCAGCCATATTTTTTTTATTCTTGATTTTTTTTTTTTTTTGGTGGTACTGGGGGTAGAACCCAGAGGCCTTCTACCTCCGGGCTATACTCCCAGGCCTATTTTATATTTTTATTTGGAAACAGGGTCTCACTAAGTTGCTGAGAGCCTCACTAAGTAGCGGAGGCTGGCTTCGAACCTGAGCAGTCCTCCTTTCTCAGCCTCCCAAGCACTGGGATTACAAGTGTGCACCACCACGCCCGGCTTAAAGTCTGTTTTATTTTTAAGCCTGGGTTCCTGGGGGCCACGGTGCCATTGTCTGGTTAGCCCATCGTCTGTCTGATTCCCTGGCTCCTCCCGCACACCAGGTCTGGAGCCATTTGCCAGGGGATCTGCCTGGACAGGGCTGCTTCCTGGCTCCGCTTCCTGACCCCGGGGCCGGCCTTGGGTCACCTGGACAGGAGCGACGGGTGCCCCTCCTCCCCCAGCTCGCACAGGGCTTCCTCCTGTGCACAGCCTCTCGCTGCCTGGGCATGGGCACTGTGATCTCTAGAAGTTCCTGTGGTCTCTGGGTCTCAGGACTCTCTCTTGAGTCTCAGGAGAATCCAACCTCCTGTCTATTGGAGTTGTGGCTGGGGAGGTATGGCCAGAGGCAGGTTTTAGTTTGGTAATGGCTGGGCAGGGGGCATCTGCCAGCTGGCCGCCCCTCCCCCAGCCCCAGCCCAGCTGGGCTCTGAGTCAGATCTAGAGATTTCCCAGGGTGCCGCGTGTTGAGACGAAACCTCAAGGGCTTTAACACGGCTCCCAGAGCCTCAGATCTCTCGGCGCGGGGGGGGGGGGGGGGGGCAGCCTGACCCCGCCCGCCAGCGTGCATCTGCTCCTCTGGGATGGTGACTCCTCACTGGGTCCTGTGGCGCTGATGAATCCTTTGAGGGATAAAATCGTGGGTTTGAGTTTTCTCTGTATCTTTCTTTGTTGTTGAAGGGAGTGGATTCTCCGTTCCAGAAGTGGATTCTCTGGCACCTTTTCTGTTGGAATTTAGTGTCTGTCCTTGACCAAAATGCACTCGTGTGTGTGTGTGTGTGTGTGTGTGTGTGTGTGTGTGTGTGTGTGAGAGAGAGAGAGAGAGAGAGAGAGAGAGAGAGAGAGAGAGAGAGAGAGAGAGAGAGAGAGGGCGGGCGCCACTGGCTCTCTTTATGGGTGAACTGTGTCTGGCAGAGTTTTCAAGTTTTCAGTTTCTTTGTACTCATTTCGCCTCCTGTTCAGCTTAGGACATGTGCCATGTTTAGTAGGGGTGTTCTTAGAGAGACGGCGGGACTCTGGCCTGGTAGAGTGCTGTGTGTGTGGGGTGTCTGTGCGCGTGTGGTTTGTATATGTCTAGTGTGTGCATGTGGGTGGTGTGTATGTATATAGCATATATCTACGTGTGCCTGTGTGGTATGTGTGTGTATAGTGTATATGTGTGTGGTGTGTGTGGTGTGTGTCTGTGTGTGGCATGTGCCTGTGTGTGGTGTGTATGTGGTATGTGTGTGGGGTGTGTCTGCGTGGGGTGTGTGGTATGTGTGATGTCTGCGTGTGGCGTGTGTGAGAGAAGGGGTCAGCACAGGGCGGCAGCATTGTCTGCCGAGCTTTCAGTGTGTGCGGTTTTGCGTTTGTGCGATTCACACAGACAGCACACACAGCGCCAGTGTGGACGCGTGCAGTTCACCATCCTGTGCACACCCAGGACACCCTGGACACCCTTCCCACTGGGTGTGGCTGCCGCCCTGCGGGCCTCTGGCTGGGATGCGGGTGGAGCCCTTCTTGGGTGCTGGGTGCCCAGCTGCGGGCACGGGCCGCGGGGCTGGCAGGGGAGACCCCGGGGGCACTGGAGAGGAGAGTGCGGGAGAGGGGCCGCGACTCAGGGCTGGCGGGGTCGATGGCGGAAGACGCTCAGCCAGCCCGGGACACAGAGATTACCCAGGAAAGCAAGAAATCTCGTTCAAGGGAGAACGCTGGCCACCTCCAGCCAAAGACACATGTGGTGGCTCACGTCTCTGCTTTTAAACCAAGTGTGGTGGGTGGACGCAGGAGGGCATGCGCATCTGACCTCAGCCCGGCTCCGGGGACGGCGCAGGCGGGGTGCTCACTGCAGGGTCCTGCTGGGCCCCACTGTCTCGTCAGGAGACAGGTCCCTCATTTCAGCTGCTCACAGGAGGACAGGACAGTGCTGGAGAGTGGGCAGGCTTCCTGCTCTGGCGGCCCCGCTCGCCTTTCTAGATCTTTTTCTATCTGATCAACAGGCCTCTAACCCCGTGCATGGTGCACGCCTGTAATCCCGGTATCTGGGAGGCTGAGCAGGAAGACTGCAGGTTCGAGCCCAGCCTGAACAACTTAGTGAACCCTCAGTGACATAGTCAACGTAGTGAGACCCTGTTTCTAAATAAAAAGGGCGAGGGCTGTAGCTCAGAGGTAGAATGCTTCTGCGTTCAATCCCCAGGACCCCCTCCCTCCAAAAGTAAGAGGGTAGCATTGGAAGGAATCTGGGGGCCAGAGCCACCGGCAGGCTGTGGACAGGCACCCTGACATCGTGGCGGTCCAGCCCTGTGGACTCTGGGACTCCTTTGGAGAACACGTTTGCTCCTTTCTCGAGAGGCCGTGAGCTGCCATTCTGTGCCCGGCCGTCACAAACGTCTCTTGCAAATCCTCATTAGTCATACGACATTTTGAAGTTAATAGCAGTGCTTATTACAGGTTGAATTGTCCCCCAAAAGAGACATGTTGGAGTCCCAGTAGGCTCCGCGTCCCCGAAGGTGACCTAATTTGGACAGAGAATGTTTTCTCTGGTACTCAAGGGAAAGCGAGGTCATTAGGGTGGGCCCTGACCCCATGTAACCAGTGCCCTTGAAGGAGAAACCTGGGTGCAGAGACACTTCTAGGGGAAAGACGACGTGGAGGGGGGGACCGAAAGAGAGGAGAACCACCTGGCCGCCGAGCAGAGGGCCGGGGTAGACTGTTCCTGGCAGCCTCTGAGTCAATGGGCTGCTGCCTGGATCTGGGCTTGGAGCTTCCAGAAGTGGGAGATAATTAACTTCAGTGGTTTAAGTCGCCCAGTCTCGGAAACTAATAAAGAAGACCTTATATTAAAAAGAAAAATCACTGCTGCTCTGTTTGATGAGATCAGACATTTACCCCGCAGCGTCCTGGACTCTGAGGTTGTGGCTGCCAGAGAACCGTGCCCCAGCCTGCCCGGTGGGAGTCCCCGTGAGGAGGACGCTGCCTCTGCCGACAAGGGCCGGGTCTCCAATGGAAGAAGCTTCCTTGGACAGGCTTCATCTAGTCCCATTTTGTTTAACTTTTAATTTTTTAATTTTGTTTTGTTTTTAACGTCTTCCACCTTTAATGTATTAATAACCGTCTAGAAGCCAGGCGGGGCATCCCATGTGTGTAATCACAGTCCTCGGTTGGCTGAGAACGGAGGATTGGCAGGTTCGAAGACAGCCTCGGCAGTGTAGTGAGACTCAGCAACCTAGCAAGACCTTGTTTCAAAAAAAATTTTTTTAATGGGCTGGAGTAGAGCTCAGAGGTAGGTTGAACCCCTGGGTTCAATCTCCAGCACCCCCCAAAACACACCAACAAGCAAACACACCCCAAAACGCCTCCCAGAGTTCCAAGGTGAAAAGGGACCTTGGGGATATCTGATATGCAAAAAAAGTCTTCCATGGAACCAAAGGAAAAGATACAGGGAAATTTATAGCATTGCTTTTTTCTTTCCTTTTTTCTTTTTCTTTTTCTTTTCTTTTCTTTTCTTTTCTTTTTTTTTTTTTTTTGTGGTACTGGGGATGGAACCCAGGGGCATTCTACCTCCAAGCTACACCCCCTGTCCTACTTTTTATTCTTTATTTTGAAACAGGGTCTCACTGAGTTGCAGAGGGCCTCACTAAGTAGCTGAGGCTGCCTGTGAACCGTGATCCTCCTGTCTCAGCCTCCCAAGTACTGGGATCACAAGCGTGTGCCACCATGTCCAGCCTTTAAAAAAAAATTTTGGTAGTGTGGATTGAACTTAGGGGCATTCTGTCTTTAAGTCGCACCCCAGGCCTTTATACTGTTTATCTTGAGGCAGGGTCCCGCTGAGTTGCCACGGTTGGCCTAGAACCTGTGGTCCCCAGCACTGGGGGTACCGGCCTGCCCCACTGCCCGGCAGCTCGTAGGGTTCCTCTTGGCTCCTCCTCTGCTGGTGTGGACGCAGAAACAAGCAGCCAACCGAAAGGGCCGGCCCAGCGCCCGCTGTCACTGTGAGGCCGCTCCCCGCCCAGCCGTGTCTGCTGGGGTTGAGGCCAGAGCAGGCCTCCTGCAAGGGGGTGTTGGAAAAGAGGGGAGACCCATGAAAGACCTGTGTCCAGCCACCCCAGCGCCCCAGGACCCCAGCCAGATGTCAGCATCTGACAGCAAGCTCCTGGGCAGAGCTCCGACGCTGTCAGGGGCAGAAGGCAGAGAAGCTTCTGGAAGGCAGCGTTACAGGGCGCTGGTTGTGCGTGGACTCTTCGGGGGGTGTTCTGTTCATTTACATTCGGTTCTGGAAGCTTAGCCTAGGACCATTCTACCTCTGTGTTACACCCCCAGTCCTGTTTTACTTTATTTATTTATTGGCCGTATTGGGGATGGAACCCAGGGGCATTCTACCTCTGAGCTACACCCTCAGCCCTATTTTTTATTCTTTATTTTGAAACAGAGTCTCGGTTGCAAAGGGCCTCACTAAGTAGCTGAGGCTGTAACCATGATCCTCCTGTCTTGGCCTCCCAAATGCTGGGATTACAAGTGTGTGCCACCATGCCTGGCTTTTATTTTTTATTTTTTGAAACAGATTGGTAGGTTGCTAAAGACCTCACTAAGTTCCCCAGGCTGGCCTCGAACCTGTGACCCTCTTGTCTCAGCCTCCTGAGTACTGTGTGCAGCACCACACCCAAACCTCACTGGGGCTTTAATATGCTGGCTGTAGATAGGGGTCAAAGCCAGGGTTAAACCAGAAAGGGACCCTGGTTACTCCATCTTCAAGTTGTTGAATTTTATTGTATAATTTCAAAGCAGCGCTTCGCGGGTCCTTTAAGAGACATAGAACCTGAGGCCGACATTTGCTGAACTCAAAGTTAGACATAATGAAAAAATTTTAAAACTACAAACTGTTAAGACCACTACCAAGTAGATACTGGCAGCTCGCTAAGAATACCGTCTGGGTCTCCAGCTGGCAATTGGAACACTCGCGGCCTGCATAACCTTTTAATAACAAGAGAATGTCCAGAAACATCATCCGGCCTCTTTCGGACTGACGCCCTCTGCCTGGCCTGGTCCCTGGACGTGCGGACTCAGCTTCTAGGACTGTACCCTCTGCTCCATTCCAGTTACTAATTTTTGCCCCATAACCGTGCATTTCAGCATCGCGCATCTTTGGGGTCTGTGGAGTTGCAGAGCACGCGCTGGGCGTTTCCGGTCGTGGGTGGCCCAAAGCTTAGTGAGGTCTGGAGCTTCCTCCAGAGCGTCTCTCGTCAGAGCCAGCACCGGCCTCCGTCTTCCCTGCACATCCTTGAAATTATGCCTTTTCTTGGGGATGACCAAATGCAAGAACGCCAAGCTTCGGAGAACAGATGCCCCTCCTAATTCAGAGGAGATCGCTCTGAAGTTTCCCACGTGTCCCTGCCGTAGACGGCATCTGATCACACCGCAGGAGCCTCTGGTGCAGCTGAAGAGTCATGGATGAAAAGTGCGAACCACAGAACGTGTTTAAAAGAAACACAAGCGCGGCCAGACACACGCTTGTCATCCCGGCACTCGGGAGGCAGAGACAGGAGGATGGAGGTTCCCTGACAGCCTCAGCTACTCAGTGAGGCTCTTTGCAACTCAGTGAGACCCTGTTTCAAAAAATAGGGCTGGGGGTGTAGCTTGGAGGTAGAATGCCCCTGGGTTCCACCCCCAGTACCACAAAATAAATAATAAATAAATAAAAGGTGGAGCCCAGCTAGGTACAGTGGTGCATGCCTATGATCCCAGTACCCAGAAGGCTTAAGACAGGAGGATTCCAGGTTTGAGGTCAGCCTTAGCAATTTAGCAAGGCCTTTAGAAACTTAGTGAGACGCTGGTTCAAAATAAGAAGGGCTAGGAGCTGGGCACGGTGGCATTTGCCTTGTAGTCCCGGTACTTGAGAGTCTGGACAGGAGGATTACAAGTGTGAAGCCAGCCTCAGCTCTCAGCGTTCAGCAAGACCCCATTTCCAAATAAAAGATAAAATAGGACTGGGATGTAGCTTGCCCTTAGGTTCAATCTCCAGGACCCCCCCCCCCCACACACACACACAAATTAAAACATAAAAGTAGCTGGACTTGGCGGCGCACACTTGTAATCCCCGCGCTTGGGAGGCTGAGCCAAGAGGATCGCACAGGTTTGAAGCCAGCCTCAGCTACTGAGTGAGGCTCTCAGCAACTTAGTGAGACCTTGTTTCCAAATAAAATATAAAATAGGTCTGGGACTATAGCCTGGAGGTGGAAAGCCTCTGGGTTCTACCCCCAGTACTACCATAAATAAATAAATAGCCTTTTTTAAAAAATAAAAAGCTACACTCCCAGCCTTTTAAATTTATTTTTATTTTAAGACAGAGTCTCACTAAGTTACTGAGGCTGGCCTTGAACCTATGATTCTCCTGTCTTGGCCTTCTGAGTACTGGATTACAGCGTGGGCCACTACACCGGCTTAGTGTCCTTTTTAGAAGACTGCTAAGTCTGAGGGTTAAGATGGACAGGTCCTTTCTCTAGGGCCTCCTCCGACAGGCACAGAAGGCCCCCGGTCTTTCTGTAGCTCTTTCGTTTCAGTTGAGTTATATCCAGCCAACCCTCATGGACATGGGCCTTGCTTTACAGCATGCCAGCTGCCCTATATACCTGCACTCCCCGGATCTGGGAGGTTGAGACCGGAGCATCTTTAGTTAGGGAGTTAGAGACCTCAGCTGAGAGTTTCTCTAACTTAGACTGTTTAAAACAGGAAACACAAAGGGCTAGGGGTGTGGCCCAGGGGTAGCATGCCCCTGGGTTCAGCCCCAGTACATCTGCCTCCCCCAAAATAGAGCTCCATATAGTTGATCTTTATAACAGTTTGAGGGGGAGAGGTGCTGCGTCGTGGGAGAAGGACTAGTGGTCCTATCATTAAAACAAGACAGGAGCATGAGCTGTGCAAGGCAGTGGTGAACTCCTAAGGAACCGAGGGCCCCCGGCGTGGACTGGAAGTGCTAACCTGGCCCCGCACGCCGCCACTCAGCCCCGTTTAGATGTAGAGACCGCATGAAGTCAAACACACCGGGCTATAGACGCACATACACAGAAAAGAGGCATGGAAATCATAAGACAGTCAAATAAATACACACCCCGAAGAAAAATAACCCCCGGTATCCCGATGCCAGTGTGGAAAAGCTCCAAGCTGCTCTGGGTCAGCTCCAGTTGAGACCCATGGCACTTCCCCCGGGAACAGTCTTTGCAGGTGGCACCAAGGTGGCCCAAATTCTCCTTTGATTCTTAGCACATGGAGCCCTACGCCCTGACACTGGCGATCCTTGGAGTTTCTGTGAAGAAGCTTTGCTACCTGGCATGGGCTCTGGCATTTGGGTTTTGTCTTTCAGGATCATGTGCTTCTCCAAGTAAAATTTGTTCTGAATATCTGAACAAGAGTGTTGTACCTGCACATTTAGGAAGATGGGTAAAGTCTGAGTAGTCCACAGAGCGGATGCCAGATCGCACAAGCTTTGAAATCTCTGTAGGAGGGGAAGGGCTGAAGGATGAAGCGTTCGCCCCTGTGAGTCAAATGTCTGTAACATGTTGAAGGTGTGTGGTGACCCGGGCCCTTAGGACGCACCGCTTCAGGCTTTGCTCCCGAAAAATAAGGACTGCATTTGTAATCTTTGAAGCTTTCAAAACACAACCAGGGGGTGGTGATCCCGGTACTTGGGAGGCTGAGACAGAGGCTCACAGGTTCCAGCCCCCTGCAGCTTCCGTCTTGAGTTGTGTGGTGTTTGAGGCAGTGACACGCTCTTGAGCTGTCCCGCCAGGGATGCGAGTCAGTCCTCTGTCAGTGGGACTGTGCTGTATGCACTGCCTGCCCGGCAGTCTCCTAGTAGAGGCCCCGGTCACCAGACAGAATGGCTCAGAGCCCTTCAGGGGGTAGCCTGACCCTGCAGGACCATCAGCGCCTTCGCCATTCTCCTCCCTCCCCACCACACAGGCCCTGCGCCGCCTCAGTGTCACCAGAAGAAGGGTGAGGACGGTACGAGATGATTTTGAATTTATTTTATTTTTTGATACTGTGGAGGGCCTTGGTAAGAGCTGAGGCTGGTTGCAACCCTGAGATCCTCCTGATTCGGCCCCCCAAGTACTGGGATTGCAGGATGTACCCCCCAATTCTTGGCTCTCATTTATTAGCCAAATAAAGTCACTTGATACTGAATTATAAACTGTCTTTGATAGCTTTTTCAACTCGAGGTAAGCACATATAAAGCCAGCCATTTTAGGAGTGTTTAAGTGCACAGATCAGTGGTGTTAGCCGTATTCACGCTGCCATGCGGCCTTACCACCATCCATCCCCAGAATGTTACCAAAGCCTGTCTCCAAGCCAGGCGCGGTGGCACATATTTGTAATCCAAGCATTTGGCTGATCACTGCCAGCCCCAGCTACTTAGCGAGGCCCTCTGCAACTCAGTGAGACCCTGTTTCAAAATAAAGACTAAAAAATAGGGCTGAGGGGTGTAGCTCGGAGGTCGAATGCCCCCTGGGTCCCATCCCCAGTCTGTAAAAAGAGAGAGAGAGAGAGAGAGAGAGAGAGAGAGAGAGAGAGAGAGAGAGAGAAAGGAAGGAAGCAAGCCTGTCCCCATTAGTGACTTCCCATGCCTCTTCCATCCCGATGCCCACATCGGCCTCTTTAGACAGAAGCTCTGGCAATCCCATCGGAGAGGAATCGTTATGTTACATGCTGTTGCATGTGTGAGCGTCTCCTTCCTATTTAAAGTGGTAGTGTTCATTTGTGTGTGTGCATCGTGCTTGGAAGCCATATACCCACCCAGGAGCCCCGCTACCCACCCGCCCCATCATTTCTAACCCCAGCCAGCCAAACCATATCAAGAGCAAGGGCCTAGGGAAAGCCTGGAAGTACATCTGAGTGGCTGGGACAGGGAGGGAGCCTGTGCACCAGCCGGGTAGCCTCCTGGGGCATCAGCCACACCCGCCCGTCTTGCCCCTGGGACTCAGGGACAATGGCCACTTCACTTTGTGTACTTGAAGCTAAATCTTCAACCGAGAGCAACCCAAATCTGGTCGGTGTCCAGGGGTGCATGTGGGGGGTCGCTCCCACTGACACACTCACGGGCCTCTGTGGGATGGGATTAGATTGTCACTGTACCAGTGACGTCCTGGCCTGCATCCTGCAACCCCCAAGGCTGAGACAGAAGGATTGCAGGTTTGAGGCCAGCCTCCATGAGACCCTGTTTCAAAATTTAAAAAAGGGCTAGGGGTGTAGCATGGAGGTAGAACACCTCTGGGTTGAAATCCCAGTAAAAGAAAGAAATAAAGAAAGGAAGGAAGGAAGGAAGGAAGGAAGGAAGGAAGGAAGGGGGAGAGGGAGGGAGGATGACCAAACCCAAGCAGATTTCTGTTCCCTGCACCTGTGCCGTCCTTATTGGGCTGCTACCAGTGGGGGTGGGGGTGGGGGTGGGAGGGGAGTGAGTTGCCTAGGTAACTCTAAAAATCTGGATTCATCCCTCATTGCCAGGAAGCTCGGTCTGCAGGGCGGTGTGCCGAATCTGGCTGCAGAAGTGTTCTATTTTGGCTGCCAGGACCCTGGTTTCTCCGTTCCTCTCTCTTTTCCCTCTCCTTACCCCTCCTTGGACAACACCCAAGGCCTCATTCCAGCACAGCTCACCTGTCTGTGCTGTTCCTGGGATAAGCAAAACACTACTTTTACTCCTGAATCAACCGGTTGCTTCAAAAGCCCCATAGAAGTGAGCAGTGTCATTGGTTTGAAGGGAATCAAAAGCCACTGAAGCGTGAGCTTGTTTGAAGTGTGTGCTGAAGCCAGGCGCGCTGGGGCCCTTGTAATCTCAAGCTTGTAATCTCAGCACTTGGGAGGCTGAGACAGGAGGACGGCAGGTTTGCAGTCAGCCTCGGCAGCTTAGTGAGACGCTGTTTTGAAGTATAAAGATACAAAATAGGGCTGGGAGTGTATCTCAGCGGGTTCAATCCCCAGTGCCAAAATAAAATTAAAAAAAATTAAAAATTAGAAAAATAGTAAAGTGCATGCTACCTTCTTTTCCCCAGGTGAGGTGGACCTTCCCGATTCGAATGACCCCTTGGGACAAGTGGACACAGAAGATGGCCCTCTTCCCACTCTGAAAGGTAAGCTGCGATGGCAGCGTGCTCCTCCTGTCCTGTCTGCTGGCTCCCTTCCCGTTCCAGGCCGGGCCTGCCTGAATTCCCGGGGCTGGGTGCCCTGGTCCAGTGCTGCCCCCTGTTGGCGGGCCTGAGAATACGTGCCTGGATTACTGTATTACTGTATACTGTAGGCAGGGACTGGGGGCTCCTGGGGGCTGGTCTGCAGCCTGCAGGAGGGAGGAGACAGAGGAGGGGAGAAATGGGTGGCTGCTGGCAGAGGAAGGGACCTTGGGAGCTGGGGAGAGGTGGCTGAGCAGAGCCCAGAACTGACCTCATCTCGACCCCTGTGTCGTCCGTGGGAACTCAACAGTCCTGTGCATTTATTTTTCTCAACTGTATCGGCCATCTGGCCATCCAGCCACACGCTCCGAACATTTATTTATAAGACAAATTCAGAGCCCAGGTGCAGGATTCTTTGACCTCCCCCAAGCTTAGGTGTTTTTTGTTTTTGTTTTTGTTTTGTGGTACTGGGGTTTCTGGAAACCCTTCTACCTCCGAGCTACACTCCCAGACCTATTTTATATTTTTATTTGGAAACAGGGTCTCTTAAGCCAGCACGGCTGGCTTCGAACCTGTGGATCCTCCTGTCTCCGCCTCCCAAGCGTGGGGATTACAAGCGTGCGCCACCACGCCTGGCTAGAATAGGTTCTTTTTAATGAGAGGGTTTTTTTTTTTTTTTTGCTGTTATTGTATTGAGATTTGAACTCAGAAATGTTTTATCTCTGAGCCAAACCCCCAGCCCTTTTTATTTTTTATTTTGAAATAGGGTCTTGCTGAGTTGCTAAGGCTGGCCTCAAACCTGCGGTCCTTCTCGGCCTCCTGGTCACTGGGGCTGCAGGCGTGTGCCGCTGTGCCTGCCACGAGTGCTTTGTTTTTTGGGACTTGATTGCCTCTGGATGTTGTTTTGTGAACCCGCGAGGGATCGGGCCAAAAGGCCCGTGCATGTCAGTGGACGTGCTGTGAACAGAGGGACTTTGATCAGAGTTCGGGAGTCTCCAGGGCACAGAAATCCCAATTGCAGAAGGTAACCTTGCCAAGCAGTGCGTGCATGAGTGTGTGCGTGTGTGCATGTGTGTGTGTGTGTGTGTGTGTGTGTGTGTGTGCGTGTGCGTGCGTGTGTGTTATGAAAAGGAAGTATGGAAAGAAAACCCAGAACCCAGAATGGTGGGACCTACTTCCTTGCAGCAGCAGTGCTGAGCACTGTAGCCCAGAGCTTTGTAAAGGGGTGGCCTGGGTGGAGATGACATTAGCATCCTGCCCTGAGCCAGGCTTGAGTGAGGGTTGCCCTGGCCCGGTCTCCAGATGGGAGCACCACTCCCAGCCCTAGGAAGAGCAAAAGGCTTTGCTAATGGCCTCACAGCGAGCACCCAGGAGCAGGGGCTGACGGCGGCGGCCTTGGAGCACCCAGGAGCAGGGCCCATGGTGGACATTATCATTTGATTACTGCAGGCCCATCCGTTTCCAGTCCTCAGAACCTCAGGGGACGGGATCCACAGGAAACTGCCTGCAGGAGTCCCGGGGTGGCCCCAGGGTCCCGGCCTCCCCTCGCAGCCCTCTTCCGTGGGTCTGTAGTGTGTGTGATCTTGGCAATACGCTCACTGCTGTTGTCCAAACCACCAGCCACACGACTTGGAGGCAGGGTGATTTATTTGCTCACAGTTTTTGGAGATTTCAGAGTTCGGTCCATGTGAGGCTGGGTCTGTGGCGCTCAGGGCATGGTGTGGGAGCAGAGAGAGGGCAAAGCAAGGTTCTGCCCTCACCACATGAGGTGGGCAGCAGAGACCGCAGCCCAGGGCCCCACCTTCCCCAGCCACACCCACTCAGTGAATCCGTTACCGCGGATTTATGACACACTCTCTCCTTCTTTGCCCCTCCTCCACCACCCTCCGTGTATGCCGTCCATGATGGAGGACTGTCCAGGCCATGCCAGACCCGCTGCTCCTGCACCTTTGCTCACAGAGCTCTGGGAATGTTAATGTTAGGCCACATAAGGCTTAAACCAGGGAGCGCAAAATAGTAATGGCTGAATGTGCTGTATTAGCCATTTCTTTAGTTGTCTTCCTTCCTTCCTTCCTTCCTTCCTTCCTTCCTTCCTTCCTTTCTTCTTTTTCTTTTTTCCTTTCTGTGGTATTGGGGATTGAACTCAGGGGCATTCTACCTCTAGACTACACCCCCATCCGTATTTTATTTATTACTTTGAAACGGGATGTCCTAAATTGCTGAGTCTGGCCTGGAACCTGGGGTCTTCCTGTGTCAGTCTCTCAAGTACTGGGATTACAAGTGTGCCCCACCACGCCCGGCTTCCAGGTGCCATTTCTGATGCATGCGTGTTTACAGGTGGAATTGAGCTGTTGTTGGTGACATGGCGGCCTTACCTTGGCCCCGGCACCAGGGTCTGAGCTGTCCAAGTGCTTTTGTTTAGGGTTTAGCATGGAGTATATCCAGTCCGCCATCAGGGTCTGCAGCCAAGCACTTCACCAACTGCAGATCAGAGTGCTTTTTAAGAATGCATCTGTACTGAACATGTACAGACGTTTCCCCTTTGCCATTCCCTGCATAGTACAGTATAATAATTAACACAATGTTTGCATTGTGTTAGGTATTACAAATTATCTAGAGGGGTTATTTTGGGGGGTTATTGAGGATTTGCTCTGGTCAGCATTCTTGCAGCTGTAATCTAAAGATTGGCCATGTAGCTCAGAGGGGAGAAGACTTATTTTCTTATGGGTTGGGGCTCAGTCCATGTGAGGCTGGGGACCAGGGATCTCAGAACATGGCGGCAGGAAACAGAGCGAGGAAGAGCCTGTGGGCTGCGCTCCTCATGTTATGGAGGCCAGAAGCCAGAGAGAGCCGGGGAGGAGGGCCATATATAATCCCACAGGCTGCGTCCGGGCACCACCTCCTCCAGGCACATCATCTCAGGTACCACTCAGGTGAGTCCTTCACAATGGATGTGGCCAACTGTAGGATCACAGCCTTCGTGACTCAATAGCTCCAGACTTTAGTGAGTCCTTGAGGGGATATCTCATACCCAACCCTAACGGGATCGAACCCAGGGATGTTCTGAGTTATCCCCAGTCCCTTTCATTTTCTTACTTTGAACAGTCTTGCTAAGTTGCCAAGGCTGGCCGCAAGCCTTCGATCCTCCTGTCTTAGCCTCCCAAGTACCGGGATTCCAGGCGTGCTCCACCACGCCCGGCTTGGAGGTGATTGTAAGTATATGGGAGGGCTGTGCATAGGTTTGATGAAAAGACCATGCTATTTTCCAGAAGGGATTTGAACATCTCTGGGTCGGTGTCCAAGAGAGGGCCCTGGAGCCCCTCCCTGCAGTTATGCAGGGGCGGCAGCTGTAGTTGTGGTTAGCATAGGGCCAGGAGAGGGTAGACAGGGGCGGTTGGAGGGGATGTTGAGAGAGGAAATATCCCGGTACCCAGAGCCTGTTGAGGAGAGAAAATGACCAGGAAGAAGGTGGGGTGCAGATGAGAAACTTTCCATAAATTTCCATATGCCACGATGTGGTCCTTGTCAGGACCAGCTCCGGCTTCAGTACTCCGCGAACGGCACCGGCTCAACCCACGAGTGGACGCTTAGTGGGAGTTCCTTCCTCCCCGTGGCATTAGACAGGCAACTTGCATGTGTATGTTCAACTTGTTATTATCCCATTGCCAACAAAAGCTGACTGTAGCCTGGAAACAGTTTGGGCCTTTATTCCCAGGTGGCTCTACATGCGTGTGCAATACAGCCTGTGTTTTGTCAAATCACTGCTCTGGAACATTTGTGGGAAGTGGATAATTCCTGGTCACTGGGCGGGTGGAGCTGCGCTAGCCTGGCTGGTGGCCTGCCGTGTTCTGGCTCAGCCTAAATATCCTGGGGCATCGTGCCTCCTGCGTCGGGCCGGTCCTGTCTACACTAAGGCCAGAGGGGAGTCCTGCCAATTCCCATGTGAGGACAGTTTGCAATGATTAGCTAATGGGAGGCAAAGCCAGTTGCTATTTGCCGTGTACTGAGCAGTCCTCTGGGCTCCTTCCTTCTTTCTTTCTCTCTCTCTTTCTTTCTTTCTTTCTTTCTTTCTTTCTTTCTTTCTTTCTTTCTTTCTCTCTTTCTCTCTTTCTTTCTTGCGGTACTAGGGATAGAACCCAGAGACATTCTACCTCCTAACTATACTCTCAGCTCTATTTTTTATTCTTTTATTTTGAAACAGGGTCTCTCTGAGTTGCATAGGGCCTCACTAAGTAGCTGAGGCTGTCTGTAAACCGCGATCCTCCTGTCTCAGCCTCCCAAGTGCTGGGATTGTAAGTGTGCGCCACCGTGCCCGGCTGGTCCTCCAGTTTCTTAATCTACAAAGCGGGGACAATGAATGTTAGTCCCGATGCGCTTTTCCACGGAATGGCTGTCCCCTTAGACTTGGGGCGCCCCAGAGCAGGTCATGGCAAAGCGCTCAGACCAGCGCCTGAGAGGCGCCCTCGTCTTGTGCGCACCTGAGCTGGGCGTTGGCACTGACCACCAGCAGTGACCCAGGGTGAGGAATGTTCCCCTCCTGCCGGATATGTAGACCTCGTCCCCTGTATTCTACCCATTTGGACGACCTAATATATAAACACAGAGGGCAGAGTCAAGACACGGAGAGTGATCAGGTCCCATGAAGGTCCCCGTGCAAGGGCTCAGTGGTAGAGAAATGACCAGAGACTGGGTGTAGGTGTACCGGGGGCCCAGTTGGAACTGGGTGGCTTCTGTGGCTCCTGAGCTGAGGAGGCCCCTGGTATAGAGAAGGAAAACATGTTTGTGTCTGATACTGAACCCGGGGTCGAGCTCATCCCACAGAAAGACCAATGTCCCAGAGCAAATAATGGAAACAGGAGGGTTTTCAGTGGCCAAAGGGTGGAAGGAAGGCTGCATGCAGATTAACCTCTCTAATCCGGGGTTTGAGGGTTACAGAGAGAGGACAGGAAAGACAAGGAGAGGGGTGGGCGAGGAAGAAGGGGGAGGAATATTCATGTCTTTTTGAGAACAGTAGTATCGGGGACTTGGGTACCACCTCTTTTCCCTCCTTTAAGTCGTGGTGTCCTGGTCGTGGCAGGTGTTGTTACCCTCGAGTGGGGAAGAGAACACTGGGCAGGTCTAGGTCAAGTCGGCTTGGTGTTATAGTTCTGCACAAAGAATTGTCACATGGTGACCAGGTCTACGTGCACAGGTGAGTGAAAGCTTATCTAAGGTGCAGGCAGCAAGGGGAGACAGACAACACCAGGACAGGGATGGATGCCACGTCTCTTGCTGGACGGGCAGCGGCCAGCAAGGGCCCCCGAGGGTCCTAGGTTTGCCCAGCCAGGGCTGCTCCAGGCAGGAGGCGGGTACGGGGGGCCTCAGTGGGGAGGCAGGGCCCCCCTCCAGGATCCTGGCTGTCAGGTTTCGCTCAGGGCGGTGGCACAGGCACTGAAGGTCCGAGCAGGGGAGGGGACGGGGCTGGGGCTGGGGCTGGGATGGGTAAGCGGTCAGTGAACTCGGGCTGGGGTGGGGAGGGAAGGCGGGTGTCAGGTGAACATTTGAAGGTTGGGGAACAGAGAAACAGTCTGGCTGTGTTGGGGCCCATCAAGCCTCGGTGGTTGAATGTTTCTGACCGGGCTGTGGTGGGGTGCCGGGCCAAGCATGAGGGGGTAGCAGAAGTGGCCTGCATTGTGGCCGGGCGTGGTGGCGCACGCTTGTAATCCCCGCGCTTGGGAGGCAGAGACAGGAGGATCACGCAGGTTCGAAGCCAGCCTCGCGGGCTGGCTTAAGAGACCCTGTTTCCAAATAAAAATGTAAAAATAGGTCTGGGAGTATAGTCCGGAGATAGAAGGGCTTCCAGGAACCCCAGTACCACCAAAAAAAAAAAAAAAAAAAAGTGGCCTGCATTGTGTTTTCTTAACAGCAGTGTGTGGGGATAGCGGACCTCCTGAGGCCCCACGCGGAGGCCAGGGTGAGGCTTGGCCTTCAGGCGGTGGCGGGGCCGCCATGTCCAGGCCCCTGTGTGCTTGGGGGCCTCCACGGTAGCGCTAGTGGTCCAGAAGTAGTCGGGGACAGGTGGGGAGGCAGCAGGCTGGGAGGGCTGAGGAGATGAGGGCCACTCTTTCGGGTGTGACCCAGCCCAGGGACGTCAGTGAGTGAGGTCTGCCTACCTCCTCCTCCGCTGAGAGGTGATCTCCAAGAGAAGGGCTCCAGAGCCTCCTGGAGGCGCCCTCCTGCCCCTGAGCTGTAAGGACACCTCCCTCCCGGCGTTTATGTGGGAGACCTAGCGGGCATCTCCCAAGCCTTCTTTGACCCCAGAGCATGGCAGGTCCAAGGTAGCCTTTCAACCTCCCCAAATTTCAGGAACTGCAGAAAGTAATGACCCAGCCGCTCGCTGGCCACCAGCTGCCCAGGCTGTGGGCCCCTGAACTCGCTCCGCCCGGCACCTGTGGGTTGTGAGTATATGCCACGCCCATGCCCACGTCTGCCCTTCCCTGGGGGCTGTTCTGTGGGGGGCAAGAGCAGAAGTGGGGTACATAGGCTCCCCAGACTCGCAGCCGACAGCACACAGGACCAGGCTGGAGGGAGGCCTTCTGTGGTGGGCCCAGGGCCCCATGCTCCTAGGACACCGCAGCCCCCAGCCCCAGGCCGACCTCTTTTCTAGAAGCTTTTCCATCTCCCGTGTGACAAAGCGAACACAGATTCCCAGGTCCGGAGCTCCTGCCTGCTCCGGGCGGGCCTCGGTCTGCACAGGAGGCCGCAAAGCCTTGAGCTGTGTGGATCTGGGCAAACTGGAGGAAACCCCAGTGACGGAGATTTCAGAGCTCGCTCATTCAGGCCGTGTGGCTGGGTGCAGATCCGAGACCCGCAGATGATTTCTGCTTCTGAGACTTTTTTCCTTTGTCTTTTTGTGGTACTAATGAACCTAGGGACATTCTACTTCTCTGCTACACCTCCATTCCTTTTCAAAGATTTTCTTTTTTTAATTTTGAAAATAGAGCCTCGCTAAGTTGCTGAGGCTGTCCTCAAACCAGCCATCCTTCTATCTCAGCCTCCCAAGTACTAAGATCTCAGGCACGCGCTGCCGTGCCTGGCTCTCATGTCCCTCTTAATCAAAACACTTATCTCAGCCTTTGCAACTCAGCGAGAGCCTGTTTCAAAATAAAGAATAATAAAGCCGGGCATGGTATCGCACGCTTGTAATCCCAGCATTCAGGAGGCCGAGACAGGATGATTGCAGTTCGCGGACAGCCTCAGCTACTTAATGAGGCCCTTTGCAACTCAGTGAGACCCTGTTTCAAAAAATAGACTAAAAAATAGGGCTGGGGTGTAGCTTGGAGACACAATGCCCCTGGGTTCCATCCTTGGTACTGAAAAAAAAAAAAAAAAAAAGAAAGAATAAAAAAATAGGGCTGGGAATGGGAATGTAGCTCAGAGATAGAATGCCCCTGGGTTCCATTCCCAGTACCGAAGAAAGAAAGAAAGAAGAAAGGAAGAAAGAAAGAGAGAGAAAGAAAGAAAGAAAGAAAGAAAGGAAGGAAAAGAAAAGAAGAAAGAAAGAAAAATAGGGCTGGGGGTGTAGCTTGGAGATAAAATGCCCCTGGGCTCCATCCGCAGTACCACAAAAATAAATAAATAAACAAACAAATAAATAAATAAGGCTGGAGGTGTAGCTTGGGGGGGTTCCATCCCCAGTACCACACACACACACACAAATCCCATTGATCTCTGGGCTGGGGTGTCCTGGCCCAGACCCCTTGTCTTGCCTGCTGAGCTCTGCAGTGACCCTCTGTCACAGAGGAGGTCCCTGGCACTGGTCCCAGGGGCCTAGACTCCAACGTAAAAGGTTGGGGATACAGCTCAGCCCCGCCGTCCTCCCCTCCAGAGGTGGGTGTGCTCATGTATTCTAGCCATCTCTCTTGTCTCCTTGCTTCTTGCCCTCCCCCCACCATTTTCCTCAGTTTCTCCGATCCTTCTCCTCCGGGGCTGTGCGGACCACTGGTCAGCTCAGCGGAGAGCCCGAGCTGAGGGGCCCAGTGCAGGCCGCCCCGGCTGCTTTATTGACCTGTGAGTATTTTCCCGGGAAGAGCAGCTTCCATCCTCCCGCAGCCCCCTGGGTCCCCATCTCATTTGGCCTTCCCAGAAACGCGTCTGCTCCACTTCCCGCCAGCCCGAGCCCGGCGACTTCATGGCTCCAGGACACGCGGCTTCCTCATCTCCTTTCCAGACCGGCAGCGTGGCTGGCGAGAGATGGCTCTCCGGGCCGCGCGTGGGGATATGAGGACCATTCATGTTGGTGCCGACCGTGCTGGCCGCCTGGGGATGGCATTCGTGACCTCTAGGGCGGCTTAATGCCTGAGCAGAGCTGGGGGCGCAGCCAGCCGGGCCGGGACCACCCTTCGCGGCACTGCTGGGCTGCAGCGCGCTTGCAAGTGGCGATCGCTTTGGACCAATGAGGAGGGAAGGCTGCTCTTGCCATCGTCGACGCCGGCGGGATCCAGTGAAAGCCCCGGTCAGCCATGACTGCTCCTTTAGCCTGTTAAGCCGTCTGGGGAGGCCTGGGCGGCGTTAAAGGCGGTCTTTTGTGAGCTCCAGGAGAGTTTAGAAAATGGTTAGGAAAAACCCCATGTTTTGCACACAAGGGAAATGAAGCCAAGAGAGGTTAATGGCTGGCTATAAATTAAACACCAAGAGAGAAAGGAGCATTGTACTTAATCTCCAGAGAATCTGCTCTCCGGCTTTCATTTGGGGCCCGGGAGACCCGATGACGGGGAACATGGCGGCCCGGACGCACTTGGCAGCCCTCCCGTGGCAATTACTTACACGTGCTCAATAAAATATCAGCGGGAGCAAATGCGGCCACAATGTGCAAGAGAGGTGGGGACGTGCCCAGAGGCCAGGGGGGAGGACGACAAGGAACAGCCCCGGGTCGCCCCAGCGGGAAACACGAGGTAGGCTGCTGCCTGCGCTACAGCCTGCCAGGACAAGCTGATTTTCCTGAGTTCTCGAGAAAAGTTTATCCAGACAGAGATTCCTTTTTTATTTTTCTTATTGTTCTTATTATCATTATTATCGCAGTACTGGAGATTGAACCTAGGGGCCTTCTACCTCTGAGCTACATTCGCAGCTCTGTTTAATTTTTTTTTTTTATTTGGAAACAGGATCTCAGTTGCTGAGCGCCTCCATATGTTGCTGAGGCTGGCCTCAAACCCGAGATCTTCCTGTCTCAGCCTCCCAAGTACTGGGATCATAGGCAGGCACCACCACGCCCGGCTCAGAGTTGGATTTTGAGGCTCTCATGCATTTGGGAGAGGGGTTCCACAGTAATGAAAAGTAGCGGGGCTCCAGAACACACTGGGGTGCATCCATGGCCTCAGGGTGGGGAGACCACCAATAAGTGGAATAAGATGGAGACAGCAGAGTGCTAGAGCTTTCGAGACCTCATCTCCTAGCAGCCGACTGGGAGGAAACAAACCTCAGAGTTACCGATTTCACTTGCAATTAAGTTTGTGGGGTTTCAAGGAGAAATCATGGATTAGGATAAAAAGTTGGGGTTTTATAAAAAAAAAACAATTAAGCCAGGAGTGGTGACACTTGCCTATAATTTTAGTACTTGGGAGGTTGAGGCGGGAGGATCACAGGTTTGAGGACAGCCTCAGCAACTTAGCCACACCCTATTTCTAAAGTAAAAAGAAAAAGGGCTGGGAATATAGCTCAGAGGTAGAACATTCCCAGGTTCAATCCTGAGTACCACACCAAAAAATAAAAGGAATTTCTGTTTTTGAGGCACTAGGAATTGAACCCAGGAGCATTCTACCTCCAAGCTACACACTTAGACCTATTTTATTTTTATTTTGAAACAGGGTCTCAGTAGGTTAATGAGAGTCTCGCTATTGGCTGAGTCTGTCCCTGAACCTGCAATCCTGCTATCTCAGCCTCCCAAGTACCAGGATTCCAAGTGTACGCTACTGTGCCCAACTATGTATGTGCACAGACACGCTCTTACCTTAATATGAAATATGATCCCTACTATAGAAACTTATTATGCTGGGCCCGGATTCTTGGAGATTTTTTGCTTGTGACGCCAAGCCAGGAGGGAAGGCATGGCATCCACAGAACTGAGGCCTTGTAGACAAACCTCTCACACAAAGAGGTTTGAGAACACTTCCACTTGTCAGCCCAGGGAGGCCAGACAAGACCTTGCCTTGACCCTGGCTTGAGATGGGAAATCCCCGAGAAGGCTTCCCCATGAGAAATCAAAACAAGGGCCGACCCCTCTGGAGACTAGATTTACATTGCCAGGATGTGTGGGAAATCCCAAGCCAGAGAGTTAAAAGAGAACTTGACTCTGCCTGTCGAAGGAACCCAGTCCTCCAGGGATACCCACACGAAAGCATCCCCACAGTGAAAAATGACAAAGCTCGCTCCCAAAGGCGCAGGGTGAGCTGTGAGCGAGTCAGCAGAAGAGCCAGAGTGTTGAAGCAAACGGAGGGATGGGAACCACGCAACCACGCGGGAGGAAAAGCAGCTCTGGGCTTCAGAAGGAGCTAAACAGGCCTTCTAGAAACAAAGAACACGGCCACGAGGCAAGAAACCCGACAGAACAGAGCGGGATAAGTAGCTGAGTTCAGAGCTGAAGGCGCTAAAATAAAAGCAAACTCACAGGTAGGGATGGATACTTCAAAATGGCAGTGACAAAGGGAAAATATTTATTTATTTATTTATTTTATTTTATTTATTTATTTTTGGTGGTACTGGGGTTCCTGGAAGTCCCTCTACCTCCGGGCTACACTCCCAGACCTATTTTATATTTTTGAAACAGGGTCTCTTACGCCAGCGCTGCTGGCTCCGAACCTGCGCGATCCTCCTGTCTCCGCCTCCCAAGCGTGGGGATTACAAGCGTGCGCCACCACGCCCGGCTTGACAAGGGAAAATATTTAAAGTAGTCTAAAGGGAGGCGTTTATGATGACCACCAACAAGTAGTAACTGGCCAGACTCTCAACAACGAGGGCCGGAAGATGGTAGTGGAACTGCCAGTGAAATTCTATACCCAGCTGAAGTATCCTCCAGATGTTTAATCCTCCAGATGAAGTAACAGATGTTTTCTTGTTGTTCTATTGTTGTTTTATTTAGCCCAGGGATGCCCTACCTCTGAGCTAGACTCCCAGCCCTAATTTTTAAGCGTCCGTCTGTCTGTGCTCCTCCTGTCTTGGCCTCCCGCGTGTGGGGATTACAGGCGTGTGCCACCACGCCTGGCTGTGTTGGTGATTTCTGCTGCGTTGAAGGCCCGGGCAGGGTGCTGATGGGCGGGCTACCGTGCGGAGGCACAAGGCGGCTGCAGCGCCCCTTCCAGAGTAAATGTCACGTCACAGAGGCTGCATTCAGGCCGGAGTTGCAGGTCTGTCGGCCGGGAGTTCAGTGTGAATGAATCAACAATATGCATTGAGTGTGGAGCTTTTAAAAAGAAACGTGTGTGAAGCAGGTTATGTTGTAATTGTAGGACAGAAATGCGACCAGAGGATCACAGGGACCTGGCGCCGTATTTCTCTAGGAACAACGGCTCAGGTCGCGAACTCAGTGTTCAGTCCCCAAACTGAACGTTATCTGTAACAAAAGCTTCCTTCCCGGGGCTCGTACGGGAGCCCCAGGCCCTTCCTTCTAGCCCACGTTGATATTTGCCCTTTTGTGACCCTCTCCTGGCAGGTTACTTTCTGAATTTTCTGGAGCCAGTAAACAATATCACCATTGTCCAGGGCCAGACAGCCATCCTGCACTGCAAGGTCGCAGGGAACCCGCCGCCCAGCGTGCGCTGGCTGAAGAACGACGCCCCGGTGGTGCAGGAGCCGAGACGCATCATCATCCGGAAGACCGAGTACGGCTCCCGGCTGAGGATCCAAGACCTGGACACCACGGACACCGGCTACTACCAGTGTGTGGCCAGCAATGGGGTCAAGACCATCACCGCCACCGGCGTCCTCTACGTGCGGCTTGGTGAGCTGGCACAGACGGGAGCATTGCACACGCTAGGCTGGACGTCGATTTGCTGTTTGAAACCAAACACGCGGCCAGTCAACATGGCCGCAAACCTGAGGTCCTCCTATCTCAGCCTCCCAAGTGCTGGGATTACAGGCGTGTGACACCACGCCTGGCTTCCACACAGACTTTAGAAAGCACCCCCTTTTTGTGTGGCTTCTGGGATCACTGCAGAGCCTGAGTCAGAGGAGAGCCGAGGCCCGAGGCCAGCCGGCCACAGATGAGCCCTGGTACCCGCCACGTCTACTGTCAGCTGTTCGAAGGGAGTTGTTTTCCCTGTCATGAAGTATTAATAACTCCTTTTTGTTTTGTTTTGTTCTCTTAGGTCCAACACACAGCCCGAGCCATAGCTTTCAGTAAGTATATACTTTCCTCAAACCGTGTTCCAAAGCCCCAAGGGCAATTCTGTGTTGTGTAAGAACGGAAGTTTCCAATCCAGCCAGTTCTCAACTTCACCGAAATTGCCGGAAGTTACCTGGGCTTCACTCAAGGATCGTGATGTGCTTCTTGGGGGTTGGGAAACTTGCATTTTCCATGTTTAGTGAAAAGAAAGAATGTTATCCAAAAAAACCGTGGCTGTTTTCCATTTTGGGAAACGTTCTTCTAATATTTTTATTTTTATTTACAGTCCTGGGGATGGAACCCAGGGGCATTCTACCTTTGGGCAACACCCCCAGCCCTAATTTTTACTCTTTATTTTGAAACAGGGTCTCACTGAATTGCAAAGGACCTCACTAAATAGCTGAGGCTGTCCGTGAACCGTGATCCTCCTGTCTCAGGCCCCCGAATGCTGGGATTACGAGTGTGCGCTGAGATTACAACCATGCCAGGCTCTAAAATAAATTTTATTTTATTATTTATTTTTTTTTTGGTGGTACTGGGGTTCCTGGAAGCCCTTCTACCTCCGGGCTACACTCCCAGACCTATTTTTACATTTTTATTTGGAAACAGGGTCTCCTAAGCCAGCGCGCGCGGCTGGTTTCGAACCTGCGCGATCCTCCTGTCTCTGCCTCCCAAGCGCGGGGATTACAAGCGTGCGCCACCACGCCCGGCTTAAAATAAATTTTAAAAACCAATGTTAGCTGGGTGTGGTGGCGCACACTTGTAATCCCAGCATTTGGGAGGCCGAGACAGGAGGATCGCAGGTTCCCAGCCAGCCCCAGAAATGTAGAAGGCCACCTGCAACTTAGTGAGATGCTGTTTCAAAATTAAAATAGGGCTGGGGGTGTAGTTCAGAGGTAGAATGCCCCTGGGCTCCATTCCTATTACCGCAAAAATAAATGAATAAATAAAAATCCCCCTGTAACCCGTGCCCATCTCTAGTCCGCAGCGTTCACCCGGGGGTGGCTGGCACTTTGAACCGTCCACAGCTCACTGCTAAGGGCTCGTTCTTGTCCTGATAGTGCCTCCTCCCTTCTCCCCGGGGCGGAGGAGCTCCCTCCACAGCGGTAAGGGGCGGTGTGGGAGTTAGCCAGCGTGTGGATGCTCAGAGCTCCAACTTGTGCCAGCATCGTGGGTGGAGTGTCCAGTAGCTGCCGGCGTCGCCGGGCAGCCGCAGGCTGAGGCTCCGCTGGCTGGGCGAGCAGGTGACCACGTGCCGACGGCCGGGCCCAGCTGCCCTCGCGTCGCAGCCTCTGTGATTGCAGACGGCTCGCTGCGGCTCCTGGTAACCTCGCAGTGCACGTCGTGGGGTGTGGAAATGTCAAGGCAGGAGAAGGCGCAGCTCCCCGACACGCTCCTCCCAGCCAAGTCAAGCGCAGCCACACGCCCGGAGTCCCCGAGTGCAGACAAGCGTCGTCTTTGTGGTCTCTTTAGGGCCACGTGTTTTCCTATTTTCCTGCCTTTCCTCGGTGACTTCGCCGTTTAAGTGGCTTCCAGGCAGAGAGCCAAAGTCCTGTCCAGCCTTCCGCAGGGCGAGCCAGCCCGAGGTGCGGGGAGAAACACGGGTGCTAGAAGCTTTGTTCTGCGTGAGCGATGGTGTAGCTGGCTGCTGAGTGAGTCAGGGTGAACGAGTCAGTGCCGTATTTAGAGCAGCATCTTTAAACAGAAACACTCAAAACAAGGTTATGTATTGACTGATGGGAGAAATTGTTGTGACTCTAGGTTTTGCAGGAAACTTAGGTTTCCCGAGGAGCGAAGGCTCACTTGTCATTAATTTGGTGTTTGTGCTGACTTTATAGAAAATGACATAAATAACAAAAATAGACTATATCTTGCCTTTCTTTCCCACCCCTGTACTGGGGATGGAATCCAGGGGCATTCTACCTCCGAGCTCCATCCCCAGCCCTATTTTTTATTCTTTATTTTAAAGCAGGGCCGTAGTAAGTTGCAGTGGGCCTCACTAAGTAGCCGAGGCTGTCCGGGAACCGTGATCCTCCTGTCTCAGCCTCCCGAGTGCTGGGAAGACAAGCGTGCGCCGGCCTTATTTCTATAGTTTTGCGTTTTCCAGAGCACGTGGCCTTTGTGGCGGGCTCGTTTCTCTAGTGGCATACATTTATTGTCTCTGACTGCTCTCCTTGTCTCTTTGTGCCTGGCCGCCCATTTGTCAATGCTGGGCGACCTCCCGTGCCTGGGCGGGTCACATTTACCGGCTGATGTACTGATGTGCCTGCCTCTCAGGTGCTCCAAGCTCTGGCCGGTCTTGGACGACGTGGCTCTAAACGCCCATGCGTGGGTTCTTGTGCGAAGTTAAGTTTTCAGCTGATTTGCCTAAGTCCCAGTAAACAAAATGGGTGGACAGTGAGGTGTTGGATTTTTTTTCCAAACCATCGGGAGCCCTGGCACCTCCCAGACACGGCTTCGTGTGTTTTTGCCAGGGACGACTACCAGGAGGACGGATTCTGCCAGCCTTACCGTGGGATTGCCTGCGCGCGCTTCATCGGGAACCGGACCATTTACGTGGACTCTCTGCAGATGCAGGGGGAGATCGAAAACCGCATCACAGGTAGGCCCGCGCCCGGCCCTGCGCGCCTGCGGGCGCCCTCCTCCCTCGCAGCAGGCTGGCCTCCCACCCGGGGTGCGCCGCGCTCCACGACTTCTCCTCTTGTCCCCTCTTTGAGCCGTGTCTGGTCAGAGGTCCTGGGCCTTCGTGTTGCGGTGGACACAGACTGCATCCGTCCTGGGCTTGCAGAGAACCAAGCCAGGAGACCCGGCCCGGATCGGGGCCTGAGAAACGGGCGGGTCACTGGGGCGGGGAGCTGTCCGTCCCCACAGCTCTTGACTCAACTTCTTGGGGCAGCTGCCAGCCCTCCCGCAACAACTTGGATAAAAAATCAAGTCAGTCCCAAGCTCCGCAGAGCCGTCCCTTCCCCGATTTACACTCCCCACAAATACACATGCTTTTCTCTGCGGACACGTAAGGTACCAGAAAAACCTCATGCCCTTGGCAGCCACAGTCTAGGTGAATTCTCTCCATGGATTTGTGTGTGTGTGTGTGTGTGTGTGTGTGTGTGTGTGTGTGTCCACGCACAGGGGCATTCTACCCCCAATATATACCCCAGCACACTTTTTGGTACTGGGGATTAAACCCAGGGGCATTTTACTTCTGAGCTTCAACCTCCAGCCCTTTATTTATTTATTTATTTATTTATTTATTTATTTATTTATTTATTTTTGTGGTATTGGGTGTGGAACCCAGGGGCTTTTCTACCTCTGGGCTACACTCTCAGAACTTTTGTATACTTTATTTGGAAACAGGGTGTCACTGAGTTGCTGAGAGCCTCACCAAGTAGCTGAGGCTGGCTTCAAATCTGCGCGATCCTCCTGTCTCAGCCTCCAAGCGCGGGGATTACAAGCGTGCGCCGCCACGCCCGGCTTATTCTTTATTTTGAAGCAGGGTCTCACTGAGTTGCAGAGGGCCTCGCTAAGTAGCTGAGGCTGCCCGCGAACCTCAATTCTCCTGTCTTAGCCTCCCGAATGCTGGGATTACAAGCGTGCGCCACCACCCTCTGCTCTTTTTTTTATTCTGAAACAGGTCTCACTATGTCGCTAAGATCCGAAGTGGCTGTGCCCCAGCCTCCTCTCCTCTGGTCTCAGCCTCTCAAGTACTGCCATGATGGCTGCGAGCCACCCCACCCAGCTGCCTGCACTCCTGGGGAGGGTCAGATGGGGTGACGGGGCCACAAGGTCCATCCTGGAGCGGAGCGGAAAGAGGATCAAAGCAGAAACCCACTTACGGCCCTCGGCGTGCCCTTGGTCTAGCTCCCAGCAGTCCGGAGGGTGTGAGATCACAGGCACTGGTGGCCCGTCTGCCCTGTGCCGACTTGGACCCCTGCGGGCAGGCAGGGTCCCCGAAGCATTGAAAGGCATCAGTGAGCAGGGAACCTGAAGGTGTGGCTCTGGTCCAGAGGGAGCTGTTCTGAAGATGTTGCTACCTCTCAGTAGAAAGCTTTTCATGCCATTTAAAGTAATACTTCTGAAGCTATCTGAGCCCCGACCCTGCAGGAAAAGCATAGCAAATGTATTTCACGCCGCGACTTAGTTCAGATTGAGGATCATTCATCTGAAAATCAAAAATAGAGCTGGGTGTGGTGGGGCAGGCTTACAATCCCAGCATTTGGGAGGCCGAGACAGGAGGATCGCGGTTTGTGGCCAGCCTCAGCAACACAGGCCCTTTGTAGCTCAGTGAGACTCCGTTTCAAAAAAAGAGTTCAAAATAGGGCTGGGGGTGTAGCTAGGAGGTAGAATGATGCCCCTGGGCTCCATCCCCAGTACCAAAAAAACAAAAACAAAATCCAAAATAAAAACTGCTTTAAGCTGGGTGTGATGGCACACACTTGTAATCCCAGCATTTGGGAGGCTGAGACAGGAGGATCATAGGTTCGAAGCCAGCCTCAGCTACTTAGTGAGGCTCTCAGCAAACTTAGTGACACCCTGTTTGCAAATAAAATATAAAATAGGGCTGGTAGTGTAGCCCGGAGGTAGAAAGTCCCGGGTTCTACCCCAGTACCACACACAAAACAACAACAACAAAAATAAAAACAAAACAAAAACCCAGAAGAAGCAGCAGCCAAAGAAAGAGGAACCGTAGAAGACAGGCTTGGGCCGAGCGCCCTGCGCAGTGCGGGGTGGGCCGTCCCCAGAGCCGCCTTCCCTGCCTCAGTCAAGGCCCGTGTTTGACAGCTTCCTCACAACCAGTCCCCTGGCAAGGGTTCCCGCCTCAGTCCTACCAAAACTGAAGCGGCTGGTGCCTTGACTCCCAGCGTCCCTGTTCCAACTTGCCCACGGGCCAGGAGGCCCCAGCACCCAGAGGGTGTGCAAGCCGGCAGCGCGGGGCCGCTGCTCTCAGGCCTGGCCCCATTTGGGACCCGGCCTGATTTTCATCCCCAGAATGCATCTCAACAGATCACTTTACAGATAAAGGGAAAGGCCCAGAAAGCATCTAAGGACCAGCGATAACCTAACACGGTTGATACAGGGCTGGAACCAGCCGCGGGCCAAGCTCAAAGCTTGGGGAATCGGTGGCTGGCGCCACCTGCTGGCCAGAGCTGGCACGACAGCACGGGCCATGCTTCCTGGTGTTCCCCCGGTGGAGCTCACAGGCGGTGTAGACAAGGGCTCTCTTCTTCCTCACCTGCCGGGTCATTTCACGAGCTGGTCTTTCCCCAGGGAACAGGCTGGGGCGGCAGGGCTTGCCCGGCCGCGCTGGCCTCCGCCCGCCCTCTTGTACCGTGCGACTCCAGCACACCCGACACCCGGAGTTGGGGCCGCGATGGGTCACCCGGCATGGCAGCCCCGGCGTTGCAGTCCTGCTGGCCCCTCTGCTTCTAGGGAGCAGAGGCCCCCGGCTGCTCACCTTCCTTGCGCCCTAGGGGCCTCCCTGCCGGTGCCTCCCTGCGGTCCTGCAGGCTGGGGCACCGGGAGGCTGAGCTCAGCCCACCAGGTCCTTGCTTGGGGTCAGAAATGGGACTTTGCTGCCCTGCAGCCTCCGGAGATCCTGGGCCTGCTTTTTCTTCCTGTGGTTGAGCTGAGATTTCAGGGAAGCCAGAAGGGTGCTTGTATGGGGCTCATGGGAGCCCGGGGCTTTGGGAGCCGGCTGGGTGTGAGTGGGGCTGGGGGTCGGGGTCAGGCCTCACTCGCTCTCCGCCCACAGCCGCCTTCACCATGATCGGCACCTCCACGCACCTGTCGGACCAGTGCTCGCAGTTCGCCATCCCGTCCTTCTGCCACTTCGTGTTCCCGCTGTGCGACGCCCGCTCCCGGGCGCCCAAGCCGCGGCAGCTGTGCCGGGACGAGTGCGAGGTGCTGGAGAGCGACCTCTGCCACCAGGAGTACACCATCGCGCGCTCCAACCCGCTCATCCTCATGCGCCTGCAGCTGCCCAAGTGCGAGGCGCTGCCCATGCCCGACAGCCCCGACGCCGCCAACTGCATGCGCATCGGCATTCCAGCCGAGAGGCTGGGCCGCTGTGAGTGTCCGCCCGCCGCGCAGCCCGGGCTGGGGACCCCGGGGGTGCAGCGGTGCACACTTCCAACCCCGGGACTTGGGAGGCTGAGACAACTTAGTAAGGCTCCGCTCGAAAATTAAAAATGAAGTAGGCCAGCTGGGCCTGGTGGTGCACACCTGGAATCCCAGGACTTGGGAGGCTGAGAAAGGCGGGGTGAAGGTTCAGGATAGCTTCAGCAAGTAGTGAGATTCTCATCAACCTAGTAAGACCCTGTTTCAAAATAAAAACAGCCAGGCGTGGTGGCCCACACTTGCAATCCCCGCATTCTGGAGGCTGGGACAGGAGGATCGCGGTTGGCAGACAGCCCCAGCTACTTAGGAAGGTCCTCTGCAACCGGTGAGACCTTGTTTCAAGATAAAGAATTAAAAAAAATAGGGGTGAGGGTGCAGCTCGGAGGTAGAGTGCCCCTGGGTTCCATCCCCAGTACCACCAATAAAAGAAAATAAAATAAAAATAAAAATAGAGGTGAGGGTGCAGCTCGGAGGTAGAGTGCCTCTGGGCTCAGTCCTTGGGATCGAAACCAAACCACCCAGCCAGCCAACCAAGCAAACAAACAAAATGAGGCCCCGGGGCCATTCAGACCTGCAACCTGCAGTCTCTCTACCCTCCTGAACCAGAGGTTTCCTGTTTCCAAATTGTGAGTGACCCTGGCTTTGGAGAGGTCTGAGGAGACAAGCCAACTTCCCAGCTAGAGGCTCCACGTACACCCCAGGCCTTGGCAAAGTCTCCAGAAACCCCCAGGATGCTTAGCCTAGATTTGAAATGTAGAGCTGAATCCCCGTGGGAGCCCAGGACCACTGGTATCCGCATCACTGGCCAGGGGGATGCAGACGGCCCCACGCCTTCGCAGACGGCCTTCCCTGCAGCCTGAGACCTCAAGGGCAGTTCCAGGCACCAGCCTGGGGCTTGGGCGGAGCCTGTGGGGGCCTGTGGGGGCCAAAGGCTTGCTCCCAGCTCCGCTCCCTACCAGAAGAGCAGCCCGTGTTCTCTTGAGTTTGAGCGAGGTCCACAGTCATGAACCCTTGCAGGGTGGCTGGGGAATCGGGGCAGAAGGCACAAGACACTTGGTTCTGCTGCTAGCTCTGAGGACACACACACACACACACACACACACACACACACACACACACACCTTTAAATACCTTGGGCCTGCTGCCTCCAAGAAAGGTGAGACCCAAGCCAAAGGCCAGGAGCCAGGGCCGTATTTAGCGTCAGGGGCTAGTCTGGGGCTTTCAGGAGTGGGTAGGGCTGCTTACCGGCCCGGCCTCGGCCAGAGTGTGCACCTGGATCCTGCCTGTGTGGCCACGAGCAAGACGCTTTCTGTCCCATGAGGACAGTATTAGTACAAGCTGTGGACTCGAGCAGAGACTGAGTTCATAACTGGACGTGCTCAGGTGCACGTCGGGGCCCTGGCCCTGCCGCGGAGGTGCCGTGGTCAGCGCTCCCCGCTGGGCGGCCCCAGGGCGCCGGCCTAGGCGGACGGTGTGTCTGTGCTGCGGTGTGTCTGTGCTGCGTGTCCCACACGTGAGACGGGGTTAGTCTCGCCTTTCTCATTCTGAGTGGACCCCAGAGGTGGTGTCAAGGTCAGAGAATCATTTTGGGTCCTTTCTCCATCATGTCCCCAATAGGCCCTCAGTTGCCCTATGGGGAAAGGCTTTATTAAGTCATTACCTTTTTATGTTTTTTTCTGGAACTAGGGATTGAACTCAGGGACATTCTACTTTTGAACAACACCCCCAACCCTGCTTTACTTATTTATTTATTTTACTTTGAAACAGGGACAAGGTCTCATCAAGTTACTGAGGCTGGCTTCCAGTTTACAATCTTCCGGCCTCGCCTCCCAAGTACTCGGATTGCAAGCCTGTGCCATCACACCTGTAAGGCATGTCGTTGGTGGTGGTGGTACTGGGGACTGAACCCAGAACCATTCTGCTTCTGGGCAGCACCACCAGCCCTTTTTCTTTAAAAAATTTTGTTGTTGTTGTTTTGTTTTGAAACGGGGTCTTTGTAGGTTTTTTTGTTTTTGTTTTTGTACTGGGGATGGAACCCAGGGGCATTCTACCTCCGACCTATACCCCAGGCCCTATTTTTTATTCTTTATTTTGAAACAGGGTCTCACTGAGTTGCAAATGGCCTCACTAAGCAGCCGAGGCTGGCCGCGAACTGTCTCAGCCTCCGAATGCTGGGATCACAAGCGTGCCCACCGCGCCGGGCAGCTCCGTCGGCCCCGAGTCTCGCTCCGTCGCCGAGTCTGTCCCTGCGCCTGGGATCTTCCTGTCCCAGTCTCCCAAGTGCTGGGATCCCAGGCGCACCCCTGCGCCAGGCTAAGTCATCGCTGTCGGTGCCACTTCTCTGGGATGTCGGGAAAGATCCTTTGGGTTTTGGAAAATTCCAGTTCCCGGGACACGGAGGCCAGTGACTTTGCTCCCGTCCGAAAGAGTTGGAGGAGAGCAAACAGTGCCCCCGGCGAGCCGTTTCGCCACGTCAGACCTGACGGGTCTCTCTCTCTCAGACCACCAGTGCTACAACGGCTCCGGCTCGGACTACAGAGGGACGGCCGGCACCACCAAGTCAGGGTACCCGTGCCAGCCGTGGGCCCTGCAGCACCCCCACAGCCACCACCTGTCCAGCGCTGACTTCCCCGAGCTCGGAGGCGGCCACGCCTACTGCCGGAACCCCGGGGGCCAGATGGAAGCGCCCTGGTGCTTTACGCAGAATCAAAACGTACGCATGGAGCTGTGTGACGTCCCCCCGTGTAGTATGTATTCCCTCTCTCTCTCTTTTTTTTAAATGTTGACTGTTGAGTTCATCTGTGACCAGAATTCTTGTCTTGCCACAGGACGGAGGGGGCCACAGAGCCCCCAACACGGCGTGGTTGCTTGGGTTAATCCCAGTACTTGAGAGGCCCGGGACAGGAGGATCAGAGGTTTGAGGCTGGCCTCAGCAATTAAGCAAGATCTTCCGTCACTTAGCAAGACTCTTTCAAAATAAAAAATAAAATATGGCTACGGATGTAGCTCAGAGGTAGAACACCCCTGGATTCAGTCCCCGGTACCAAAAGCAAAACAAAAACCAAAAAAAAAAAAACACCTCTGGCTGGTTTTAAAAGTAATATCGTAATTATCGCATGTTTTCAAATGTAGAAAAGGCTGAAGAATATAGTTCTTCACCTCTGATTTTACCACCCAACCCGGGGTGACTACTGTTTGAATTCTGGGCTTCTCCTCCAGCCAATTGGGGCTCCCCTGCACCCTAAAATCTCCCGTGAGGCTGCATACTAAGTTGCTGAGGCTGGCCTCAAACCTTAAGTCCTTCTGTCTTAGCCTCCCAAGTACTGGGGTTACAGGAGTGTGACCCCATACCTGGCTTATATTTGTTACTTAAGCCTCATACTTCTGTACTATAATTTCCCGCAATAAGCTTGTGTTGTGTTGGTGCTTTTTAAGCATAATGATAAATAATTCTGTAATTGCGTGGCTCGGCTCTGGCTCTGATCTTGCGCAGAAGGCCCGGAACCCGCCTTTACCCTAATCATGAAAAACAAGGCTCAGTCTGGCCCTCGCTGCCCCCAGGCCTCCGGAGTGTTTGTCCCCTGGACCCTCTGGAGAGCGTCGCCGGGTACGGGCAGAGTTCTGTTGGAGGTTTGATTTCATTTTTATCTTTTTGTGTGTGTGTGGGGGGAGGTCTGGGGACGGAACCCAGGGGCAGTCTACCTCCGAGCTACCCCCTGCCCAATTTTTTTTATTCTCTATTTTGAAACAAGGTCTCACTGAGTTGCAGAGGGCCTCACTGAGTAGCTGAGGCTGGCCGCGAACCGCGATCCTCCTGTCTCAGCCTCCCGAATGCTGGGATGACAAGCGTGCGCCACCGCGCCCGGCTCATGTTTATCTTGTTTTGGAGGGCAGGGGTGGGACACGACTGGGTTTGGACGCTGACTTTTTCCTATGGTGGCCGAGTCCCCATTTTGAGCTGAGCTGGCTTTTTGGAGAGTGCGTTGATCAGGAATGACCCGAGGCCTACACGGGGAGCTCCCTGCCTCCTGGACACAGAGCAGCAAAGTCTGGGTAACGCTGCAGGCCCGGGGGCAGCGGGAAGCCCAGCGGCTCCCCGGCTGCAGGGTGGCCTCTGAGAGCCACCTTCTGGCCACGGCCGTGTGGCGAGGGCCGCCTCCCCAAACCAGGCATCTGCTCTTAAAATGGGGTTTCTTTGAAGGGCTATGGACAGGGGCCTGGAGAGGGGTCCGCAGCCTCGAGACGGCCGGCCCCGCCGGGTCTGCAGGGTGTGCAGCTGCCCTACTTAGGTACTTAGCGTAGACTTTGACCTGGCCCTGGCTGGGCGGCCCTGCACTTCCCCTCAGATCCTGTAGAGGGAGACAAAGCGCCACTTTTCACTAAAACAGCAACAAAAAGGACTGAGATCCCTCTCCAGAGCTTGGACAAATACAGGTGCTGCTTGTCTTTTGAGAATTCCTTCACATATTGTTTTGGGGCAAACACTGGGACTACCCGTGCACTTATAATTCAAATGATTTTTAAAATGACTTTTCTGAAAGACAATGTTGTCATTGTACACAAACGCTAAAAACAAAACATGAAAGCTGGGCATGCTGGCACACACCAGTATTCCCAGTACTTGGAGGCTGAGGCAGAGAATGGAAGGTTTGAGGCCAGCCTCAGCAACTTAGCAAGGCCCTGTTTTAAAATAAAAATGAAAAGAGCTAGGGGTATATGTCAGAGGAAGAGTGTCCCTGGGTCCAATCCCCAGTACAAAAAAAAAAATCCATTAGAATGTTGACTGAGGAGCTGGGTGCTGTGATGTATAATCCCAGTACTTGAGAGGCTGAGAAAGGAGGATCATCACAAGTTTGAGGCCAGCCTCAATTATTGTTTCCAAAAATAAAATAGGCCAGGCGTGGTGGCGCACGCTTGTAATTAAAGCATTCGGGAGGCGGAGATAGGAGAATCACAGTTTGCGGACAGCCTCAGCTACTCAGTGAGGTCCTCCGCAACTTAGTGAGACCCTGTTTCAAAATAAAGAATAAAAAATAGGGCAGGGCATGTAGCTCGGAGGTAGAATACCCCTGGGCTCCACTCCATCTCTAGTACTGCAAATAATAATAATAATAATAATAATAATAATAATAATAATAAATAGAGCTGGGGATATAACTCGGAGGTAGAATGCCCCTGGGCTCCATCCCCAGTACCACAAATAAATAAATATAAATGTAAATAAATAGATAAAATAGAGCTGGGAGCAGGGGGTGTAGCTCAGAGGTAGAGAATTCTCCTAGGTTCAGTCCCCAGCAACAACAAAATATTGAATGAGGACAGAGCCAGCCGGGCGTGGTGGCGCACACTTTAATCCAGCATTCGGGAGGCTGAGACGGAGGATCGTGGCTCGAAGACAGCCCTGCTGCTTAGTGAGGCCCTCTGCAACTCAGTGAGAAAATGTTTCAAAATAAAGAATAAAACCAGGGCTGGGGGTGTGGCTCAAAGGTAGAATGCCCCACACAAAAAAAAGACATTTGTAATCCCAGTACCAAGTTTTACTGGCCAAGGACAGGGCGAATCTCCTCTCTTTTCATCCGCTTGTCAGTGACGGAGGCCACCTTCCTCACATGTGTTTCCCACGGCATCGAGCACCGCGGAGGAAGCCCGGCGTGCTCACCGCGGCGAGGGCCACCAGGGCCCGTCTGTCGGGCGCTGTGCTTCCAGCTGGTCTCTGTGGTAGGAGTGCCGGTGGGGAATGGCTGAGGCTGCCCTCAAGCCTGCGATCCTCCTGTCTCAGCCTCCCAAGTTCTGGGATGAGAAGAGTGTGCCAAAAATAATTACCTTTTCCCTTTAGGTCGGCGTGCCGTTGCCCGCGGTGTGAGGGTGGGCTTCTCGCTGGCAAAACGGCGGGGAGCGGGCCCGGGCGTCGGAGGGGTGTGTTCCGAGGAGTCACGGAGCGCGTTGTCGTCCGCAGGTCCCCGGGACGGCGGCAGGATGGGCGTCCTGTACATCTTGGTCCCGAGCATTGCCGTCCCCCTGCTCATCGGTTGCCTTTTCTTCTTGGTCTGCATGTGTCGCAATAAACAGAAGGCGTCTGCGTCCACACCCCAGCGGCGGCAGCTGACGGCCTCGCCCAGCCAGGACGTGGAGTTGCCGCTCCTTGCCCAGCACAAGCAGGTCTGCGTCTGTGTTTTCACGAAGTTGCAGCCTCGGGGGCGGCCTGCCTGTGCCTCGGGGTGCTTTGTTCCCCGACACAAGGACACAGCCACACATCACACATCTTTTCAGTTTGCTGTTGCTTCTCTGAAACCTATCGAGACAGAGACAGACGTGTGAGCTCTTAGGAAATAAACGCACCGAGCCAGGCGTGGTGCAGGCTGTAATCCCAGTGCTTGGGAGGCTGAGACAGGAGGATCGCAGGTTCAAGGCCAGCCTCAGTGATTTAGCAAGACCCGCAACAACTTAGCAAGACCCTGTTCCAAAATTTAAAAAAAAAAAAAATGAGAAGGGCTGGGAGTGTAGATCGCAGGTAGAGTGCGCTGACTTGAGCCTCCAGCACAAGAGGAAAGGTAGCGAACGTATTTGGAATTCTTCTCCTGAAGCCCGTGAGATTCCGTCCCCAGCCAGTTGCTCACGTGGCCCCGTGGGCCGCCCCGCTTCTGATGGGCCTTCAGCTCTGCCCACGAGAAAGCACAGCGCCCCACCTGGGCTCCACGGGGCTCTTTTGAAGGGCTGGCACCTGCATTTGGGCCACTTTTCACTTGGATTGTTTTTTTTTTTTTTTCTCACCTTGAACCCGTCTTTTTTTTTTTTTTTTGCGAGTCTGGGGATGGAACCCAGGGACATTCTGCCTCCGATCTGCACCTCCAGCCCTATTTCTTATTCTTTATTTAGAAACAGGGCCTCACTGAGTTGCAGAGGGCCTCACTAAGTAGCTGAGGCTGTCTGGGAACCATGATCCTCCTGTCTCAGCCTCCCGAATGCTGGGATCCCGGCTGATTCAGTCTTTTAATGAAAGTGGGAGGGGCAGGCCCCCTCGAGGGCTGTCCCCACTCTGAGTGTTCTTAAGAGACAGAAAGACAAGCAGAGGACGCCGAATTCAGCAGGTGAAACAGTGGTGGACAGGGTTTTTTTGTGTGTGTAGTACTGGGGTGGAACCCAGAGGCTTTCTACCTCCGGGCTATACTCCCAGACCTATTTTCTATTTTATTTGGAAACAGGGTCTCACTAAGTTGCTGAGAGCCTCACTAAGCTGAGGCTGACATCTAACCTGTGTGATCTTCCTGTCTCAGCCTCCAGAGCACGGGGATTACAAGCGTGCGCCACCACGCCCGGCCTGGCGGACAGGCCGGGCGTGGCCAGGGAGCTTTGTGTGCGGGCCGTGGGAGGGGGCCGCTCCCGGGACACAGGGGCCTCAGGGCTCGTGTGCAGGGCCAGGGGCTCTGAGCGGGATGAGGCCGGCTGTCTAGAAGGGTTGAGCATTGCAGAGACAGAGAGATTCCGGGCCCCGAGGGTCCACATCACCTGTCCTGTACTTCTGCCAAAAGTACCTCTAGCTGAGAAGCAAATCTAGAGAGAGCCGGGCGTGACGGCACACACATTCAGGAGGCTGAGACAGGAGGATCACGGTTCATGGCCAGCCTCAGCTACTGAGGCCCTTTGCAATTCAATGAGACCCTGTTTCAAAATTAAGAATAAAAAATAGGACTGGGGGTGTAGCTCAGAGGTAGAATGCCCCTGGGTTCATCCCTAGTACTGAAAAAAAAAACATCTGGAGAGAGGCAGGAGGCAGGTCCATGGAGGAAGGACATGGGGGCTGGATGGTCATCGTGTCGTAATCGGGGGAAGGATACCGCGGGGCCCGCAGGGATCCCCGCTCCTGCTGTGCGGTATGGCACTCGGGCCAGGTACAGGGTGCCTGCTGGGCGAGTCCGGGCTACCCAGGGACGATGGTGCTCACGGGTGGCTGTGGGGCGTGTCTGAGTGTGAACAGCGACACACACGCACACGCGCACACGCACACACACAGTGCATCTTGGTCCCCTTTGGAGGGACCTGCCTTGTCGGGTGGTGGAGGTTTCAGATGGGAGGTGTGGCAGAGCATATCTAAGTGACCTGCAGAGCAGGACAGCCCAGCCTGGGTGGGCAGCATGTGAGGGTCTTGTGCGGGGTATTGGGAACTGAGCCCAGGGATTCTCTACCTCTGAACCACACCTGCCCTCAGCTTTTTTTATTTTGAAACAGGATCTTGGTAAGTTGCTAAGAGTCTCACTAAGTTACTGAGGCTGGCTTTGAAGCCGCGATCCTCCTTCTCAGCCTCCCAAGTACTAGGATCACAGGTGCACGCCACCACGCCCGGTGACCTGTAGGTCTTCTTCGGGGCCCCCTCCGAGCTTCCGTGCCCCTCCTCTTGGCGTTGGCGGGAATGCAAAGGTTTAATCTGGGGCTTTCTCCTCGGCAGGCCAAACTCAAAGAGATCAGCTTGTCTACCGTGAGGTTCATGGAGGAGCTGGGCGAGGACCGGTTCGGGAAGGTCTACAAGGGCCATCTGTTCGGGCCCGCCCCGGGGGAGCAGACCCAGGCGGTGGCCATCAAGACACTGAAGGATAAGGCCGAGGGGTCCCTGCGCGAGGAGTTCCGGCACGAGGCTCTGCTGCGGGTGCGGCTGCAGCACCCCAACATTGTGAGCCTGCTGGGCGTGGTGACCAAGGACCAGCCCCTCAGCATGGTCTTCAGCTACTGCCCGCACGGCGACCTGCACGAGTTCCTGGTCATGCGCTCGCCACACTCGGACGTGGGCAGCACCGACGACGACCGCACGGTCAAGTCCACGCTGGAGCCCCCCGACTTCGTGCACGTGGTGGCGCAGATCGCCGCGGGGATGGAGTATCTGTCGGGCCACCACGTGGTGCACAAGGACCTGGCCACCCGCAACGTCCTGGTGTACGACAAGCTGAGCGTGAAGATCTCCGACCTGGGCCTCTTCCGAGAAGTCTACTCGGCCGACTACTACAAACTGCTGGGGAACGCGCCCCTGCCCATCCGGTGGATGTCGCCCGAGGCCATCACGTACGGCAAGTTTTCCATCGACTCGGACATCTGGTCCTACGGCGTGGTCCTCTGGGAGGTCTTCAGCTACGGCTTGCAGCCCTACTGCGGGTACTCCAACCAGGATGTGGTGGAGATGGTCCGCAGCCGGCAGGTGCTGCCCTGCCCCGATGACTGCCCCGCCTGGGTCTACGCCCTCATGACGGAGTGTTGGCATGAGCTCCCCAGCCGCCGGCCCCGCTTCAAGGACATCCACAGCCGGCTGCGGGCTTGGGGCAACCTGTCCGCCTACAACAGCTCGGCGCAGACCTCGGGAGCCAGCAACACCACGCAGACCAGCTCCCTGAGCACCAGCCCCGTCAGCAACGTGAGCAGCGCGCGCTTCGCGGGCCCCAAGCCGAAGGCGCAGCCCTTCCCGCAGGCCCCGTTCATCCCCATGAAGGGCCAGATCAGACCCATGGTGCCTCCGCCCCAGCTCTACATCCCCGTCAACGGCTACCAGCCCGTGCCGGCCTACGGGGCCTACCTGCCCAACTTCTACCCGGTGCAGATCCCCGTGCAAATGGCGGCCCAGCAGCTGCCCCCGCAGCTGGTCCCCAAGCCCAGCTCGCACCACAGCGGCAGCGGCTCCACCAGCACGGGCTACGTCACCACGGCGCCCTCCAACACCTCGGTGGCAGACAGGGCCGCCCTGCTCTCGGAGGGCACCGAGGACCCGCAGAACGTCCCGGAAGACGGGGTCCAGAGCCCGGTGCCGGAGGCAGAGGTCGATGGGGACGGCTCTGTGCCAGAGACCGAGCTCCTGGGAGACAGTGACCCTTTGCAGGTGGAAGAGGCCCAGGCCCAGCCAGAAGCCTGAGGGCGCAGACGCCAGGAAGGGAGTCGAGGCCCATGGGGACACCGCCCCCTTCACAAACTAGCTGGTCACCAGACTAGCGGCCGGCTCGCAGGCCCAGCCGAGTGCATCTAAGGTCCCGCAGTCACGTCCCTCTGCTCGCTGTGGCCATTGGCTGGAGGTCAGGCAGTGGGTGGAGGGCCGGGGCTCGGCAGCAGGGCCTCCTTGGATGCAGGACACGCGGCCTGAGCTCACGCAGGAGGCCCGTCAATCCAGAGCTGAATGTGCTTTCTAAAAACAGGTCTGCAGAAGGTAGCAAGGCTCTGCGCCCCGCGGCCCGCCCGCTGCCGCTCTGAGCGTGGGAGCCCCGCTCTCCACGACCAGGCAGATCCTTCTTTTAGCAGCCGAAGATAAGCAGACCTGGACGCCGCCAGCCACACGGGTCCAAGGAGAAAGGGGCTTCCGAAGCGGAGCCCCCGTCGTAAGCCAAACGTGCCTTCTCAGAGCCAATACCGCCTCGAGCGTCTGTGAAATGGTTTTAATTATACTGCGTGAGCTTTGCTCCCTTATCTGGAATTCAAGGCAGTGTGTTTCTTGGGTCTGGAGTGCTCAAGAGGAGCAGGATTGTACAGAACACAGTATTGTTACTGTTTTTTGTCTTTTTTTTTTTTAAGAATCATGTACAGACCTTAAATGTAATTTATATGGTTTTTGTATGCCGTTTTCATGGAAATATTTTGATCATAAATAATGACCTAGTAATTTAACTGTTTACATTATCCGGTTTGGGGTTGCCGCAGCGCTGTGGTTTGGGTGCGCTTGTTTCTGTACCATGTGTAAGCAACGTGTGTTTGTTTCAGAGCCCCGTGACACAGGGCCGTGGCCTGCTGCCTGTACCCCGACACATTCTTCATTCTACTTGTAAGTCCCACACCCGGAGTACCCAATAAAGTGAAACAACTTTTAGCTGGCTCTTCTCTAGGTGGTATGGACGGAGGGCTGGGGAAGCTCTTGCTGGGTAGGACAGGCACTGGGTGATGATTCGGCCATCGCTGACTGACTGGCTGATTGATGGTTGGTTGATTGATTGATCATACTGGGGATGGAGCCCAGGGGAATTGTACTTCTGAGCTACACTCCCAGCCCTATTTCATTTTTTTATTTTTAGACAGGGTCTCACTGAGTTGAGGGTGGCTCACTAAGCAGCTGAGGCTGGCTGCAAACCTGTGACCCTCCTGTCTCAGCCTCCCAAGTACTGGGATTACAAGGTTGCGCCACCATGACTGGTAGTCTTTAGGGTTTTTTTTTGTTTTGTTTGTTTGTTTGGTACTGGGGATAGAACCCAGGGCCATTCTACCTCCGAGCTATGCCCTAACCCTGTTTTTTATTCTTTTTATTTTGAAACAGGGTCTCACTGAGTTGCAAAGGACCTCACTAAGTAGCTGAGACTGGCCGTGGGAACCGCAGTCCTTCCGTCTCAGCCTCCCGAGTGCTGAGATTACAAGCATGCACCCGGCAGGTCTTCAGTTTTAAGTCTGTCCCATCCTGAAGGCCCTTGACACTTTATTTTTTTTTTAAGTTTTTGGTGGTACTGGGGTTCCTGGAAGCCCTTCTCCTTCCGGGCTACACTCCCAGACCTATTTTATATTTTATTTGGGAACAGGGTCTCTTAAGCCAGGGAGGCTGGCTTCGAACAGCGCGATCCTCCTGTCTCCACCTCCCAAGCGCGGGGATTACAAGCGTGCGCCACCACGCCTGGTGTCCCTTGACACTCTTAGATCTGGAGTTGATCACTTCCCAGAGCCCTGGAATAGGGCTGGGCCGCAAGAAGGGGAGTGGGGTAAGCCGGGCGTGGTGGCGCACGCTTGTAATCCCCGCGCTTGGGAGGCTGAGACAGGAGGATCGCACAGGTTCGAAGCCAGCCTCAGCTACTTAGTGAGGCTCTCAGCAACTTAGTGAGACCCTGTTTCCAAATAAAATATAAAATAGGTCTGGGAGTATATCCCGGAGGTAGAAGGCCCCTGGGTTCCATACCCAGTACCACCAAAAAAAAAAAAAAAAAAAAAAAAAAAAAAAAAGAAGGGGAGTGGGGTGGGGGTGAGCCTCCTCCAGGCTCGGCTGCCTGCCCTTCCTCGGGGCTGTGCATTTGGGCCGGCCTGGGCTGCCTAGAGCATGCAGAGGCCAGTCAGGCAGGGCCGCTGAGCCACAGCCAAGAGCTGGGCTGAGGTGGGAGGGGCCAGCCTTCCTCCATGCGTTTCTAATGAGCGCCTGCGAGGCTGCTGGCTCTGGTTGGGCGATGTTGGTGCTGAGACCCACCGAGGCAAAGAATCCTTGGAGGCCTAGACCAGAGGCCTAACTCGGGATCCGACATATCAGGTCTGTCCATCGTCCCCCAAACCAAACACAAGGTAATGATGGCGAGCAGGGAAGGACCATCTCTCGGTGCAGGTGGGCCACGAAACACGGGGCCAGGTCCTTAGCCGGGTCTTCAGGGACTGGCGTCAGCGGGGAGGTTTTCCAGAGAGGGGAGTGAGGACGAGGGTGGGGGTTTGCTTCGCTGAAGGCTTTGCCCAGGTGCGCTCTGGGGGTTCTCCTGCAGGATGTGCAGGCAGGCCTCTCTGCTGCCTGGGGCAGCTCGGACTCATCCTAAGGTGTTTGTTGCTCAGACTTTGTTTTGGAACCCAAGGTGGCTCAGAGCAAGGGAGACACAGATACCCGTCGGAGGCAGATGCCAGGTCTTCATTCGGACTTCGGCTGGGAGAAGCGAAGATTCCAAGTCCTTTCAGTTCTAGCAAAGCACCGGTATCTTTTGAATTAATATATTTTGCATAAAAAAATCTATGAGCAAAACAAGGCCATGTACTGTGATTTAATAAGAACTATACTGCAGGGCTCAGTGGTGCACTGTCTGCGCTGCAGGTACGAAGGCCCCGTGCACATTCTAGCGTGCGTGTACACACACAGTGCACATGTACACACACAAATAGGAAGACAAAGGAAAATGTTTATGATCAGACCTTGTTCACGGTGACTCAGAACTCAGGCAGAAGCTAAATGTGGTGGTGTGTGTCTGTAATCCCAGTGTTTAAGAGGCTGAGACAATTACAGGTTCCAGGCCAGCCTCAGCAACTGAGTCAAATTAAAGAAATAAAATAGGGCTGGGGGTGTAGCTGGGAGGTGGACTGCACCCGAGTTCAATTCTCAGTACACATAAAAAGCAAGGTGCTAGCTTTTCCTCATCCAGGACAAGGTTCCTGGCTGAGGCCCCCATCCCCAAAGCCAGGGCAGCAAGAAAAAAGCCTAGAAACTCATTTCAGAGAGGTTTTGTGTGATACAAGAGCCTTAAGAAATGAGTCAGAAGCGGAGAAGGCCACGTGTTGTTCTGAGTTTGGGGGGAGCGGATGGCCATGATCAGAGGAAGAATCTGAGCAGATGGTGACCAACTGGGGGGCTCAGCGGGTCCTGTCTGTCCAGGTTCTTCTCTGTGTCTCTAGAGAGGGTGTCTCTTCTGTCCGGGCGTGGGGGCACCTCTGGAACGAGGGTCTAGGGCCTGCTTTGGAGGGAAGACGCAATTCTCTGTGGTCTGCTGAAGGGGGGAGGGCCAGAGGGGGCAGGGAGGCCAAGCTGCCGGGTTTGGGGTGGCATGTCCTGACCACTCCCCATTTCCCCATCGCTTCCTGGCTCGTCACGACACCGCTCGCCGGCAGACCCCACACCAACAGATAAATCCTGTATCGGGAGGGTCCTCACAGCAGGATGGCCCCCTCCAGGCTGAAGGCTGAGGGTCAGGAGAGTCCACGGGGGCCGTTCCGGACCAGTGTGGTGCAGACAGCGTGCACAAGGGGCTTGGGGACACGGAGCGATTTCTCGTTCCTGTTCATCTGAAAGCAGAACTTGACTTTATTTCTACCTCGGTCCACCTGGGGATTCAACTGTTTTGTGGAGATCTGAGAGTGGAAAATGAGAAACAGTGTCTCTGGCTCTTGTGCATAAGAGACAAGGGGGCCTCTGCCACCCCGGCCCACCCGCTCAGGCCCGGGCACCGACGGGGGCTCAGGCAGCTGCAGGAATTCGCAGAGAAGCTCGCAAGTATCTTCTGAGGGTCGTTTTGTGGGGAAGTCTTGGGGGTGGACTATATCTTTGTTACCATTCATTCTAATTGTAATCCAGGAAGGTTATTGGGCGAGAGCGATTTAATGGGGAGATTCCGGTGGTACCATTCTTCACAGAGCTATACTGCAGGATTCAGCAAAACGTCACCTGTGGCAGGTCTGTTCTTGTTTGTACCCACAAAAGAGGGAAGTTTTCATAGCTATTGAGACCCACACTATTTTTAACTTATCTTTTAAATTATTATTTTGATACAGAAACACATAAATATTGTACATGTTAACGGTGTACCATGTACCGTTCCATACATATATACATTGGGTAACATTTAAATCAGGGTAAACATATTATCTTCTCAAATATTTATCATTTCTGTATGGCAAACCTTTCAAAATCCTTCTAGGTTTTTGAAATATACAACACAGAATTCCTTTTTTTTTTTTTTTTTTTTTTTGATGATACTGAGGATTGAACCCAGGGGCATTCTACCTTCAAACTATACACCCAGCCCTAGTTTTAATTCTTTATTTTGCAAAGGTGTCTCACTAAGTTGCAAAAGTTTTCACAAAGTATCTGAGGCTGGTGGTGAACCCTCAATCCTCCTGTCTAAGCCTTCCACTTACTGGAATTACAAGTTTGCACCACCATGCCCAGCTCACGGTTTTTTTTTTTTTTTTTTTTTTTTAAACGATACTCACCATACTATGCAGATTTTTTTCTTCTTTCTTCTTTCTTCCTTTCTTTCTCTTTTCTTTTTTGCAGTGCTGGGGCTAGAATCCAGGGCCTCACACATACTGGGCAGGTGTTTTCCACTGATAAAAACCCTAGATATAGTTCAGCCTTAAATTTTAACAGTAGATACTTTGGTACCACTTGTGATTTTATGATTATTTTTGAAACACATCTTACACAGGCTTTAGTTCTTGTTAAGTTTGTTGTGGGATGTTTAAGGTCACTTTTGAGATAAATGGCATCAAGGTCGACTGACTTCAAGTAAAATCCCTGGACTTCCAGCATGTGCCAGGAAAGCGCTCTGCCATGGAGCCATCTTCTCCAACTCTTTTTATTTTTTTACTTTGAGATAAGGTCTTGCTAAGCTGCCAATGCTGGCCTTGAACTGGGCAAGCAATGCTTTTTTTTTTCCTTATTTTTCTTCTCTTTCTTTCTGGAACATATTTTCATGTTTTAATTTTTGTTGTTGTTGTTATTGATTTTTGTACTTGGTTGAACCCAAGGTCATTCTACCTCCAAACTATACTCCCGGCTCTTTTTATTTTTTATTTTATTTTATTTATTTTTGTGTGTGTGGTACTGGGGGTGGAACCCAGAGGCTTTCTACCTCCGGGCTGTACTCCCAGACCTATCTTATATTTTTGGAAACTGGGTCTCACTAAGTTGCTGAGAGCCTCACCAAGTAGCTGAGGCTGGCTTCGAACCTGTGTGATCCTTCTGTCTCAGCCTCCCAAGCGCAGGGATTACAAGCGTGCGCCACCATGCCCGGCTTTATTTTTTATTTTAAAACAGGGTCTTGCTAAGTTGCTGAGGCTGGCCTTGAACCTGTGATCCTCCTGTCTTGGCCTCTCAAGTACTGGGATTACAGTCATGCGCCACGATACCTGGTTGTTCTTCACCATTCTAATTGTTATCCAATAAGGGGAAACGTCTGGTTACTTAAAACCCTTTTCCATATGAATTTCATTAACATAACATAGATACCACGTTTCTTTCCTACAAATAAATTGACTTTATTTCTCGAGGGAAAGTGGTCTGATGAGTGCTCAGCTTGTTATGTGGGTTCTGTAAGTTTGCCTGTCCGTGACACGTGTCTACTCTCTTAACAAATTTCATTAACTTGATTATCCCTTGGAGAAATTTCTTTTTCTAAAATAATCTTGTAGAGTCAAAAATCCAATCCTTTTCCTGATTCGCACAAGAAAACCGGAGTGCTCGTTAGGAAACTGTTTAACGCACCGCGGCCAGTGAGGTTATTAAGAACAGCACTTGAGGATATAATTGTGGGCAAAAGGCTGTGTTTCAAATGCAGACATTTAGCATTCCAGATCAGATTGCAGAAATCTAGACAAGAGGCTTTCCAAGCTGCTCCAGCGTGACATGATCAGCCCCTTCTGGATGACAGGTGCCAGCCTTGGCGGCCCAGAGCCTGGCATTGGTGCCCACAGCAAGATGGCAGAGAATCGACCCACATGCAGGGCGGCGGCCTCTACAGAGTTACCAGGCTCAGTTCCCTGGAGAAAGCCCAGCCCAGCTCAGTGAGGGGGCTCCTTGGCCAATCTGGCCACGTGACCGGCTGCCTGGGCCCTTTCTTTCCTACGACACTCAGAGGCCCGGCCAAGTGTAGCCAGGCTGGGGCCCAGTCCGCAGACCCCACCAATCTGTGGCCTCTAGGAAAGACAAAGGCAGTAGAAAACCAGTTCAGTGAGATCCTTAACATACTTTCCCTAAATTGTGTGTGTGTGTGTGTGTGTGTTACTGGAGTTGAACCCAAGGACATTCTATCTCCGAGCATCACCCCAGCTTTATATTTTTTCTTTTGAAACAGGGTCTTGCTAAGTTGCTGAGGCTGGCCTCGCTCAAGCCTGTGATCTGCCTGTTTCAGCCTCTCAAATACTGAGATCCTAGGTGTGTGCCATCATGCCCAGCCCCTAAATATAACTTTATTTTATTATTATTATTATTATTATTAATTTTTGGTGATACTGGGGTTCCTGGAAGCCCTTCTACCTTTGGGCTGCACTCCCAGACCTATTTTATATTTTTTTATTTGGAAACAGGGTCTCTTAAGCCAGTAGGGCGGGCTCCGAACCAGCGTGATCCACCTGTCTCTGCCTCTCAAGCACGGGGATTACAAGCGTGCGCCACCACTCCCGGCATTAAATATAACTTTAGTTCAGAAAAAATGGTAGAACAGCGGCCCGAGGCACCGACTGAAAGGGGAGACGTGTGCTGAGTCCAGATCCCGAATGTCCCCCAAAGGCTCATGTGTTAAAGACCCGATTCCCCCAGTGCAGCAGCCTCCAGAGCGGGCCTTCTGAGGGGATAGTCATGAGGGCTCTGACCCCATGCTGGATTAACCTCCTGGGTGGGCTGATAAGCTGAATGGACTAGAGGGGGAGGTATTAACTGTTGGCAGCTGGGCAGCAGGGCTAAAGGGAGTTATTAGCAACAGAAAACAGACTAAGACATACCCTTCTAAATATATTGTATGTGTGTATATTTGGTCCTGGGGTGGAGCCAGCATCCACAAGAGCCTGGTAGACAGCAGGCTCCATAAATGTTTGCTTAAAAAGTGAGCTAATGAGCAGAGAGTCGTCACCACACTCTTTCGTCTCAGTGCTACTCTGGGATCTGGGGCGTCCCTAAGGGCTCAGGTGTTTGAGGCCTGGTCCTCTGCGTTTGCTTTGGGGAGGGGTGAAGTCTTGAGGAGGTGAGGCTCATGGAAGGAACTTGGGTTACTGGGGGTGGCAGGAGATGTCACAGGAAACAGGGAACTCTGGTCCCTTCTCTTTTTGTGTCGGGTCCTCCAGGCGCTGCAGCCACAAGTCCCACTGGCCTGAGACACCGGGGCCAACTGACCGTGGACTGAAAGCTCTGACATGTGACCCAGGGATCCTTTCTTCCTCACAGGTAGGTCACCTCCGGTACTGTGTCGCAGTGAGGGTCAGCTAACGCACTGGGGCTCAGTGGTGGGCCTCCCATGTATGTTCTCTGTCTTTAGAACAGTCATGTTAGATAACTTTGGTGCAAGTTTTTTTTTTTCTTTTTGGTGGTACTGGGAGTGGAACCCCGGGGTTTTTCTACCTCCGGGCTACACTCCCAGACCTATTTTTTATACTTTATTTGGAAACAGGGTCTCACTAAGTTGCTGAGAGCCTCACTAAGTAGCTGAGGCTGGCTTCGAACCTGTGCGATCCTCCTGTCTCAGCCTCCCAAGCGCGGGGACTGCAAGCGTGCGCCACCACGCCCGGCTGGTGCCGGTGTTTTTGACAAGTAGGGAAGCCAAGGTGCCGAGAATTTAGAGATTCCAACATCAAACAGAGATAGTGATGGGCGGAAGTCAGGCCTTCACTACATAAGACATATTCAAACACACGCATTTGCACATACATACATCTGTAAGTACATAAATGTATAGATATATGATTTTATTAAAAATTATATATTTGATGAAAAAAATATATATATTTCTTATGGTACTGGGGATTGAACCCAGGAGCTTTCTACCTCTGAGCTACACCCCAGCCCTATTTTTATTCTTTATTTTGAAACAGGGTCTCACTAAGTTGTGGAAGGCCTCACTAAGTAGCTGAGGCTGGCCGTGAACCGTGATCCTCCTGTCTCAGCCTCTCAAGTACTGAGAATTACAAGCATGTGCCACCATGCCCAGCTTAAGTTTATATATATCTAAAATTATATAGAAACTTCATTTATATATAAGTTATATATTTTTGGTAAAATTATATATGATAAAATTATATATGTAATGTCTATGTGTGTGTGTTGCTGGGGATCAAATGCAAGACCTCACAAATGCTGGGCAAGCAGCCGTACCCCCGAGATCCACCCTTTTAGTAGAAAGATGGAATTTTCCTCTCTCTACACTGACTTCTCCCCCAAAGGCACTGATTTTGCAGTGGGTGGACAGGGTTTGTATTTCCACCTTCTCCCACCGCCTGCCAGTCCCTCTGTGGGCTGTAGGTGGCGCTGCAGTCCTTGTCATGACCTGCTTCTCCCAGGTGGGTGCAACTCGGTGAGATCCTGTTTAAAAAATTAAACAATCAAAAATAGGGCCGGGGGTGTGGCTCCGAGGTAGAACGCGCCTGAGTTCCATCGGTTTTTAGAAGCCTCTGTGCTCACCCAGCAGGGACGGGAGGCTCTGTGCGGGTCTGCCCTTTGAGGTGGAAGAAGGGAGGCAGGGAGGCTTCACCTCCTCCATCCCTCGGCGTCTGCACGGGGCCCCACCACTGGCTTCGCACAAAGAAGAGGGAACAGGCTGGGAGAGAAAGCTCTTCTCAAGAAGGGTCAGGGCGGAGGCAGCTCCTGGTCCAAGGATGTTCCCAGGGTCCCAGGCTAGCCCGTCCCCACGCCAACCCCTGAAAGGCCAGAGAGCAAAGGTCTCCTAGGAATCCTTTTTCTTTCTTTCTTTTTCTTTTTTCGTACTGGAGATTGAACCCAGAGGCGTTCTACCTCCAAGATGCACCACCGGCCCCATTGTTTATTCTTTATTTTATTTATTTATTTATTTTTGGTGGGTCTGGGGATGAAAAACCCAAGGGCATTCGACCTTCAAGCTACACCGCCTGCCCTATTTTTTATTCTTTATTTTGAAACAGGGTCTCACTGAGTTGCAGGGAGCTTCATGAAATAGCTGAGGCTGTTCACGAACCACCATCCTCCAGTCTCAGCCTCCCAAATGCTGAGATTACAAGCGTGCACCATCATGCCCAGCTTTATTCTTTATTTTGAAACAGGGTCTCACTGAGTTGCAGAGGGCCCCACTAAGTAGCTGAGGCTGGCCGCGAACTGCGATCCTTCTGTCTCAGCCTCCCAAATGCTGGGATTACAAGCGTGCGCCCCTCGCCCAGCTTTAATTCTTTTTTTTTTTTTTTTTTTTTTTTTTTGCCACCTCATCGCTTTGGTAGCTACAAACAGGTATGAGTTTTCTACACTTGTCTTAACAAGGTGCCACAGTACGGATGGTTTAAATAACAAATTCCGACCTGGGCGTGGTGGCGCACACCTGTAATCCTAGTACTTGGGAGGCTGAGACAGGAGGATCGCAGGTTTGTGGGCAGCCTCGGCAAGGAGTGGGACTCTCATCAACCTAGTGAGACCCTGTTACAAAATAAAAAGTAAAACAGGACTGGGGGTGTAGCTTGGAGGTAGAATGCCCCTGGGTTCAAGCCCCGTGCCACAATAAATAAGTAAATAAATAAACAAACGTGTTCCCTCTCAGCTGCGGAGGCTGGAGCGTCGAGATCAAGGCCTGCACAGGCTGGCCTCTTCTGAGGCCTTTCTTCTTGATAGTAAATCAGCTCTCCATCTGTCTTTTCTCTTCTTCCTGCTCTCCGGATGGAGCCCAGGGGCGCTCTGCCTCTGAGCTACACCCCCAGCCCCTGTTTCAAGTTTTACTTTGAAAGAGTGCCTTACTTTGTGCTCACCACGCTGCTGAGGCTGGCCTCAGACAGGAGATCCTCCCATCGCAGCCTCCCAAGCACGGGGGTCACACACCTGGCCCTAATTTCTGCTTATAAGGACCCCACCCTGTGAGTTCAGGCCCTAATGACTTCATTTTAATTCAGTTACCTCTGCAAAGGCCCTATCTGCCAAGCCTGTTATATTCTGAGATCGTAAAGGTTAGGTTTCCAGCGGATAAACTTGAGAGGGCTTTTGGGGTGGGGACCTCTCGGCACTTAGCACTTCAGTAAAACACTTTCCCCTGAATGTTGCTTCTGGAGAATTTTGATGCAAAGGTGTAAACCTATTTTCTCTGGACACTCGGGGAGTGCTCCCAGTCAAGTTTAATTAGACTCACTTACCCGTGTGTGCCTCTGTACACTGGGGTTGTATGGTCAAATCACAAGGACGCCTCCCAGCCCATTGACTCTTTTTATAACTTTCCAGTAAGGAAAAAAACCCAGCAACACAGAAAATAAAAATCAAAGGACTCTTCTGGGCATGTTTCCATGAATCTTTAAGCAAAATGCCCTGGCACCTGACACTAAAGGCCAGGGCCCGCTTCCTGTCGGCGTGAAATGCCAGAGCTGACCGCGGGTGGCGCTGCCCGGCACGGTGGTTCCCGGCGAGCCCGTCCCCGGAAAAGCCATGTGGGAAGAGGGTGACTCAGTCCGCAGCACCGCCCAGCTGTGACGGAAAGGCCGTTGTTATTTTTAAAGGCTTTGGTGCTTTTTATTGCCTCCGACAGTGACACGATGCCATAAATACTTTTCCTTTTTCCAGTTTCACCAAGACTTGCGTCAGACGCGCTTACATAAAAATGACTCTCCGGACCAGAAATTCTCTATTCTGACATCTGTCCAAAAGAATCCTTCCCCAACTTGCAGTCGTAGTGGTTGTTTTAACACCACCACCTCCTTCCTCCTGCTGTCTCGTTCCTGCAGAAAAGGCAAGTGGAAAAAATAAAACAGCCTCCCGGGAGCCCGGGAGACGCGATAATAGAAGCTCCTCAGGGATTTCTGTGTTTTGATAACTGGTAGGAAACAGAGACGTTCCCTGCCATTGGAGAGCTCCGCTCTGCTCTACTTTGGGTCTGCTTTCTTGGGAGGGAAAGACAGTTAAAGTCAGAGTTTACAAAGTCTTCTTCTTCTTCTCTTCCCTTTAGGAATATTTGTTTTGATGGTTTTACGGGTGCCCTGTGATGACGCAAAATTTGATCCTCAGAACGATACACACAGTGATAAAAAATTAATCGCATCAGATGGACTCAACAGCTGAATAAAGAAGAGATAGGGAAAAAAATCCTCTCTCTCTCCTCTCTCTCTCTCTCTCTCTCTCTCACACACACACACACACACACACACTCACACGCACACCCTTTAAAAATGAATATAAGATAACAGTAGTTTCTTGTGAAGAAACGCTGAGTTTGCTTCCAACAAACCTACCTGAAAAGAGTGTCTATGAAAGTCCTCTAAACAGGTGAGGACACAGAAAAGACGAAGGACTCTCTTTTTCGGCTTGAGTTTTCGAAATCATATTTGATGGAGGAACAAAGGGGATGGCGCTGTTTCGTGTGGTTCTCAGTGAGGTAGAGGCAGTATTTTATTTTTATTATTTATTCACTCACTTGTTGCAGTGCTGGGGGGGAGGACCCAGTGGCGTCCTACCTCTGAGCTGCACCCCCGGCCCTATATTTAATTTTGATACAGGGTCTCACTAAGTTGCTGAGGCTGGCCTTGAGTTAGGGCCCTCCTGTCTTAGCCCCCCAGGTATATGGATGATGGGTGTGAACCACCACGCCCAGCGTAGAGGCAAAGTTGTTGAAGCCAAGGCGGCACAAAGGAAAGTGAGTTTTTGCACCTCGCTTTAACTGGAAGGATGTCGCGGGCGCGGTGGGCACGCCTGTCATCCCAGCACTCGGGAGGCTGAGACGGGAGGATCGCGGTGCGCGGACAGCCTCGGCTGCTTAGTGAGGCCCTCCGAGACTCAGTGAGACCCGGTTTCAAAATAAAGAATAAAAAATAGGGCAGGGGGTGTAGCTCGGAGGTCGAATGCCCCTGGGTTCCACCCCAGACCCGCAAAAAACAATTAATTGGAAGGATGTGAAGAGCGGCTGACTTGGGCCGTTCCATAGACCCGGGGTAGGGCCAAGAGCGGCCGCTGAGTACGCCACGAAGGCGCAGCCAGAGCCACTGTGCGTGATGACGTCAGCTCTGGAAAGTAGGAGGCCAAGCGCTTGGCCAGGGCAAGGAAAGCGAGAAACGAGAGAAGAAAGGGGAACTGAGCCTTGCCGGTGACTCAGTACACACATTTGATTTATATTTATTTGCTTTTTTTGCGGCACCAAGTATGGAGCCCAGGGGCATTCTACCTCCGAGCTACACCCCCAGCCCTATTTTTTATTCTTTATTTTGAACCATGAGCCATGATCTTCCTGCCTCAGCCTCCCGAATGCTGGGATTATAAGAGTGTGCCCAGCTAATATAAACATTTAAAATATGCAAATTTATCACTGCCAATCACAGTGGCATTCCCAGGCAGGTGGGGAGGGAGAGGGAGTGGTGGGACCTGGGGGGGGGCTCAACAAGGGCTGTGTGTGTGCACGCGTGTGCGTGTGTGTGTGAGTGTGTGCCCGCGCGCGCTCACCCTGGCCTGTATCCTGATGTCTGATTACAGTGCACCAACTAAAAAAACCAAACACTTAAAATACACAAAAAAAGAGATTGAAAATAATGACCCAACTACATTCTGTCTGCAAAAATGTCACATCAAACATGATGACGTGCTGGGTGTGGCGGCGCCCACCCGTAATCTCAGCTCTTGGGAGGCTGAGAGAGGAGGCTTGCAGGTTTGAGGCCAGCCTCAGGGCTTTGTGAGGCCCTCAGCAACTTCGTGAGACCCTGTTTCCAAATAAAAAATAAAATAGAGCTGGGAGTGTAGCTCAGAGGTAGAACAGCCCTGGGTTTGATCCCCGGTGCCACCCACACATGTACACATACACACACATGCGCGCACACACACGGAGTAAAGAATGGAAAGCTACATCCTGACGATATTAATCAAAGAAAGCTAGGAATGGCTTGATTAATATCAGGCAAAGAGGTCTTTACAGGATGGAAATTAGGAAAGACGATTTCTTTAAGTGCCCTTAATTGCCGTTAATGTGATGTCGAGCCATCGCTTAAAATATCAAGCACCACTCCAAGGTGTATAGGAGAAGCTGGCTTTCGAGGTCTACAGCAAAAAATGCGGTAAAAAGGAAAACACGGCATAAAAAAGAACAGAACAGGTAATATCTGAAGTCAAGAGGACACGGTGAGAACTGTGCACAGCGCAGACAACCATGCGCGGCTGTTTTGTGATTTACGAGTACACGGTGGGAACCTCACCGATATTTCCAAAGTAATCCAACACCTGTGTGTGCGCGTGGCGCTGGGGATTGAACCCGGGGGTACTCACCGAGCGACACGCCAGCCCTCGTTATTTTTTGTTTGGCTATAGGGTCTCACTAGGTTGCTGCGGCTCACCTCCCACCTGCAATCTTCCCGTCTCAGCCTCCCAAGTTCTGGGAAGCTGGGCATGGACCGCCATGCCTGGCTGTAGACCGTGCTGACGTGGTCCGGAGGTTTCCCGCCCAGGAAGTGGGGTGCTGTAAGTGAGGTGAGGCTTGGGCATGTCCGTGGCAAATGGAGGCTACTTGGGCCAGACAGGCGCAACCGCAGGAGAGCGTGCATTCGAAGCGCTCTGGTAAACGGTGCCAACCTGCCGTCTCCTCCTTGACGGGGCACAGGCGACGATGGAAATAGCCTAGGTACCATAGCGGCGGCGCCGAAAATGTCCCCGGCTGTGCCCCGGCTGGCTGGAATGAGCACTTCTTTTCTTCTGTTTCACGAGAACACCATGCAAAAGGGATGCCCTCAGCATGCTAGGTCTCTGCAGTGATACGATGGCCCGGCGACAATCGCCGTGAGCCTGGGCTACATCAGCCACCAGCTCAGACTCTGAGCGTTTTCAGACATGTGCTAATTTTATTATTATTATTATTATTGATGAATATTTTTTGAAGCACTGGCAATTGAACCCAGCAGCACTCTACCGCTGAACTATACTCCCAGCCCCTTTTAAATTTATTTTCGAGACAGCGTCTCTCGCTAAGTTGCCGAGGCTGACCTCCAACTTGCAATCCTCTTGCCCCAGTCTCCCGAGTCTCTTGGGTCTCAGGCTTGAGCCATCCTGTGGGTGTGACGTGCTCATTCTTGACGGCCTCTGGTCCCCAAGTTCCGGAGTTCCTGCGTCGTCCAAATTCTTAATCTTCTTTTCCAGTAGTTCTGGGAACTGCCAAGCCTGCGATTTATCTTCGCGTTTTATGTCTTTCTTTTACGTTCACAAGCGGCAGTGTTTCTCTTTGTGGAATTAAACTTCACAAAAATATCTTTGCAAGCAGATTTGTGTGCTGATAACAATCTGTAGATTAATTTGGCTGCGGCGTGCTGATGGAGCGCGTGAATCTCTGGGAACCATTCCAGCAGATACACATCGGTGCGATTAAACCCTTGAAGCATTATACAACCGTCGGAACGATGTTCCACCATCCTGACACAGAACGGCTTCAACTGGAAGGGTCGTGCGGGTCATGGACGGGGTTCACGCTGCCCCCACCCCCGGCTCCTTGGGTGGATACCCCTCAAGATGCAGGAACTTTGCACCCGACAGACTGGGGTTTGGATAAGTGCCCTCCAAAGGCCCAGGTGTTAAGCACGTAGTCACCAGCTGGGGTGCTGTGGGGAACCTTTAAGGGGTGGGCCTAGCGGGAGGAAGTTAGGTGATGGGGCGTGCCGCTGAGGGGAATATGGAGACCCTGGCCCCACTCTCGTTCTGTCCTTCTTGACCACCATGAGGTGAGCAGACCTCTTCAGCCACGGGGTCCCGCCATGATGAGCTGGGCTGCCACAGCCCAAAGCCACGGGGCCAAGACACCACGACGGAAGCCTCGGGAACTGTGAGTCAAAGAAAACCTTTTCTCTTATTAAGTTGATTTATCTCAGGTGTTTGTTATGGTTACGAAGAGCTGAGTAATACAAGAGGGTTGCAGGCTTCGTCCGATCTTCCCCACGGGCTCCTTCTCTGTTTTAACCAAGGGTGTTGATAACAGTGAGGAAGGCACTATGAGAAACGGGGAGCGTGCAGGTTAGGGCAATAATCAGAGCTACATTTAAAAATTCGGGTGCTGCTCTTTGTAAATTCTGTGACAAGTCTTAGTTTTCTCTTTCGTCAAATGGATTAGCAATATTTTGATAGGAGACTTTTGGGAATTAGAAAGGAGTGTTTGGAGCCAAGCACGGTGGTGCATAACTCTAACCCCAGGACCTAGGAGGCTGAGACAGGAGGTTGAAGGTTCAAGGCCAGCCTTAGCAACTTAACAAGGCCCTGTTTCAAAATAGAAAAATAAAAAGGGGTGGGGGTATAGTTCAAAGGTAGAATGCTCCTGGGTTCAATTTCCAGTATCCAAAAAAAATATATAAAAGGCAGTGTTTGGAGAGTGCTTTCAGAAAGAGATAAACCAGGTGTGGTGCCGCACGCTTGTAATCTCAGTACTTGGGAGGCTGAGACAGGAGGATCGCAGGTTCACGGCCAGCCTCAGCTACTTAGTGAGGCCCTCTGCAACTTAGTGAGACCCTATTTCCAAATAAAGACTAAAGAATAGGGCTGGGGGTGTAGAGGTAGAATGGCCCTGGGTTCCATCCCCAGTCCTGTAAAAAAAAAAAAAAAGAAAGAAAGAAAGAAAAAAAAGAAATAAAAAAGTGACATGGACAGAGAACTTGAACATCTTTAATTAATTTATTATTTATTTATTTTGTTTATATACATTTTATTTATATGATTTATGCAATCCTCCTAAGGGCCTCAGGGACATGGAGTATGTGGACAGGCAGGGCAGAGATATTTACCTTTTCTAAAAGAGAAACAAGTTGGGGCATTCGTAAGTTGTCCAACCTAGCCGGGGCTCCCTAGAGCATGTCAGTCCTTGGAGGGCACCCAAAGGAAAGCGTGCGGGAACCCATAGCGTGAGGGGAGCATGGGCGTGCGGGTGAGCAGCACACCCTCTGAACCCCAAGGCACGGTGGAGTCGGCTCACAGGAGGCCGGGGCTCGTCCACGCCCCGCGTCTGGCCTTTGTCACTGACACTCAGCTCCCAGCATCGTCAACCCTCTTCACACCAGTGGTGCTTGCATGGACTGGTGCTTTCATCTCTGGGAAATGGAAAAGCACCGAGATCACTGGAGCCCACGTCTGAAGGGTTTCCACACCTCTAGCCGTGTGGGCTGCAGCGTAACCCGGGAGTGTTTCGCATGCCTTGGAGTCCTGGGGTTGGAAGGGCGTCCAGGTGGTCCAGCTCAGCTCCCAGGATTCCACGCTGCGTCGTAATCCCTGGCCTTGTTTGGTTTCAGGGACAGGGCTTTGTGAATGACGGGCAGGACCTCACAGGTGTGTCGGGGAGGCTGAGGGCAGGGCCCGCTGACCGCGGCTCGCTCACTCTCGGGGCGCTGGAGAGCCCGGAGCTCCACAGGCCAGGGCCAGAGCCCGCGGCCCCTGAGCCCGAGTCTCTACCCGTTGCCAGCCAGCCACTGCCTGTGCGTTCTGTCGTGTGTGTGTGTGTGTGTGTGTGTGTGTGTGTGTGTGTGTGTGTGGTACTGGGGTGGAACCCAGGGGCTTTCTACCTCCGGTTACACTCCCAGACCTATTTTATACTTTATTTGGAAACAGGGTCTCACTAAGAGAGCCTCACTAAGTTGCTGATTACAAGTGTGCGCCACCATCCCTGGCGTTTGCTTTTATTTTTATTTATTTAGTGTAGTATTGGGGATTGAACCCAGAGGCGCTCTACCAGTGAATTATACCCCAGCTCTATTTTGGGCAGTGCTGTGGAGTGAACCTCGGAGCATTCTACTTCTGAGCTACACCCCAGCCCATTTCTGTTTCTCATTTTGAAACAGGTTCTTGTTAAGTTGCGGAAGACCTTGCTTAGTTGCTGAGGCTGGCCTTGAACCTGTGATCCTTCCCTCTCAGCCTCCCGGGTACAGGGATTACAGGAGTATATCATTGTGCCCAACTTAATTGCACTTTTTTTCTTCTTCCTTTTCTTTCTTTCTTTTTTTTTTTTTTCTGGTTCTGGGGTTTGAACTCAGAGCCTCAGGCATGCTAGGCAAGGCCTCTACCACTGAGCTACAGCCCACAGCTTAATTACACTTTTAAAAAGCTCCTGGATTCCTTTCCTTTTTTTTTTTTCCCCCTTTGCAGTCTTTTCCCGATTTCTTCCTTCTTAAAAACATAATAATCAACATACTTAGGGTGGCATTTCTCTTACATGAACATTCACACATTTTCTTAACTTGGGGATTAAGAGTCAAAATTGAACCCGGAGTAACTTCACCACCAGGGAATTCAGCTGTTAGGTGAGGACTGCTGAGCCTTGCAGGACTACCAAAGACTCACGCGCCCCAAATGTCGCCCACGTGGGAAATCTCAGAGCGGCGGGAAAGTCGCAGCGGCCCCAGGATGTGAAATCACAACTCAAAATCAATAAAGGCTATTATTTTATTTTATTCGTGGTGCCGGGGATTGAACACGGGCATTCTCCCTCACCCTCAGCCCTTTTATTTCTTATTTTGAAGTGGGGTCTTGCTAAGTTGCTGAGGGGTCTCACTACATTGCTGAGTCTGGTTCCCAGAGTGGGACGCTTCTCTCTTAGCTTCCACGTACTGGCATTACAGGCCTGCGCCATGCCCGGCCAAGGAAGGCCGTTCTAAGTCAATCCACCACGATACAGAAGTGAAAAGTTTCCACGAAATGCCGAGGGCACCACACAGCGATTTAGCACTAAATGTGCCTGTCGAGCTGCTGAGAAATCCGATGAGGGAGGCCAGGCGCACAAAACCTCTGCTGGAGGGCATTCGGGGTGGGCGCCGAGAGGCGGCTCTCACCACAGGCAGGAAGGGGGTCCCGCAGCAGCATGGAGCTCGTGAGGACCCAGGACAAAGTGCCTGCTGGTTACTAATGTAAAACTATAACAGGTTTAACAAGCATTCCGAGATTCCGTTTTTGATACGTTAAAACTCAGTGTTGATGTTGGGGCGGTTCCCGGGTGCGCGCTGCCGCTGCGGTTACCACCGCCACGTTAGAGGCTCTTCTACGTCTCCTCTGCGCGTGGAGCAAATCAAAGACCCAGTACTATGACGTTCAGTCCCCGTATAGGAAACATTTCTAATGTTCATATATGGTCATATTTTATAATATCTAATAAAGCGCAATACCTAGCAAATAGTTCTTTTTTTTTTGCGGGTCTGGGGATAGAACCCAGGGGCATTCGACCTCTGGGCTACACCCCCAGCCCTATTTTTTATTCTTTATTTTGAAACGGGTCTCACTGAGTTGCAGAGGGCCTCACTAAGCAGCTGAGGCTGTCCACGAACCGCGATCCTCCGGTCTCAGCCTCCCGAATGCTGGGATGACAAGCACGCGCCACCACGCCCGGCTTATACCTAGCAAATAGTATATTGCAGCTTGGAAGATGACTTAGTGGCCCACCACTTGGTTCTGTGAATAAAGTTTTATTGCAACACAGCACTAGTTCATTTACATGTTGTCTATGGTTCTTGCTCCAATAGCAGAGCTGAGTAATTGCAACATAGGCCGTGTGTTCAATGAGTCCTGAAATAAATAACAGAATCTGTAAAATATGACACCGTAATATGTACTGTCTCACGCATGCTACATATTTATAAATCATAATAACATGCTATGTTGTGCATAATATGTGCATAATATCCCGTGTCTGCTCACATGTAACATGATCATCGTTCACATGTAATCCCCGGACTTGGCTAACGTTTGTGGTTTGTGCCGTTGAAGCTTTAGAACATTTCTCCAATTCAGAGATTTTGTCGGGTTGGAACATCTGAAAATTGTCCCGTGGGTTTGGTTAGAATATACAGAAACCATTTGTCAAAAATAAGGATTGGTATAGCAATTATCAAGCACGATTCGGGTTGAATTTTGTTCTGTCTTCCAAACCAGTAGTTGCCAGCTGGAGCGGCTTTCACGGCTGGTCCACATCAAAGACGATGGTTCAAACTGGGCTTGAGTGATGGATTCTCTGAGCCATTCAGGGAACGCAGTGTTGGCATAAAATCAGAACATTCGAGTTTTGTGGCCTGGACACAGAAACAGCTTTGGGGTCTAGAGCATTCAAGAGCTGACGGGGGCGGGGATACCAACCCCGGTGTGCTGGACAGACAGATGTCTGCAGATTCTTCCTCGAGTGCGCCTCTGCCGCCCTTTGGTTGCTGTCTCCAGCCAAGAGCAGCAGAGCCCCAGGGCAGGGCTGTTCTACGATGCAATGCGGGCTTTCGCCCCCAAGATGGACACGCAGGCAGGCCTTTGCACAGGCCTCCGAGTGGCCCCGGCCTTTGTTCTCCGCCCTCTGCTTCCGGCAGGCAGGTGCCTGCTGCGAGTTTTCCTATCAATGGCAGAGTTGCTTGGCACTAACCGCGCGCCCGACGTGGGCCTTCGGTTAACCGGCGTCAACGAAGCGCCGACTTTTGGCAGAATCGCACACCTGGCTCTGGTGACAGATACCGCACGGACTCACCAGAGCCGCGGTTCTCCTCGAGCGCACGCGAGTGTTCGTGGAGTGCACAGGAAGGCCGCGCTGTGTTTTGGAATGTCAACAACGAGCGTTTCGTTGGAATAATACAATGGCTGCTTAGTGTACTCCGAGGAGCTCGGGGCGTCTGTGAAGTGCCGGTGGTGAAAGGGGACTTGCTGGAGGCCTCGAGCCACCTCAGGACCTGACTTGGGGCCCAGGTGGCTAAGGAAGGCGTGCGGTCTCTGCGGTCTCGGCCGCACAGCGCGCGCTGGCCACCTCCATCCCTCCTCCTCCTGCTCCCCTGGGGCTGATGACAGGCAACAATGGCTCGATGGTCCAGGGACTGAACGACTATCTAAGCAGCAACCAGATCTGGCGTGGTGGCGTACCCTAGAACCCCAGTACCGGGGAGGCGGAGACAGGAGGGTTGCAGGTTTGAGGCCAGCTTCAGCAACTTAGCAAGACCCTATTTCAAGATAAAAGAATAATAAAAAGGTCTGGGGATATATATTAAAGGTAGAATGCTCTTGGTTTTAATCCTCAGTACCAAAAAAAAGAGAAAGTTTTTTTTTTTTGGTGGTCCTGGGGGTGGAACCCAGAGGCTTTCTACCTCCGGGCTATACTCCCAGGCCCATTTATATTTTATTTTGGAAACAGGGTCTCACTAAGTTGCTGAGAGCCTCACTAAGTAGTTGAGGCTGGCTTCGAACCTGCGCGATCCTCCTTTCTCAGCCTCCCAAGCGCAAGGATTACAAGTGTGTGCCACCACGCCCTGCTTAAAGAGAAAGTTTTAACTGAAGGTTTTTCTGAGCATCTTGTCTTTTCTTGACAAAAAACCACCTGCAGAAGAAACCACAACCTCGTTGCCTTCAGATGGCTTGGTTCTTTGAGAAACACCTCTCTCAGGAATTTTGCAGCTGAGCCAAAATACGTGTGGGCCTTGTGAGATAGTTATGATAGTCCAGGAACACTCCAGCTTCACCCTCGGGAGAGCTCAGGGAATTCATAAACGGGAGGAAGTAGCTCTAGACTGCTGACTCGGTGTCTGCAGGGAACTGGTTCCAGGACACCCCTTCACCACGGGTACCCAAATCTGCAGGCGTTCAAGCCTTTTAGATGAGATGGCATAGTTAGCCGGGCGTGGTGGCACTGGCTCGTAATCCCAGTACTTGGGAGGCTGACACAGGAGGATCGCAGGTTCATGGCCAACTTCAGCTACTTAGTGAGGCCCTTCGCTACTTGGTGAGACCCTTTTGCAACTTTTTAAAAATAAAGAATAAAAAATAAAAAACAGGGTAGTTTGGAAGTAGAACGGTTCAACCCCTAGTTCTGCAAAAAGAAAAAGATGGCATAGAATTTGCATGTAACCTACACGATCCTCTAACACACTAAATGATCTCTAGATGACTTATAAAACCTGCTAGGCAAAGAATGACTGTACCTTATTTCTTAGGGAAAAATGACAAGAAAAAATTGTGCATACAGACACATTTGGGGGAGGATGGGGGGATATGGTGAATTAAAACCAGGGCCATCTTACCTCTGAGATACACCCCCAGCCCCTATTTTTTCTTGAAACAGAGTCCCATTAAGTTGGTGAGAGTCTCACAAAGTTGCGGAGGCTGACCTCAAGCCTGCAATTCTCCCAAGTACTGGGCTCACGGGCACACAGAACTCCACCCAGCTGAGGTTTTCTTTTCTAATATGTCTGACCGCTGCTGGCCAGACACATGGACACAGGGTCCGTGCATTTGGAGACCAGCTATATTCCTCTGCGTCTTTGCTTCCGGCTGGTGACCACAGGACCGGACCTTGGGAGTTGCTGCCAGCAGACACCCTCTGGGAAATGGAGCCCTGGGTCCTCGGGAGCCCGTGTGAAGATTACGCAGAGGTGCAGTGGTCACAGGGTCCGCGTGGGTGCCGGTCACCTCATTAGTGTGAGGAACGCCCAGGGGAGGAGGAGGGGTGTCTAATTACTTGCGGACGTTTCTCTCCATTGCTAATTAATCCTCCCGGTTGCCTCAGTGTCTGTTCTTAGGAGAGATAAGCGCTGCCCCGCCTTGCTGGCACCGCATCACAGCTGGCGTGTGTCTTGGCAGCAGCCCCACAGCTGGCTCCTGGCCCAGCCCGTGGATCTTGTGGGGTTCCTGAAGCCACCGACATCACGAAATCCGAAATCCTCCTGAGCTCCGCGGTGCCGTCATCCCGCCACGCCTGTGTCATTTCCTAATTATGCGCTAAGCTCCTTGGCCCCTGAGGTGGCGTGGGGAGGGGCTGTGCCCACGCGAGGTGCCCGGGACGCGGAGCCCGCTGCGAACCGGCTGTCGGGGAGCCATCCTGCCCGGTTTCCACAGCCAGGGCCTGTTTGTTTACCCACTGGGAAGACTGTTCCTCCCGCAGGTTCGGGGCGTCCCAGCTGCAGGGACAAGGAGGCCTCTGTGTAGAGAACCTCGCTCTGTCTCCTGAGGCCAAGCCACAGCCGAGGTTGGGTGCAGAGAAGGGAAGGTTGGGAGCGTCAGGGCCAGACTGTGAGGACGGCCCCGGGAGAAGACAGGCGTAATGTGCAGTGTTCCCTCGCTCTCGGGGCCCCCGGGCTGAACCCCCGTCCAGTGCTGGCAGCGGCCAGGCTTTCACACAGGTTTGAGGAGCCTTCATCCATGGCTGCCAGAATCTGCTCACTCCCATCACAAGGGCACTGCAGAAACGGAAGCCTCTCTGTTCACAGAGGAGAAGCGAGTGTGTGTGTGTGTGTGTGTGTGTGTGTGTGTGTGTGTGTGTGTGGTGAGGGGCACTGGGGATTGAACCTAGGGGTGTTCTACCTCTGAGTTGCATCCCCAGCCCTATTTTTTTTTAATTTGCATCAGGGTCTCACTAAATTGCTGAGGGCCTTGCTAAGTTACTGAGGCTGGTCTCCCACCTGGGATCCTCCTGTCTCAGCCTCCCGAGCATTGGGATTACAGGCGTGCACCACACACTTGGCCTCAGTTTCTCAGTAAGGAAAGGTGTTCAGAGGCACAAAGTAAGGCGGAGGCTCGAGCGGGTGGTCGGCTACGCCACGCTTACCTGGAGGACCGCGGGCGTGGGAAATTCATTTTCAGCTAGACCTCGGAGGACAGCATGAGAAAAAGAAATTACTTTTTCCTGTGGCCAACTACTGCCGGAAGAAAAGACAGGAGAGTGGGCTGGGGGGTTAAGATGCAGGTCAGAACTGCGCTTGGGATGCCCCCCGGGCTCCACCCTCTGTTCCCTGCACCAACCCAGGAAAGAAAGTGCAAGGCAGGGTGGCGGGGGACCCAGGCCCGGCAGAAGGACCCCAGGAAATCTGCTGCGGGGGCAGTATTGAGCCGATTCCGCTCCCAGCTCAGCACCTTGTGCGGCCGGTCACTGTGACAGGCATGAACAAACTTTGTATGCATGTATGTATGTATGTATGCATGCATGTATGCATTTAGCAGGACTGTAAATAGAACCCAGGGGCATTCTACCTCTGAGCTACACCCCCAGCTCTATTTTTTATTCTTTATTTTGAAACAGGGTCTCACTGAGTTGCAAAGGGCCTCACCAAGTAGCTGAGGCTGTCTGCAAACCGCGATCCTCCTGTCTCAGCCTCCCAAGTGCTGGGATTACAGCCGTACACCACCACACCTGGCTTTGAACGGACCTTAAATACAGTCACTAGAAGAGGTTTCCTGGACCCAGGACCTAGTGGCTGTGGTTGAGGTCAAGACCAAGATTCTCACGGAGCAGGAATAAAGAAAAGTACTCCTTACCAGGCATGGAAGTGCACACCTGTAATCCTGGTACTTGGGAGGCTGAGACAGTAGGATCGCAGGTTCGAGGCCAGCCTCGGCAAACTAGCAGGCTCGTTGGCAACTTAGCAAGACCCTGCTTCAAAAATAAAAACTGAAGAGGCCTGAGTTATAGCTTGGAGGCAGAGAGTACACCTCCAACCCCAGTATGAAAGAAAGAAAGTTAATAGGACCCTCAGCAACCTAGCAAGAGGCTGTTTCTGAAAAATTAGATAGGGCTGGGGTGTTGCTCAGAGGTGAACGTCTCTGAGTTCAATCTGTAGGACAAAAGAAAAGAAAAAAATAGTTTCCAGATTCGATTGAGGCCATTGGATTGTGACCCACACTTTGAAAACTGCTGGTAGACAGGAATCAATGTCAGTTTTAGAGACAAGGGGCACAGCTTGTGTCTAGGGATCGTACTATCTTATTTTATTTTTTATTTAGTTATTGGGACTAGGGGTTGAACCCAGGGGCATTCTACCTCTGAGTAGCCCTTCTTATTTTTTATTTAGAAACAGGGTCTCACTAAATTGCTGAGGCTGGCCTCAAACCTGTGATTCTCTTGACTTAGCCTCTCAAATTCTGGGACTACAGGTAGGCACAACCATGCCCACCTTACTATCTTATTTTAAACATCAGAGTGTACAGCCTTAGTAAAGTTGGCGCTCAATTAAAATACTGCAGAAAAGGCCCCGACATGCAGGTGTTGCGCTGTCCAGCAGGGTGGAGAGCAGGGTGCTGCTCCTGGGGAAGGAAGGCGCCTGGGAGGCCGAGGGCCTGGGAAGGGGCACAGTGCTCGGCTCCCGGCCTCCTCCATTCTGTTCCGGAGCCAAGACAGAAGTAGCTGGCCTCCCAGATGAGAATGCCTTCATCTGGTGAATCAATAATTCCCAGCACTCGGGGGAAATTAAGCGGGGAATTCAGACCACGTCAGGTCGCTCCCAGAATCGTAACACGTCAGGAACAGTCCCCCACCCGTGGTTAGAAATAAGCCACACACGGTGCACGCTCGCACAGGCGTGAACGTGCAGGGCGGAGCCTCTCACCCACTGTAGCGCACGTGGGAGCCGAGCCGCTGTTAGACACGTGAGGTACCATACATCAGGGGTTTCCCGGGGAAAGCCCTACTTTTCTATCCAGGAAGAAAAAAATTTTAAAAAAATCAAATAGACACAATTTGCTATGAACTTGGAAGTCTGAACGGCAACTTCGAGGACCAACCGCTGTACAGAAATGCTCCGACGCGCAGGCCCCGTCCCCACTCTCCCTCCTCCCCGCTGGATCCGGCCCTTTCTCGTCTTTCTGCTGCACAAACTCTGCCCTGAAGGCTGCAGAGAACTTTGCTCTCTGGAGCCCGAACCCCGGCCTCAGCCTGCGGGTGACGGGGCCTTCCATTCTAGAGACATTCCACGTTCCTAAAAATACTCTCTCTGATCACTACGGCCCCATTTCAAAAATTTACATATATTTTAAACCTCCACATCTTATTTTTTTTTTAATGTCAGAGTCCTAATTTTATAGAACATAACCAGGCAGCCGCAGAGAATAGAATTTGTACACTTACCGCCGCGTGTCAACAGCCGGCGCCACGTTCCTGGGCTTCTCCAACTGGGGCTAAAACAGTTATTTAATAAACTATCCAGCCTGGTCTGCAGTTAAAGCAACAGAAAATAGATGAAGACCGAGGGGTCGCCTATCTGTTCTCGTCTGTCTCCCACAGTTAAACTCTGCTGAATGAAGGCGTGCGTTCTCCTTCCAGATGGAGGAGACGACACCTGCTGCCAGTGGCCACGGTCCTACAGAAACGGAGGCCGCGGACTCTTCTCCTAAGAGTCCTTTCATTATTTGTGCTGGAGATCCAACCTAGGGGTGTTCTAGCTCTGAGCTACCCTCCCCAGCCCTTTTTATTTTGGAATACAGTCTTCCTAAGTTAAGTTGCCTGGGGTCTTGATAAATTGCTGAGGTTGAACTCCACCCGGGGATTCCCTCGCCTCCGCCTCGAGAATGCCTGGGATTATAGGTGTGGGCCACGTGCCTGGCTCTGTCTGTATAGTTTTACCTACTATGTTTCTCTCTCTCTCTCTCTCTCTCTCTCTCTCTCTCTCTCTCTCTCTTTCTCTTTCTCTTTCTCTTTCTCTTTCTCTTCCTCTCTTTTCCTTTTGTACCAGGGATTGAACCTAAGAAAATCTACCTTTAAGCTACACCCAGACCTTTTTACTTTGAAACAGGGTCTTGCTAACTTGCTGAGGGTATCACTAAATTGCTGAGGCTGACCTCGAACTTGCAATTCTCTTGTCTCAGCCTCGCAAGTACTGGGATTACAGGTGCGCACCACCCTGCCACATTCGGGTGACTTGTTCAAGATGCTGCCGCTAGTACCGTGTAGACACAGGGTTTGGATGCAGGCGAATCCGTGAATCAGCAAGAACTAGGTGCTGGTGTGTAATTACGTGCTGAACCGTGTGGCACATCACGAGGGACTTTCGGACTTAAAGGAGAGGAGCAGCGATGAAAGCCGTGCCGCCAAGAGTGAGTTCAGATTTTATCAACAAAAGTAAAAGGGGTGGGGTTTCTGGTTCCAGGCAAGATGGAGTAAGCACATTCCGCACTAGTCCTCCTAATTATAACTGAGAGTTCTGGGCGGAAGGCTTGTGAAGCAGCATCAGCAGCCCCTGAAACGCGGGGAATTAGAATCTCAGGGCTCCGAGGGTGACCTGAGCTGAGCTTTGGGCCAGGGGGGCTTTGGGGCTCCCGTATATCCAGTCAGCCTTCTCTCTCTCTCTCTCTCTCTCTCTCTCTCTCTCTCTCTCTCTCCCTCTCCCTCTCCCTCTCCCTCTCCCTCTCCCTCTCCCTCTCTTTGTTTGTTTATGGTGCTGGGGATGGAACTCAGGGGAATTCTACCTTTGAGCTACACCCCCAGCCCTATTTTTTTTTTCCAGAATGAATACAGACACACAGAAACAGATTAACACAGAACAAAAATACTCCAAAAACACTTACTACCTCTAGCCAAAGGCTGGAAGGAGGACAGCCCGTAAGGTAGAAATCTTATTATACCTGCCCTACCGACAGCAAACACCATGAAGAAAGCCACACCCTGTGGAGACTCTGTGGGGTATCAACCATCGCTCCCCACAACAGCCAGACATGGCAGCATCCCCCCCTCCCCAATGGGTGCAGTAAAGATGGCAGAAGACAGTTCTGGACCATTTTCACCCCATCCTAAGTGGACATGTGCACAGACATGGTAAATCCCACGCACAGTTGATGCACCTGCCACCGAGATACAGGCAGGGCCAGGCTGACCTCCCCTTCCTAGCCTGAGGGGGTGTGCCAGAGGCCATGCCCGGCAATCTCTGCCCCTGGACACACCACAGAGACTGGTAAGGAGAGGACGGTCACGTGACCCTGTCCTACACCGTGAGAACGGAGATGTAGGGCATTGGACAAGGAAACTTACAGAGAAGAGGGGGCTAAATACACATGTCTTGTTGAATGTGGTGTTGTATGACTGTAATTCTAGTACTTGGGAGGCTGGGACAGGAGGATTGAGGCCGTCCTCAGCAACTTAGTGAGACCAGTTTTAAAAATAAAAAAATGAAAATAGGCCTGGGGGTATAACTCAGTGGTAGAATGCTCAGTAACACGCACGCACGCACACACACACACACACACACACACACACACACACACAATGTATGTTTTAGTCTGGGTGTAAACTTGTGACCGTACCCCCAAGTGTCCATGTGTGAAGTGGCTTGGAGCTAGGGTTGGAATTCTGCCCTGGTTCCAGATTACCTCTGCGCAGCACAGAAATGCTAGTCTGGAACACTTCTGTGAGCACGCAGATCTTTATTAACAAGTGAATCATGGCCCACGTAATTAAGCCAGGATATGCATTCTGCACCTAAATGGGTTGACTCACTGATAATGTAGAAAGCTTCAATTAGAACCAAAGCCTCACAGCATAATATTTAAAATGCCCAGGGGTAGAATCCAAAGTTACCTGTCATAACAAAAACCCCAACTTGAATAATATAAAAGCATCAACAGACGAAATGACAAGGTAACAGAAATATTGACATTAGCAGGCGAGTATCTGAAAGCAGCAATCATAAAAGTGACCAAACAAGTAATCATACTCTTCAAACGAACAGAAATAGGAAATCTCAGCAAATCCAAGATCTGAGGAAGAACCAGGCGGAGCTGAGAACACAGAGAGCACAGCTGGCAGGTTCCCGGCCGGGTCATTGCAAGATGCGCTGCCAGAGAGGAGCCTGTGAGGCTCCCAGACACGACCCAGCCATGGTGCGAGGCCGAGCGTCCTTGTCACAGGAGCTCCAGAAGAAGAAGGGAAAGAGTGTGAAAAGGTACGTAAAGAGGTGATATCTGAAAACTCCCCCAAATCAGTGAAAATTTAAAGTCTACACCCACATACCTTGTAATCAAATTCTTTTGTTTTTTGTTTTGTTTTGTTTTGTTTTTGGTGGTACTGGGGTTCCTAGAAGCCCTTCTACCTCCCAGCTACACTTCCAGACCTATTTTATATTTTTATTTGGAAACAGGGTCTCTTAAGCCAGCAAGGCTGGCTCCAAACCAGTGTGATCCTCCTGTCTCCGCCTCCCAAGCTCGGGGATGACAAGCGTGCGCTGCCACGCCCGGCCGTAATCAAATTCTTGAAGACACGAGACAAATAAAAATTCTTGAAAGCAACCAGAGACGAAACATCACCTTTAGGAGAATAATGATCAAAGTCTAAAAAAAATGGAGGAAGAAGAAACTGAACTCACTTTATGAGACCAATACCACGCTGATATCAAAACCAGGCAAAGACTTGATGACAAGAGAAGACAAACACAGTCAATTCCTTTCATACGCATGGCTTCAAAACTCCTTCGCAAAACAGCAGAAAACCAAGCTAAATAGCACATCAGAACATCATACACCAAGGCCAAGTGGGGTTTATCTCAGGGATGCAACATGGTTCTGGCTCAACATACACAAATAAATCTACAGGATGGGACACATTACCTACATAAAACAAGAGCACAGTTATCTCAAGAAATGTATAAAAAGCATCTGACCAAAATTCAACAGCAATTCCTAATTAAAACTCTCAATAAAGTATTAAAGTTTTTTATCTCAACAAATAAGGCTCATATATTAAAAGCACACAGTTCGCAGCAGAATCAGTAGGGAAAAGTGAATTATTTTTTCCAAGATCTGGTACAATGTAAAGATGCCTACTCTTACCACTGTGTGTGTGTGTGTGTGTGTGTGTGTGTGTGTGTGTGTGTGTGTGTGTGTTTGCCGGGCATTGAACCTAAGGGCTTTCTACTTCTGAGTTATAGCACTAAACCCCTTTTTCTGGTTTGTTTTGAAACTGGATCTCACGAGGTTGCTGATGGCCTTGTTACATTGCTGAGGCTGTCCTCAAACCTGTGATCCTCCTGCCTCAGCCTCCCAAGTGCTGGGATCACAGACGTGTGTCATCCGCCCTACCTTCACTGCTTCTTTTCAACATAATATTCAAAGCCCTAGCCAGAGCAATTAAACAAGAAAGAGAAATAAAAGAAAGAAATTAAATTATCCTTGTGTACAGATAAAATAATTATACGTGTATATGATCATTATATGATCATTTGTTTCCTTGCTTAAGATTCAACAAAATCTTGTTAGAATTAATAAATGAATCCAGTAAAGTTGCAGGATATAAAATTAACATACAAAAAAAATCGAAAGGTCGTGGGTTTCTGGACTGATGTCAGACCGCGTTGCCTTCTGAGCGCCAAGCATGGTCAAGGAGACAGAGGCTCATCGTGCAGTGATAAAAGAATTACTTCAAGAGAGGATAGTGGTCTGAAATGTACATGCATCGAACAGCATGGTTTCACGGTCCATGGAGCAGAATGGATAAACCTGAAAAGAGAAATAGACAAGTCAACGTTCTAACGGGGGAGTCCGGTTCCTCCCTCTCAGTGGCAAGTAAAATGCTTAGTGTTCTCATAGACAGAGAAGCGAGCGGCCATCCAGCAGTGCGACCTAGGGACATTTATAAACACTCATTCAGCATCAGCAGATAAGACATTCTTTTCAAGCATACATGGAACTTGTGTGTGTGTGTGTGTGTGTGTGTGTGTGTGTGTGTTTGTGTGTGTGTGTGTGGTACAGGGGGTGGAACCCAGGGGCCTTCTACCTCTGGGCTACAGATCCATTTTATATTTTGTTTGGAAGCAGGGTCTCACTCAGTAGCTGAGGCTGGCTTCGAACCTGTGCGATCCTCCTGTCTCAGCCTCCCAAGCGCGGGGATTACAAGCGTGCACCACCACGCCCAGCTGGAACATTTCTTTCTTTTTTTTTTTTTTGTGGTACTGGGGTTCCTGGAAGCCCTTCCACCTCGGGGCTACACTCCCAGACCTATTTTTACATTTTCATTTTTTGGAAACAGGGTCTCCTAAGCCAGCGCGTGGCTGGCTTCGAACCTGCGCGATCCTCCTGTCTCCGCCTCCCAAGCGCGGGGATTACAAGCGTGCGCCACCACGCCCAGCTGGAACATTTCTTTAAATAGACCATATCTTGGCCCCTAAAATATTTCACACATTTAAAAGATTTTAAACCATACAAAGTATGTTTTCTGGTCATAATGGAACTGAGCTAGAAGTGAATAACGGAAAGATAACAGGAAATCTCCAAACACTCGGAGATAAACAACACACTTCTAAATTATCCATGCGGAAAACATGCTGAACTAAAGGAAAATAAAATTACACCGTGAAGTAATTTTTTAGATGCAGCTCAAGCGTCCACGTGGAAGGAAATTCTAGAACTAAATACTTCTGTAAGAAGAGAAGAAGCCGGCGTGGTGGTGCGCGCCTGTGATCCCAGGACCTGGGAGGCTGAGGCAGGAGGATCGCGCAGGTTCGAAGCCGGCCGCGCTGGTTTAAGAGACCCTGTTTCCAAATAAATATGTAAAAATAGGTCTGGGAGTGTAGCCTGGAGGTAGAAGGGCTTCCAGGAACCCCAGTACCACCAAAATAATAATAATAATAATAATAATAATAATAATAATAATAATAATAAAGCTAAAGGTACAGCTCAGAAATGGAGTGCCCCTGGGTTCAATCTCCAGTACCAAAAAAAAAAAAAAAAAAGGAAAAAGGGAAAGTTCTCAAAGGAAGGATGTAAGCTTTCATCTCAAAAACCAGCAAAAGCAAAGCAAAGTAACCCCTCAGCAAGTAGAAAAAGAAATTAATAAAAAGGTCAGGGCATAAATAAGACTGAAAACAAAAATAACGGCAAACATCCATCCACAAGCTCCCTGGCGCTCCTTCCCGCCCAGCACCGGCGGGCAGCTTCCCTGGCTGCCCCTCCGCCCTCCTGGTGCTGTCCTGGCCCAGCAAGAGCCCAGACCAGCCTTCCTCCTCCACGTGGGTTCTCCTCGGGCATTTTGTCACAGCAATGAGAAACTGGCCTGCAGTTAAGATTCGATTCCACTCGAAACCTCAGCAGAGAACATCGACTTAGCAGAGCAGCAGCAGCAGCCCCAGGGTGACGCGCGCGGAGGCCCACGGCCACGGCGAGGGCCTGGCAGACCTGGGCAGAGCGCTCCCCGGGCAGGCCGGATTCCTGGCTCCCTCTGCCTTTTCCCTTTCCTCCTCCTCTCCTCTTCTGCGATCCTGTGTTCTCAGGCTTCCCCAGGACTGCAGGCCCGGCCACCCCACCCCGGCAGGGTGGGCGCTTTGGGAACCTTCCTCCTCTGCCTGACAGCTGGCCGGCCTGCTGCGGCCGAGGGCCTGAGCCTGGGGCCTCCCCGCCTCCGCTCGGCGCCCACTCAAGGCGCAGGCGGCCTCGGCGGCCCCCCCTTGCTGGTGACACTTGGTCTCTGGTGATGCCGGTCCCCAGATGGAGTCCCGGCCGGCTCTTCCTCCAAGGCTTTTCTAGGCTGCTGACCCCACCGCCACCCATGGAAGTCCACGTAGGGAGATGGAGCCCAGCGGACGAGAGCATCTCGGGCTGACAATCCTGCGGCCCACCTGTACTGTGCTTCCCGGGGGTGACCTCGCCGAGCCCCTGGAGAGCCCCGGTGGTCCCCACTTGGCAACTACCCTTGCCTGGACGTGGACACAGAAATGCCCTTCCTGAGACAAGGGGAAAGTCCACCCCGGGATGTGGTGCCCGGGGGGTGTGGTGCCTGGGGGTGTGGTGCCCGGGGTGCGGTGCCCAGGGGTGCAGTGCCCGGCGTGTGGTGCCCAGGGTGCAGTGCCCGTGGGTGTGGTGCCCAGGGTGCGGTGCCCGGGGTGCTGCCACTCCCCACTCATCAGTCAGTTCCCAGCATGCACGTGGTTCCTGGCCCATTCCCCTGTTCTTTGTCTTCCCCTGCGGTACCGGGGAAGGAACCCAGGGCCTTTTACCTCTGAGCTACATCCAACTTTTTTTGTACTTTATTTGGAAAGAGGGTCTCACTAAGTTGCTGAGGCTGGCTTCGAAACTGGGTGATCCTACTGTCTCAGCCTCCCAAGTACTAGGATTACAAGCGTGCGCCACCACTTCCTGGTCATGTTTTTTGTGTTTTTTTGCGGTACTGCGGATGGAACCCAGGGGCACTCTACCTCCGAGCTGTATCCCCAGCCCTATCTTTTAGTCTTTATTTTGAAACCAGGTCTCACTGAGTTGCAGAGGGCCTCACTAAGTAGCTGAGGCTGGCCTTGAACCGCGATCCTCTGGTCTCAGCCTCCTGAATGCTGGGATGACAAGCGTGCGCCCCCACGCCGGCTCCATGCGTTCTTATAATGCACTTTTACTGCTCAAACCCAGGCTGTTTATCTCCCTGTACAGACGAGCTGTTAAACACTTTGCTCAGTGCCCTGGAATTAGTTACTGAGCTACGAAGTGGCACAGAAGACCATGGCTTCACTGCGTACTTTATTATTCTGCTGTCCAAAGCTTCCTGTTGGCTGGATCGTTTTTAATAAGCTTGCCTGGCTTTAGAGATTGTTTCCACCTTCTTCATCTCAATAGCCTGTGACAAATTTTGCCTTTATATTGAAGAGATGAAATTATGTGAATATTCAAGAATTGCAAAATAAAAATGGAAGAATGCCTGAGGGGGTACACCTAGAGCTCTCAAGAAATAAGCAAATGCCAGGGGTGCGGGTGGCACGTGCCTGCAATCCGAGGATCCAGGAGGCTGATCCAGGAGGACCACAGGTTCAAGGCCAGCCTCATCAACTTACTCAGGCCCTCAGCAACTTAGTAAGACCCCGCTTCAAAATAAAAGATAAAATAGGGCTGGAGGTGTAGTTCAGAGGTAGAATGACCCTGGGTTCCATCCCCGGTATGAGAGAGAGAGAGAGAGAGAGAGAGAGAGAGAGAGAGAGAGAGTGTGTGTGTGTGTGTGTGTGAGTCAGTCAGTCTTGCTGGACTCTTTTCCAGCTTCTTTGTGAAGGGTGCTGTACAGTTTAGGGGCTGACGATCTCACACTAAAGCTTCCTGGTGAGGCCACAGCTTGTATTAGTCAAGGCTTTCCTGGTAATTAAGATGAAAATTTGAAAGGCAAAAACAGCACTGGCTATATATTCATACGAGAAGGCCTGGGATGTAGCTCAGTGGTAGAGCACTTGCCAGGCGTGCACAAGGCCCTGAGTTCATCCCCAGCAATACACACACACGCATTCACACACACGCACACACCCCTCAGACGTTTGCTGTTCCTGTCGGTGTGTAGGAGAGACTGGAAAGTCCTCGGGGGACGTTAGTCATGCCTTAGATCAGCCAGCCTTCGGATGTCATTATTTGAGTAGAAACATAATCAGAACTGTTTACCTAAGAAGACCGCGCGGGCACACCATTAGTAAGACTGCCAAGCTTGAATCACAAGAAGCAGCCTTCACGAGAACAGAAAAGGGCTGGGAGCCGGGTGTGCGGCTGCAGGCCTGGAATCACAGGACTTGGGAGGCTGAGACAGTTGGATCGCAGGTTCAAGGCCAGCCTCAGCTACTTAACGAGCCCTTCAGCAACTTAGTGAGACTCTGTTTCAAAATAGAAAACATTAAAAGGGCTGGCAGTGTTGTTTGGAAGTAAAGTGCCCCTGGGTTCAATCCCAGGAAGGAAAAAGGAGGAAGGGAGGAAGGAAGGATTTGGGGGGCGCCTCCCGGCTCTCCCAGCTTGCTAGTCACTTCTCTGCCGGCAGGAGAGAATCCACCGTGGTTCCCTGACTGGGTGCTAAGCCCTGGCTGGAATGCACGCATGAGCAACCTTCATGCCTCCAGTCTCTCCCTGTGATGGGCCGCCTGTTCAACACATAGAAAACAAGTAACACTTACCCGGCAAGCAGGCAGCTCAGCCGCAGCAGGGAGGTGCTGGGGCGATGCGGGGGCGCTCCACCAGGCCAGCCGTGCCCGTCCCACCCCGTCACTCTGTTCCAAGGAAGTGTCTTCATGCCACATCCCCAGGAAACCTGAGGCTTCTGGAGGAGAGCCCTTTGACGGCCACGGCCAGGCACCTGGGCTCGCCCCAGCACAGCGGGGCTTTCTGCCCCCTCCCAGGTCTCTGCTGCGGTGCCCGTTGGCCTCAGCACGGGGCACGGGCGCACCGAGAGCCGCCGAGCGCCTGCGTCTGGGCCCTTCTCCCTCTGCGCCCACCACCAGCCTGGTCCGTCACTTTCAGTGCCAGCCCCCGCCACAAGAGCAGCCCATGCACCGGGACTGTGCAGGTGAGTGCTGGAGACTCAGCCCAAGCACTGCCCACAGAGCCTTCTCTCCTCTTTCTTTTTAAAAGTTTTTTTATGATACTGGGGCCTGAACCCCGAGATGGTCTACCTTCAAGCTACATGCTCATCCTTTTTTAGTTATTTTTTGTTTTGAAATAGGGTCCCATTAGGTCGCTGAGGGTCCTTCTAAGCTGCTGGGTCTGGTCTCCAACCTGCAGCCCTCCTGTCCCAGCCCTCCAAATACAGGCGCGCACCACTGTACCTTTCCTTTTCTTTCCTACTTTACCCCCCCCCCCACCGCCTCAGTTCCTTCCTTGACCACATCGACGTAGAATTTATCTTTGGTAAGATGTGCAGGTGTCTAGTTTACAACTTGGTGACTTCATAAATATCAAGCCTAAGTACCACCACCCCAACCGAGCTATTTAGCACTGTGCGGGTGCAGTGGCCCACACCTGGGAGCCCAGTACTGAAACGGCAGAGACAGGAGGATTGTGGGCTCACGGCCAGCCTCAGCAATTTAGCCAGACCCTGTTTTTTGTTTGTTTGTTTGTTTGTTTTGTTTTTTTGGTGGTACTGGGGTTCCTGGAAGCCCTTCTACCTCCGGGCTACACTCCCAGACCTATTTTTACATATTTATTTGGAAACAGGGTCTCCTAAGCCAGCGCGCGTGGCTGGCTTCGAACCTGCGGGATCCTCCTGTCTCTGCCTCCCAAGCGCGGGGATTACAAGCGTGTGCCACCACACCTGGCAGACCCTGTTTCAAAATAAAAAATAAAGAGGGTTGGGGTGTCGCTCAGAGGTAGAATGTCCCTGGGGTCAGTCCCCAGCACCACACACACACACACACACACACACACACACACACACACACACCCCACGCTGGCTGCTTTGGTACCACACATCTGCAATCCCAGTACTTGGAGGCTGAGACAGGAGGATCGTGCAGGTTGGAGGCCAGCCTCAGCTATTTTGCAAGGCCCTCAGCAACTCAGTGAGATGCTGTTTCAAAATTAAAAAAAAATAAGGACGAAAGTGTGGCTCGGGGTAGAACACCCTTGGGTTCCACCCTGCGCCTCCCCACTCATCACCGTCCCTGGGGAGTTCTCGTGCCCTTCAGTTCCAGGGGATGAGCAGACCCACGGCCCCCAGGGGCGCCCCGACCCCGGGAAGCACCGAGGCGCACGGGCACGCCTGCTCCGCGCTTGCCGCCGCCGGCGGCTGGTCCCTTGGCCCCTGGGTTTGGACGCAGGACTAGTGCAGCGTGAATTTGTCCACTGTCCCCAGATAGATGCTGAGAGGTAGCAGCCTTGGGAACATCATGGACTGGTAGAGAATTCCATTAGTTCAACTGTCAAGATGGATGAAGAATTCCAGAAATCCCTGACCACGTGGGAGGTTCACGGACAATGGCTGCCTCTGCTCCCGCCCGAGGAAGCCCGGCTTCTGGCCCTCGCCGTGAGAGGGAGCCCGCCACTGACGCCCTTCACCTGTTGCCTGGCTCACCTCCTTCCGCCCTCTCTCCCTCTCTCCCTCTCTTCCTTCTTTCTGTTTGCGGTACTGGGGTGGGACCCAGGGGCATTCTACCTCTGAGCTACACCCCAGCCCTCTATTACTTTTTCCACTAATTTATTTTGAAACAGGGTCTCACTGAGTTGCAGAGGGCCTCACTCAGTAGCTGAGGCTGGCTGTGGGCCGCGATCCTCTGGTCTCAGCCTCCCACGGACAGGGATTATAAGCGTGCGCCGCCACGCCCTGCTCGGCCGGCTCTGCTCGGCTCCTCCGGCTCATATCTCTTGACTTCTCTCAAAAGCAAGGTCAGGCTGTGTAGCCTGCGAAGGTGGAGGGAGGGCTGCGGGGTTTGTTTCAGGTCCCGCTTTCATTCTCTACCCTTCAAATTCAGATGTTTTCCCCTATAGGTTTCAATCCCCATTTCTATTTCCTACATCCTTTTCTTTTCACTTTCCTTCCTAACTGAGGAATGGTCAAGGTGTCCTTGGAAAAGGGGTTCTGAGCTGCGGAAGGTAGGACTGAATTTTATCTTATTTATTTATTTATTTATTATTATTATTATTATTATTATTATTTTTTTTGGTGGTACTGGGGTTCCTGGAAGCCCTTCTACCTCTGGGCTACACTCCCAGACCTATTTTATATTTTTGAAACAGGGTCTCACGCCAGCACGGCTGGAACCTGCGCGATCCTCCTGTCTCCGCCTCCCAAGCGCGGGGATTACAAGCGTGCGCCACCACGCCCGGCCTATTTATTAACTTATTCTTTTTTGCAGACTGGGGATGGAACCCAGGGGCATTTGACCTCCGAGCTACACCCCCAGCCCTATTTTTTTATTCTTTATTTTGAAACAGGGTCTCACTGAGTTGCAGAGGGCCTCACTAAGTGGCTGAGGCTGGCTGCGAACCGTGATCCTCTGGTCTCAGCCTCCCGAATGCCGGGATTACAAGCGTGCGCCCCCACGCCCGGCTGGGACTGGATTTTAGAGGGCCTTGACAGGAAAAGCAAAGAAGATCCAGGCTGGAGAAATGGCCAGGGCAAAACAAACAAACAGCAAACAAACAAAAGGTTAAGACAAAAATCGTGATCGTTGATCGTACAGGTCTGGGGAGTCAGACTGAGTGCGTGTTAGCTGAGTCTTGGGGCAGGTGGTTTAATCTCTGTGACCATTGGCGTAAAACGGGGGACAATTAGCGCCTCCGAGGGCAGATGCGGGGCTTTCTGCTGACGGTGAGGAGGCTGTGCGCGGGGCTCCTGAGATGATTCCATGTCTCTGCCGGCCGGGAGCCCAGCTGCAGAGAGTGCAAACGTGTGCAGTGAAGAATCTCGCAGGAGCCGGGCTCGGGAGAGTCACGAGCTGATAGCATTTCTCTTTGAATCCGCCACCCCACTTCTGAGGTGCCTTGAAAACAGAACTCACGGAGGTGGCAAAGGCGTGCCCGGGATGCTCGGCTGGCCAGACAGAAGCCAGCTCAGGGAGCGGGGTGATGGCTATCGCCGCGCCCGTGCCCCGGCCAGCACTCTTCGTGACGTCACAAGGATGACATAAGGGGAAGGCGCTGAGCACCTCGATGCTGGCGCAGCGGGCTTCCGTGGCCACAGCGGGTCATTCCGTGAGGTCAGGAAATACTAGCACTGCCAAGAGGCCGACCCTAGGGGGTGTGAGAAAGTAACCTTCTAGGGGCGGCCTCCTTGGCAACTTTTATTTTCTTTTAGTACTGAGCATGGAACCCAGGGGCATTCTACCCCCGAGCTGCACCCCCAGCCCTATTTTTATTCTTTATTTTGAAACAGGGTCTCACTGAGTTGCAAAGGGCCCAAGTAGCCGAGGCTGGCCGCGAACTGAGATCCTCCTGTCTCAGCCTCCCGAATGCTGGGATGATAAGCGTGTGCCACGAGTGTTTACTCAACAAACATTACACGGTGAGCGCCGTCCTTCTGTTGGGCGTTATGCGCTTACTGTATACATCCTCTGTAACTAAGTCCCCTGCCTAGAGACACACATGGCGAGCCCCAGGGCTCCTGGCTGGATGCATCTCTGCCGCTGCGTCTCGTTGCTGCCCCCTCGGCGTACACTCTGCTCTTCCGGTCCCTGTTACCCGTGATACCTCCCCCAGGTTCTCTTCCCACTCGGTGGTTTCACTGAGGGGTACCCGGCGCACAAGGGACCGCACGTGTCTGCTCGCTTCCGATGTCGCCATGGTCAACACAGACCCCACGTGGGCTTCCTCTTGTCCTTGGGGAATTTCTCCAGGCCACCCGTAGGCCTGCTCATCCGCAGGGGAGATGGAGGAGACGCTGACGGGCGGCGGGAGCCCAGCGTGTAAGGCCATCTTTCCTAGTCCTTCCAGAGACCAGGCTTGCTCCTACCTCAGAATTCCTTTATATCGTTTTGGCACAGAGGCGTTCTACCTCTGAGCTATACCCCCAGCCCTATTTTATTTTTTATTTTGAAACAAGGGCTTGCTGAATTGCAGGGGTTCTCACTAAGTTGCTGAGGCTGGCCTTGAACTGTGATCCTCAAATCTTAGCCTCCCAAGAACTGGGACTACAGGCATGTGACACCATGCCTGGGTTCCTCCTCCTCTTCCTCCTCCTCCTCTTCTTCCTCTTCCTCCTCTTCCTCTTCTCCTTCTTTTTCTTCTTCGGTACTGGGGATGGAACCCAGGGACATTCTACCTTCGATCTACAGCCCCAGCCCCATTTTTTCTTTTGTGGTACTGGGGATAAAACCCAGGGGCTTTCTACCTCCAGGCTACACCCTGACCTATTTTATATTTTTTATTTGGAAACAGGGTCTCACTAAGTTGCTGAGAGCCTCACTAGGTAGCTGAGGCTGGCTTCGAACCTGCGCGATCCTCCTGTCTCAGCCTCCCAAGTACTAGGATTACAAGTGTGCACCACCACATCCGACTTCACTCCCAGCCCTGTTTTTTATTATTTATTTTGAACAGGATGTCACTGAGTTGCAAGGGGCCCCACTAAGCAGCTGAGGCTGGCTGTAAACCTCAATTCTTCTCTGTCAGCCTCCCAAATGCTGGGATATAAGCGTGCGCCATCATGCCTGGCTTGGGCTCTTCTTTTTAACTTTTAATGTGGAACAGAGTCTTACAAAGATGCGGAGGGTCTCCCTAAGTTGCTAAGGCTGGCTTGGGCCTGCAATTTTTCTGTCTTAGCCTCTCAAGTACTAGGATTACAGGCATGAGATGGCACACCTAGCTTAAAAAGAGTTTCAGAGGCAATGAAGTATGACACGCTGGAATGAGGGCCAGACCAGCAGCCCACCCCTTCTAAGTCAAGACTGACTGGGCTTCCAAAGAGGGATTGAGAATGGGCCAATCAGAGCCCAGAACTAAGGGCCAATCAGAGCAGCTGCCAGCAGCAGGCAGAGGAGGGACCAGCAGAGTGGAGCCACAGCTAGGGGGGAAAGCGGGAAGGGCCCTGCAGGGAGGAGAGCCGGAGCAGCGAGCCTCAGAGCCACAGCGGAAGGCAGCACTGACGGCTGCAGGGCGGGACGGTGGAGTCCACACAGCGGCCTGACGGCGTCTCTGCAGCAGCAGCGGCCACCAAGGCCCAGCATGACCACTCGCGCAGAGACACCTGCCAGGCCCCGTCCTGGGCCCTGCGCGGCGCCCGGCTGCGTTCCCTGCCTCCTATGAAACAGTTTCCTGGATCCTACGCCCTGGGCTTTAGGCTCTTGGAGACAAAGGCTGCGGGAAACTGGACCTGAAACCTCCTTGCCCCTGCCCAACCTGTAGTGACCTCTGTGTCAAAAAATCTCTCTCATTGCATCTACAGATTTTCGTAGGGAGAGTCAGAGTGACACCTTCAGAGATGCTTCACGGAGGTCTCTGGTGAGTTTCCTCTGAAGTCCCCAGTCCCTCTCCCTGTGCGTGCTAGTGAGGCTGAGAGTGGTAACCTCACATACGAACATACATCACTTGTCTGTTTCTTCCCCAAGCCTCCTTGTCTCACTGGTGATCGAATTTAAAAAAAATACTTATGCATATGGTATGCTCAGGAAATCACAAATGAACCGCACTCTTTGCTATAAAGGTGGGGGTGATTTTTGCTCAGTTCCAGCCCTCTGAATGGCAATCTTAAATTCTGAATCACACTGAACACAGGATGCTCTTGGTTAATGAAAAATATTTGACTTTCTCTCTGGCTTTCTTTCCCCCTCAGTCATGCATAAATCAGAAACTGAAAACATATATACGCAGGTTGCAGAATGTTAAGAGTTTGAGGCTGGCGTGGTGGCGCACGCTTGTAATCCTTGTACTTGGGAGGCCGAGACAGGAGGAGCACAGGTTAGAGGACAGCCTCAGCATGTAGTGAGACTCTCATCAACTAGAGAGACCCTTTTTCAAAATTAATAAATAAAAATAGGGCTGGGGGTGTAGCTCAGAGGTAGAGTGCCCCTGGGTTCAATCCCCATTAACACACACACACACACACACACACACACACACACACACATGCCTCAAGCGTTTGGAGATACTCTTGTCTTGGCAGACATGGTTAATCTTTTGAGGCAAAATTATTCTTTGATATCTTTATTTTTATCAGTATTAATTCTTCCTGGAGAGAGAGCTTCTGCCAGCTCTTCCAGCTACTCAGGGAAACTTGCCGTGAGCGTTGTGGAACTTTCCTGATTACAGTAGGGGTGTCAGGTGACACTTGTCTTCCCTTCACCCTAACTTTTCTCAATTAAATATTTTTTCAAGCTTTACTGCATACTTTAAGCAAACTAGTTTTGACTTTGAGGTGAGTATTTTCACCAGAGCCTGATTCTAGGATTTCTAAGTCTGGCTTCTTGGTCAACCTCAGGTGCCCATGCACACGATTCACACCAATAAACCTGCACAGCACGGACAAATTGTTTTCTCTGAGTAAAAAAAATCAATTCTGAGAGTCAAACCTTTTAAACGACTTTCTGATATCTAATTATCTTATATTTATTGCCTTTACCTAACTTACTGCCTTTAAAGTAGTTCATAACATACCCTTAAAAAACAAGATTAATGGTGTTTATTAGTCTTCGTAGTAGAAGAGGCAGCAGTAGCAATACTATCACCTGTTTCAGGTAAACCATCGAGCCAGACTGGCATGGTGGCACTCACCCATAACCCCAGAACTTGGGAGGCTGAGACAGGAGGATCACATGTATGAGGCTAGTCTCAGCAATCTAGTGTGACCCTTAGCAACTCAGTAAGATCCTGTATCACAGTAAATAATCAAATAGGGCTGGGCTTTAGCTTGGAGGCAGAAGAGCCTGGTTTCAATCCAAAGAAAGGAAGAAAGAAGAAAGAAGAAAGAAAAAGAAAGAAAGAAAGAAAGAAAGAAAGAAAGAAAGAGGAAAAGACAAGAAGGAAAGAAAAGAAAAGAAAAGAAAAGAAAGAAAGAAAGAAAGAAAGAAAGAAAGAAAGAAAAGAGAAAGACAAGAAAGAGAGAAAGGAAGGGAGGAAAGAAGGAGTGAGCCGCACAGAAGAGGAGAAGGTATTCCTTTTCTTCTTGAGTAAACGAGCTACCAAGGTCTTCTGTGATAAAGGCTGCGTCTCGTCTTTGATCTGAGTTCCTGACACAGAACTCCTAAGACCTCTGAAATTTCCATAGTGGTCTGGCATCTTTATTATTTATGAGCTCTTGAATCTCTCCCAAGTTTATGCTAATGTGATCATCCTGATGGCCCCTAGACAGCTCCAGAAATGGGGGCCAGCCACTAGATTAGGACAACCCCCTGACAGGAGTGTTGGCACTGTGGCCCAGCCTGACCTCCAGGGAGGAGGCAGGGGTGCTGAGAACTGACGTCACACCAGTGCCTAATGATCGATTCAGCGTTGCCTACAGATGGAGCCCCAGTAAAAACCTAGCCACGGAAGCCTGGGGGGGAATCTTTTTTTTTTAATCAACGCGTGGGATTGCATGAAACTGAAGACCTTCTGTACAGCAAAGGAAAACTATCAAAAACCTCAACCGAGAGCCAACAGAATGGGAGAAGATTTTTGCCAACTATTCCTCCGATAGAGGACTAATATCTAGAATATACAGAGAACTTAAGGAGCTCAGCACTAAGAAAACGAATGACCCAATCAAAAAGTGAGCAAGTGAACTAGACACTTCACAAAAGAAGAAATTCAAATGGCCAATAAATGCATAAAAATGCTCAACATCATTGGCAATCAGAGAGATGCAAATCAAAACTACCCTGAGATTTCACCTAACTCCAACTAGAATGGCAATCATTCAAAACTCAAACAACAACAGGTGCTGGCGAGGACGTGGAGAAGTGGGAACTCTAAGACATTGCTGGTGGGATTGCAAAGTAGTGCAACCACTTTGGAAAACAGTATGGAGAATCCTCAGAAGAATGGGAACAAACCTACCATATGATCCAGCAATACCACTTCTGGGTATCTACCCAAAAGAAAGTAAACCAAACTACCAAACTAATGCATGCGTATCTATGTTCATAGCTGCACAATTCACCATAGCCAAACTGTGGAACCAGCCAAGATGTCCATCAACAGATGAATGGATTACAAAACTGTGGGATATGTATTCAGTGTAATTTTACTCAGCCATAAAGAAATACCCAGGGAGCTTATTTTTTTAAGGAAGGCAGACTGCCACGTGCAGAGTCGCATTTGGATGTGTCTGGAGTCTTGGAAGCTTGACCACCCTACGTTCTCCTACAGATGGACCCTGAGAGCTTGTTTGGAGGTTCTAGCAGGGAGCGCAGCTACTCGTATACCCTTGACCGGAGACAGGTCCTCCTCTCTCTGGGGAAGGTCGTCCTCTTCGCCCGAGCACTCAGCTTCGGGAGGGACGCACACGGAGCGGTGAGGGAGGACGGGGACACCGCCTAGCCAGCCAGAGCAGCCGAATCCACCCTGGCGATCAATGGGGTGACAGATGTCGCAGCCGGATCGCCCTCACATCCCCCAGGGGCTTCGTGGTGGATGGGAAGAGCACATGGGTGCTCTTGGCCCTCTTCTGTCTCTACCCCGCCTGGCGAGGGTTGGATGGAACACTTGATCGGTTATTCTGTGCAGGGATGGGCAGAGTGGTGATTTCTTTCCTACCCATTGGAAGACAGAAAACACGAGAAAGGCGTGGCACGTTCATTTGATCATAACTTTACAAGAAGGCGGCCCCCTTCAGGTTGAAGGCTCAAAGCCTAGGGTCAGCCATTTTTGTTTAATGCATTGAACCAGGACCTCCTGCGCACGAGGCGAGCGCACTACCACCGACCTACGCCCAGTGCTGACTGGTCTTCTTTATACTTGGGTTCCGCAAAGCGTGGGAAGCTGTGTGGAAACGGAACTGAGCCTGAGAAATGCACCGTGACCCGGCGAGGCCGGAGAGTGGGGACTCCCAGCCAAGCTGTCTGCACATCTTCACCTCGCTGCAGCCTTTCTGCCCTCCTGAAGGGCAGGATCCTTCCTGGATTAAGGGTCCTGTGATCCACAATCAGACAAGGTGGTCAGAGGATGTCTCTATGGCTGACTCCAAGACAGAGCAGCTAGAAAAGGTTAGAATAATAATTTTAGGCTTGATGGTTACTTTGGAGAAACAGGTTTTTATTACCTGTTATTATTAGTTTTTATTACTCCCTGGAGATGAGAAATTGTAGTTCCTGTGGCCGGCCTTGGGGATAGAGAGGTGAGCAGGAGACGGGGACAGAAGGTCAGAGACAGTCTTTGCTTCTGAGGCCTTCACACTGACCCCCACATCCGCTAGGTAGGAATAAACGAGATAACATCCAGCCCGCATGGTGGTGCATGCCTGAAATCCCAGTACGTGGGGGCTGAGAAGGAGGATCACAGGTTCAAGGCCAGCTTCAGCAACAAGCGAGACCCTGTTTCAAAATACAAAATAAGATAGGGCTAGGGGTGCAGCTCAGAGGTAGAATGTTCCTGGGTCCAATCCCCAGTACCAAACAAACAAAAACCCCAAACAAACAAATATATCTACCACAGGCATAATTCTTCACTTCTGGCTCAAGATCTGTTTCACATAACGGTTAGGATGTGCAGAATGAGGTCACATTGTATCAGAGATCTTTTGACTCCTGAAAAGTCCAGAATATTTCAAAATAAAAAATAAAAAATAGGGCTGGGAGTGTAGCTCGAAGGTAGAATGCCCCTGGGTTTCATCCCCAGTACTGGGGGGGGGGGGATAAAGGGTAGCCACGATAAAACTGTAAAGTGTACAGAGTTGGACAATGAGAGCACGACCTGGCCAAGCACATGAACACTCGTTACTACGTTTTGATATGCAGAGCGAACGGGACTTACTAGAAAGGAAACCACTGAGGGCTAAGGAGTGAACTGTTTGACTCTGGAAGTCATTTTATAAAAAAAAAAAAAGAGAAGGGGGAGGAAAGGAAGAGGAAGAAGGAGGAGGAGGAGGAGGAGGGAGGAGGAGGAGGAAGAAGAGGAGGTGGTGGAGAAGGAGGAAGAAAAAGGAGGAGGAGGAGGAGGGGAGGAGGAGAGGAGGAGGAGGAAGAAGGAGGAGGAGGAGAGGAAGAAGAGGAAGAAGAAGAAGAAGAAGAAGAAGAAGAAGAAGAAGAAGAGGAGGAGGAGGAGGAGGAGGAGGAGGAGGAGAAGGAGGAGGAGGAGGAGAAGGAGGAGGAGGAGGAGGAGGAGGAGGAGGAGGAGGAGGAGGAGGAAGATGGCTGCACAACGACCCAAAAGCAAGTCAGGAAATAAGAAGAAACGGAGATAGTGCTAGATTAGAATCCCCCAAATAACTATGTGCATTAACAACAGCAAAAGCTTGGTTTTGAAAGGAAGTGAAGTTTATAGACTCTAGAAGATCAGATTAAAGAAAACAGAGAAAACAACCACAAAGGAAGAAAAAGGTGCTTAAATCACAACCAGTACACCCAATACCTTTATAGCAAGACAGTCTATGGAACCGGGGAAATGGTTATTTTTCCTGAAAAAAACTAAGTTATTAAAATGGACTCAAGTGTAGATTGGAAGCCTGAATAGGTTTTTAACCACGTAGCCATAACCTTCCCGGTCATGGTTTAAAAAAATAGCAGAAAAAGAAATTTAATCAGCCAAAAATCATGGAGTCATAAAGTACCAAACTTAGGTGGCTTTAGTGAAGTTTCTGAGATTAACTAGGGACAGACAACTTCTTTTAAGACTGCCGAGCAAAAAAGAACAAGACAGAAAACTGGAGAAAGACCAAGCAAGAAAAGAAAACAGCCCCTTCTACTTGCGCAGGTAAACGTTAAGATCCTAGAAGAAGTGTACAAGTGGAATGTTTTAATGTCAAATGTACCACACATAAGCAGATTTCTCCCAAGGGCTGCGACATTATTGACTTTCGGAAATATATTAAAATAATTAATCGTGTTAAAGAGAAAAGAAGAAAAAGCAAAGAAACACTTTAGCAAAGCAGTAATAGAATACAACTTGAAGCTGACATGGTGGCACACGCCTGTGATCCCAGTACTTGGGAGGCTGAGACAGAAGGATCACAGGTTCGAGGCCAGCCTCAACAAATCAGTGAGCCTCTCAGCAACTTAGGGAGACCCTATCTCAAAATAAAAAGGGGTGGGGGTATAGTGTAGAGGGAGAATGCCCCTGGGTTCAATCCCTGCTATCCCCCAACCCCCCAAAAGAATGTAACTCCTATAGTTAGGTAAATTTTGTCTACAAAAACCTACAATGACTATTAATACTTAACAGGCAAGGACTAAACAGAGCCCTTTAAAGTCAGGCCTGGGGTGAGGCTGAGCACTCTGGGTACCTAAAGATGCTGGATCCACGCCAACTCCGGGGTCCCCGTGCAGGGCCTTGAGGTGTCTGCACACGGGGGCAGAGATCACTCACGAGCTGGTGCAGGCAGGAGACCCCGTCCGCCAAAACACCAGCAGCCCACCCTGCAGCCCGCTCGCCTGCCCCCAGCGCTCTCCCTCCTGGCAAATGTCACGTCCCTGCCCGGTGCTCACACACGTGTCCGTGTCGCCCCTGCGTCCTCCCAAGCCACGACACTGTCACTCAAAGCTACATCTGGCCTGGCAGCCCCGGTTCTGGGCAGAATGGGCCCTTGCCTTGACTAGAAGCGGCGGGCAGGGAGAGCCACCCTCGGGTGTCCCGCTGCAGGCAGGCATGGCTCTCGTCTACCTCTGGGCCCTGAGCTGTGGGGAGGGCTGCTTCCTGACGACTGGGCCAGGCTTCCACAAACCAGCTAGGGCCGTGGGAGGCCCCACCAGGGCTGGCGGGGCTGGCGTCATGGCCGGCTGGGCCTGGGGCCACACAGGACCCAGCTCTCAGCTCCGTCATTTGCAAAATCAAAACACAAGCAAAGCTCCTGGGAGGGTCTGACCCGTTTGCCTAGAGAAAGCTTTCGTCCAGGCTGCGGCCCCTCTGCCGGAGGGAGTGCTCTGTCAGCAACCTCCTCGGGCATCCGGAGAGGACCAGAAGTGCGACTACCGCCAAGGAAGGGAAACGGGGACAGGAAGGCTGGAGCCCCTGCCGGAGAGATGTGGGCCCAAGGCCTCTGGCCCTGCCTCTAGGATGCTCGCTCTGTGCCTCGAGGTGCTGGAGGCGGTCAAGCATCCCCCTGGACGTCTCTGTGGAGGCCTGTGGACTCCAACCCTAACTCGAGTTCTTCTCGGGTCGCTTGCCTGCCAGCCGCAATGCAGATGTTAGACTTGTCAGCCTCCGAACTGCAAGGGCCAAATCTGAGGAAATAAATCTCCACCCACCCATCCATCCAATCAGTCATCTCAGTGTATAGTCCAACATGACTGACCACACAACTTAGAGGAAAGCAGACTTACTTGCTCACAGTGTTTTGGAGATTTGGGGTCTGGTGAGGCCAGGGTCTGAAGCTCAGGGCAGGGCAAGGGAGCACACAAAACTGCTCTCACAGGGGAGAAGCTGGAGAGAGAGAAAGAGAGAGAGAGAGGGAGAGAGGGAGAGAGAGAGAGAGATCAAAGAGGAGAGACCATATGCAATTCCCAGGAGCCCTCCTTAGCAACCCAGCCCACTTCCAACACTGCTGTCTGTCTCCATGAGGGCTGGGGGCCATTCCAAATCCAAACCGTTTTATCTACCCGTTCATCGCTCTCATCTTCCATCTGTCTATCATCTAGTTGTCCATCTCTCTCATCTATCTTCTGTCTGTTCCTGATATGTTCTCTCTCACACCTATCATCTCTGTGTCTGTCTGTCTGTCTGTCTGTCTGTCTATCATCTGTCTATCACTGTCTCTGTGTCTAGGAGGATGGTTCCAGGGTGTCCCCCACACCCACTCTTGGATACCAACCTCTCCGAGTGCTCACGTGTTTTATGTAAAATGCTGTAATATTTGCATTTAGCCAATGCCCATCCTCCTTTGTGCTTCAAAACACCTCTCGATGACGCAGAATTCCTTGCATAACATAAATGCTACAGGAGTAACACTATGCCATATTGTTTATGGAATAATGACATTAAAAGTCCGTACGTGTTCAGTAAACATAATAGTTTTGCTTCTGAATATTTTCTGTCTACCATTAGTTGAACTAGTAGACCTAGAACCTGTGAAGATGAAAGGCAAACTCACATATCCACCTGTTTATCACCTACCACCTATATCTGTTTACCAATTATCTAGTTGCCATCCATCATGTGTCTATGAATCATCTACCTGTCCATCCATCCGTCTATGATCATCTACTATCTGCTCACCCATGCCATTTATTTAGCATCTGTCTACCCATCAGTCATCTACCACCTGCCTATTTATAAACCGTTTATCTATCCATTGATCATCTATGCCATCCATCCATCCATCATCTGTTTATCATCCATCAGTTATCTATCTATCTACCATCTGTCCATCCGCACATCCCGTTGGGATTTGGCTCTGGAATGTCCCCCAATCTCAGGTGTCCCCGGCGCAGCAGTGCCCAGAGGTGGGGCTCCGGTCAGTGGTGGGATCATGAGGTCTGACCTCATCAGCATGTTCATCCATTGGCGGCTGAATGGATTTCTGGGAGGTGGGACTCACTGGTGGAGGCAGGCCGCCCTGAGTGTGCCTGGGTGGGCTACTCTGCTCCAGCCCCTTCTCTCCTCCCTCCCCTCCCCTTCCCAGCCATGAAGAGCTGAGCAGCCTCCTTCCCCCACACCCTTCCTCCATGTTCTGCCTCGCGCTAGGCTCAAAATGATGGAGCTGCGGGGCCGTGGACTGACCTCGGAACCACGAGCCAGATGAGCCTTCCCTCTCTACGCTGCTCCTGGACGCGCTCGCGCACACACCCACGTCCTACTGGGTCTGTCTGTCTTCCAGGCCCTGACGGACACACCCGCCCCTCCACAGCCCAGGCCGGCTCAGGGGTGAGCGAGGGCAGCTGGCTAGACGGCTGGTGTGCAACGGAAGGAGAACGAGAGCAGAATGAAGAGCGCCCGTGGTCCAGACGCCACCGCTCCGTGGGGGACGTGAGGCGCCGTCCCCTTTCCTGGGTCTCCAAAGGGTTAAAAAGCTTAAAGAAGAAACCCGGAGCGAGCCCATGGGACACCTGTGAGAGGGAAAACCCAAGGGACGCATCGAGGAAGCCAGAAGCAGCAGCTTGGTTTCGATTGAGCCTTTCAGAGATGAAGAATGGTTGTAACCCCAGCACTTGGGAGGCAGGAGGATTACAGGGTCGAGGCCAGCCTCAGCAACTTAACAGACCCTCGGCAACTCAATAAGATTCTGCTTCAAATACAAATGAAAGAGAACTGGGGTAGAGCTCCGCAGTAGAATGCCCCGGGTTCAATTCCTAGTATCAAAAGAAAAAAAGAAAGAAAAAGAAAAGGAAAAAAAGAAGATGAAGAAGAAGAAAGAAGGAGGAGGGAGACAGTTTTATTTCCCTTTTTGTATAACCAAGAAATCGCAGGACCAAACCTCTTGCCATGTCTACACCTTGGAGGCCACGTGTTATCCTGGTAGCATCTGATCAATACGATACCCACCCAGAGCTTGAGCCACACGTCTGTAGATGTGCACTGGACGCCTACGAGCACCTCGTAAAGGAGTGCTCCCGGCCTGGTGCACAGACAGCAAGCTCATTCACAGAGCAATCAACGAGACAGCTATTTACCTACAGGCTCCAGTGAGAAACAGAGGCTAGTTCTTTGGATATTAGATTTACACGGTTAGAGACCTTCTAGTAGCATAGTGTAAATTCCGTGCCGTGCACAGCTCTTGATAAAATATTTCCGTGAACAAAGAAAAACAGTCAGAATCTTGTTGGGAGAGGCCGTGGAGCAGAAACGCGACGTGTCTGCAGAGCTTCCTGCTGGAGGCATCGGGCAGAAAGATGTCTGGGGTCAAGGATGTGACAGCCAGGCTGCTTCCCGGCACTGAGCTCAGCGCCTGCATAGGGCGAGTTAGCATGGCTTTGTCTTATACATCGATTGATTTTTATTGTTCTGGAATTGAGCCCAGGGTCATTCTACCATCAAGCTACACCCTCAGCCCTTTCTATTTGATTTTGTATTTTGTTTTGAAACGGCCTCTCTTGGTTGCTGGAAGTCCTGCTACAGCAGAGACTGTCCTTGAACCTGCAATCCTCCTGTCTCAGCCTTCCAGGTACTGGGACTACAGGCCTGGGCCACCACACCTGGGTGGCTTCTCCTCTCGAATCTTCCTGTTAAACTTACCGTATCATTCTGTTGTGCGGTGGAGAGCTGGGATCGAGGCTGTGGACAAATGGCTCTTCTGCCCACGCCGGGGCAGAGCAGAGGGAGGCGATGGAGCCTCTTCTGCCTGGCCTTAACCCAGAGACTGAGTAGAATCCGGGGAACAGGAGGCAGCAGCGTGGCCGGGAAACCCTCACAGGGCCTCGCTGGGCTCAGACTGTGTTCTCACCGGAGACTGGAGACTGCAGTCACTGTGTGTAGCTTCAAGAAGTAATTAATGTGTTTTTAATCTTTGGACTGGAGATTGAGCCCAGGAGGGTTCTAGTACTGTGCTACACCCTCAACCCTTTTATATTTTTATTATTTATTTATTTATTTATTTTTGCGGTACTGGGGATGGAACCCAGGGGCATTCTACCTCTGAGCTACACCCCCAGCCTGATTTTGTATTCTTTATTTTGAAAACGATCCTCCTGTCTCAGCCTCCCGAATGCGTGCGCCACCACACCCGGGTTTATTTTTTAGTTTGAAACAGGGTCCCACTAAATGGCTGAGGGGCTCGCTAAGTTGCTGAGGCTGGACACGAAGCTGCGACCCTCGTGTCTTAGCCTCCCGGGTACGGGGATTACAGGCGTGCACCACCGTGTTCGGTTTGTTAGTTTCGATATCAGTCCTGTCTGAGGATATCCAGCCTTCTGGAAGGTGATGTACAAAGCTGGCTTGCTTTCAAGAGCAGAGTTAAATGGTGCACTCATTTCTTTCTTGTCTGGAGCTGCTCTTGGTTAACAAGGAGTCCCTTTTGTTGTGTTTAATAGGCAAAGCAACATCTTGCGTCACTCTCTGGCAGAGTTTCCAGGGCGTTCGTAAAGCGCGGTTCTCTGGGAAGGCGAGGATGGCCTGCTGGGCTGTCAGCTCTGCGGAGCAGCGGCCCGGCAGCTCCTACCGAGGCCGACCACATCAAAGCCGCCTCTGGGAGCGGCGGTGAGCAGAGTCTGGTTCCGGGTCCTGCAGGGGCTTGCTCCAGATGCTCCGCAGCTGGCGTCCTGTCCGGCGCCCACACCAGTGAGGTCCACCCAGGAAAATCAGCAGCGAGCGCCTCTGTGTTGACGCGTGAGAGAGCGAGGCGTGTGCTTAGTCTGAGGATTCCCGTGCTGAGGGCCCCTCCCCAGTCAAGCGGGAAGCCGCTCAGCTGGCGGATTTAAAGTTTGTTGTCCAGAACCCTGAGCTCCGCAGTCCCGCAGCCATCGCTCTGTGAAGGCAACAGTGCCCCCGAGCTCCTGCCTTGACCTCAGCGCCCGCATCCCACCCCAGCCCTCTCCCATCGGTTTCAACAAGTTCCTGTTCTGATCCAGTGACTGGGGCATTTCCTGTGGGTGCTGCCTATCAAAGACACCTTTTCTCCAGTAAAACGGACAAAACAGGGATGAAGCCGGGTGTGGTGGCGCGCCCAGATCTAAGGACCAATCAGAAGAGTTGCCAGAATATAGAAGCTTGCCTCTGTAGCCCTACAACAATAAGCAGGAAGGCAGGGCCAGGCGGCAAGCCGGCCACTTACAGTGTAGTGGGCAGTGTAGGGACCACAGCAATGGCCGGCAAAAGCAGCCCGCTTGCAGCCCAGAGCTGGGCCAGCAGCAGCAGCAGCCAGGCGCCAATGCTCGCACCTGCGGAACTGGGACCACAGAGAGAGCGGCTGCCGCATCCGTTTGACGCACCTTGCAGCAGCCGGGGCCCAACCTGCGCACCAGGGTGAGAAACGCTCAGGACGCCGCTCCCGTGGGGGAGCCCCGCGCCCTTTCCCTGCCTCCTCCAGCTAAGTGCTGCTGCACTCGGATTCCTGTGTCTCCTGAGCTGAATTCTTCAGCTGCTTAGAGCTGAAGCGTTAGGTCCGAGTAGAAACCTTCTCCACTGGGCCCAACTCATAGCCGCCCTTGCCTCAAAACCAACATTTGTTGCTTAATTAATAACATCTGCTAACAATTATTCTGTTCTAGCCTGGATTACAGGTGCGCGCCTGTAATCCAAGTACTCGGAGGGCTGAGACAGGAGGATCGCAGATTCAAGACCAGCCTCAACAACTTTGCAAAACTCTCTGCAAACTAGTGAGACCCGGTTTCAAAATAAAAAATAATGCTGGGTGTGGTGGTGCATGCTTGTAATCCCAGTACTTTGGAGGCTGAGACAGAAAAATCACAGGTTCCAGGAGGCCTTCTGCAACTCAGTGAGATTCTGTTTCAAAATATAATAAAACAGGGCTGGGGGTGTAGCTCAGAGTTTGACTGCCCCTGGGTTCGATCCCCACAAAACAAACAAACAATTATTCAGTTGTGTGTGTCAGACACGGGCTTCGGTACTTTGCAGAAAGGTTTCTCCCAACCAGGGGAGGCGCTGTAGGTACCGTCATGGCTGCCATTTTGTAGATGCGGAGCGGAGGTGGGCTGGAATTGGAGCCTGTTCTGCCTCTGAAAACACCCAACCCTCAGACCTCTGACAGAAAAAGCTCTGGGCCTCTTTGTCAGAAAACCAACTGGCCGTAAGTGTGCGGATTCGTTTCTGAGTTTTCTATTCCGCTCCCTTGGTCTGCGTGCCTGTTTTTTTGTGCCAATACCATGCTGTTTTTATTACTATGGCTTTGTAGTAGCGTTTGAAGTCTGATGTTGTGATTCCTCCTGCGTGGTTCTTGTTGCTGAGAACTACCTTGGCTCCTCCGTGTTGTTCCAAATGAACCTAAGGACTGATTGTTCTGTGTCTGCGAGGAATGACCTTGGCAATTGAATGGCCGTTGTGTGGAATCCGGAGATCACTTTTGGAAGAATGGTGATATTTATTCTTGGCCCATCCAAGAACATGGGAGATCTTTCCTTCTTCTACAGTCTTCTTTAATTCCTTTTTTCAATGTTTTATAATTTTCTTTGTAGAGTTTTTTTAACCTCCTTGGTTAGGCTTATTCCTAAATCTGTGTGTGTGTGTGTGTGTGTGTGTGTGTGTGTGTGTGTGTGTGTGTGTGTGTGTGTGTGATATCCTGAGTGAAAGTATTTCCTAGGTTTCCCTTTCACTGGATTTATGGTCGGCATACAGGAAAACTTGTGATTTTTTAAGATTGATTTTGTACCCAGACGCCTGGCTTTTCTTTGATGGTAGGTTCTCTATTGCTGCTTAATCTCTTTGATTGCTATTGGTTGGTTTAAATTTTCCGTATCTTCCCGACTCGGCTTAGGAGGTTGTATTTATCTAGAAAGTTGTCAGTTTCTTCCAGATTTTCCATTTTGTTGGAGTATAGTGCTGGCATGGATGTGGAGAAGTGGGAACTCTAATGCAGTGTTAGTGGGATTGCAAATCAGTGCAACCACCTTGGAAAACAGTACGGAGGATCCTCATAGTAAGAACCTACCATTCGATCCAGCAGTGCCACTTCTGGGTGTCTGCCCAAAAGAATGAAAACCAAAATACCAAACTAATGCATGTGTATCTATGTTCGTAGCCGCACAATTCAACACGGCCAAACCATAGAACCAGCCCAGATGTCCATCGACAGATGAATGGATTACAAAACTGTGGGATATGCACACAATGGAATTTTACTCAGCCATAAAGAAGAGCAAAATTGCGTCATTTTCAGGGAAATGGATGGAACTGGAGGACATTATGCTAAGTGAGATTAGTCAGTCACAAAATAGAAGAAATCTGATGCTCTCCCTAATATACAAAAGCTAGGGAGAAAATAGGTCATAGGAGGAACTCTAGACGAGAAAGGAGAATCTATAGGTGAGCTAATAAGGTGACGTGACTGGGGGCGTGAGGGGGAGAGAAACTCCCTAATGTACATGGTGTACATTCACAAACGAATCAAAGTCAACCGCTAAGCCAGAGAAGGAGAGGGGGGGGGGAGTGCGGCGGGAGTTGGGAAGGGCCGGATGAGGGATGTGTGCGCGTACGCCTCCGCCACCTTGTACCCGTTAAGATGTACGACTATAATGCAAATAAAAATTTTTAAAAAGACAAGGCTCTGGGGATTGCACTGAAACAGGAAGGAAGCCACCGGGCCTTGGAGGGCCTTCCTTCCCCTAGACCCCTCAGGGGCACCGCTGGCAGCGTCCTGAGAAGCAGCTGTTGGAGGCCACACGGTGGCCCGGACGGTGGCTCCTGGCTCTGCCGCTAACCAGCCTGTGCGCTTGCTCACCCGTTTTCATTGGTAAAAAGACGACAGTAGTAATATCTCCCCTCCGACTGTTGTAAGAGATCATGAAAAAAATGCACCTTAACTAGAGGAAGATGGGTGAAAAGAGAATCTGTGTGTGTGTGTGTGTGTGAGCAGTACTGGGCTGGAGCCCAGGGCATCATTCTACCTCTGAGCTACACCCCCAGCCCTATTTTTATTATTATTTTATTTATTTATTTATTCATTGCAAAACTGGGGGTTGAACTCAGGGGCATTCTACCTCCGAGTTACACCCCCAGCCCTATTTTTTATTCTTTATTTTGAAACAGGGTCTCGCTAAGTTACATAGGGCCTCACTAAGTAGCTGAGGCTGGCCTCGAACCTGCATACTCCTATCTCAGCCTCCCAAGTACTGGGATTACAAGCGTGTGCACCATGCCCAGAAGAATCTCTTTTTCGTTTTTGAGCTAGGGTTCTTTGGGAAGTGGTGCTGTCCTAAGAAGCCAGTTAATCTTGAGCTAAAAAGGTAACTGAAGATTACTTAACCTTCATGAACTTAAAAAATGAAAGAACTCGGAGTCTTGTCACCAGGACACCGTAATGGTGCCGACGTTCCCAGCACCGCACTCAAGTAGGGGAGGGAGGAGCCCAGGTCGGACCTCCCCACTCTGAACCTTAATGAGCCCATGTGTTTCGATTTGCTTTGGGCATCACCGACAGCCTGCTCCGTGCTCCCACCCTGCAAAATGACAGGAGGAGACAGCGGGAGCAGCTCTTGACCCCTCCTCTGAGACAGCAGGACTCAGGCCTTCCATGTCTACAGCGACCCAGACAAATGTGCTTTTGGGACCAAGGGACCTTAACTCCGCCAAGTGAGAATATCCCCAAGTGGGTATATCCCCACGTCCCACCTCGACAAAGACGTCATGGGCTCCCTTCCCTGCTGGGCTCCCAGCCTCCTGACTTGGCCCAGCTCAGGATGCGCACAGGAGCCCTGCAGAGGATCGGTCCTGCCTCCCACCAAACCCAGACGTAGCCGCCAGCCTCGTGTTCTGAGCGTGTTCTGAGTTCTCCAAAAGAGGGGCCTTGCAGTGTCTGACGGCCTGGGCCAAGGCGCAGAGGCTGCTTTCTGCAGCGCTGGTCCGGGAGGGGCAGAGCTCGGTGGCAGGGGTGGGACGGGCCGGGTCAGGCAAGAAGAACCCCGAGGACTCACGCATCCTGGCGGATCTGGGTCCGGCCCCATGTGCTCAGTGGAGAACATCTGTGAGACGGTAGGTGGCGGCACCGGTACTCAAGAGGCGGTCCCACGGCCAGGAGGGAAGGGGAAAGATTGGCAGAGCTGGCTGGCAGCCTGGGAGGGCGGGGTTGGTGAGTGGGGAGTTTGTGAGTGCCAGCAGGTTGTCATGATGGAGTGTGCTCCATGACAGCGTCAAGATGGAAGCCGGGAAGGACTTCCGGGAAGATGGCGACCGAGAAAAGCGGGGCTTAAGAGTCCCGCTAACAACCAATCTCCATTACCACAAAAAGAGCGCCTTTCATAGCCAGAAAACACCATCATCAGAAAAACAAAAAAACCACCAGGCTCCAGAGAGAAAGCGGACTGAGAACAGAGCTCAGGGCCACAGAGGAGACACACGCGCCCGAGGACGCCACAGCAGCGCCATACTGACGGCAGCAGCGGCGAACTCAGCGGACGGCTACAGCAAGCCGAGGTGAGCCGATGCGGAACAGCCAGGCGGGATCTTTCAGCGCAGACAGCATTTAAAGCTCCCAGTGGCTGAGCTCAGCACACGCTGCAGGGATTCAGAGTGAAAATCAAAACCAGAGAAGAAAAAATACGCCAGCCTCATGGCCGAGGGCGTGGCAGAGGCGCCATATTGCCACCGGCGGCGGCAGCAGCAGTGAATTCACCGAGTCCAGTACAGCTACATCTACGTACTCAAGAACAGTGAGTCAAATTGCGGGCCACAGAGGAGAAATCCCAGTATTGTGCCTCCTGGGACTTGACCCAGTGAGGGAGTGGTGGTGGCAGAGATATCACACCATAGGAGAACGTGCAACCTGGCACCCCCCATAGTTTAAAACAGCCTCTATCGACTTCCTGGGTCGGAGACTCTGTGATACAACCCAGTAAAGGAGTAGTGGGGTCTGAGATAATACAGACTCGAGATCCAGAGCACCTTAAGTGAAGCCATAGTGACCCAAGGGAAGAACCCAGAGAAGGCACAAACCTCCGAAATCATGGGAAAGAGGAATAACACTGAAGTAATGAAGGTGCACAACCCCACAACATCAGAACCTGATAAAACAGAAAATCAGAGATTTCTAGAAGATCAAATCAGGAAAATAACTGTAGAAATAATAGAGGTGCTTCGAAAAGAACTCAGAGAGCCAAAGAGATAAAGGATGCAATTAATGAAGTAAAGGCCTCAATTCAAAGCACAAACAACCGATTAGAACACATGGAGAACAGAATCTCGCTCTTAGAAGATGAGCAATCCAAAAATGAATGCATAGTTTCTAATCTAGAAAAAGATATCCAACAGCAGGAATCTGACATTGAAGAAATATGGGCCCATCTTAAGAGAGCTAACCTAAGAATAATTGGAATAGAGGAGGGAAAAGAAAGTGATACCAAAGGGATCAACAATCTCTTCAAGGAAGTAATAGCAGAAAATTTTCCAAATATAGAGCAAGAGGTTGATACACAGATCCAGGAAACTTATAGAACTCCCTTTAGACAGGATCCGAGAAGAGGATCCCCACGCCATATAATTGTCAAAATGACCAATGTGGAAGCCAAGCAGAGAATCTTAAAGGCAACAAAAACAAAGGGCCAAGTGACATTCAGAGGCAAACCAATTAGAATCACTCCAGACTTCCCAAACCAAGTCACGAGAGCCAGAAGGGCTTGGAGTAACATATTCCAAACTCTGAAAGAAAACAACTTCCAGCCAAAAATTTCCTACCCAGCAAAACTTTCTATCAAATTAGATGGAGAAATAAGAAGCTTCCATGACAAACAGAAACTGAAGGAATTTATGTCTTCAAAACCAGCGCTAGAGAAAATACTCAAAGAGATTAACTACAAAGAAGAAATAGGTAACACTCACCAGAACCAGAGAAACAAGAGTTTCCATCCAACAGACAACTAAGATTGGTTATCTGTGGAGATTCATTATTTATGTTAGTCTTTTACCTATCTCTAAATTGTATTGTTTGCCTTTATTGTTGTTAATTTTTAGGATTTCTAGTTGGAATATTAATATACCTTCAGATATAGCATTTGGAAATATTTTATCCAATTCTATTAGTAACTTTTAACTCTGTTTACATTGTCTTTGGATATACAATATTTTCTTTTATTTTTTAGGGAGTTTGTATATTCTTCTGTTGCCTGTGCCATTGAAATCATATCCAAGAAATCACTGCTAACTTCAATGTTGTGAGGTTTTATGACCCAGATTTTCTCCTAAAAGTTTATAGTCTTAAGATTTATATTTAGGTCTTTTATCTAGTTTGAGTTAATACTTGTATGTGGGATTAGGTAAGGGTCCAATTTTATTCTTTTCCATGTAATTATTATTTTTCAACAATATTTAGTTAAAAGATTATTATTTCCACCACCAAATCTTCGTGGAAACCTTGTCAAAAATAACTTGACAATATAGGGAAGAAGTTAGCTCTAGGCTTGTATTTAACTCCAATGGTCTATATATCTGCCTTTAGAACAGTACTACACTGTTTCAATTATTGTAGCTTTATATGGTTTGAAATCAGAAAATATACATCTTCTAGCTTTGTTTTTGCTTCGAGATTGTTTTGGGTATCTAGAGTCCATATTCCATATCAGGATAGATTTTTTTCTGAAAAATAAATATATTATAGTTTCACCTAAAAAAATAGAAAAAAATATTCTCTGGTAAGAAAGAAAGCAAAAAGAAATATTGAAATGTTATCTTTAAGTCATCAAAAGCTTGGTATCAGACAAATGAAACTGTTATGTGAGATTATCATTTTTAATTTTGGATAAATTGCTATAATACTAGATGTCAACCACTAAGCCAAGCATGGGAGGGAGGGATGGGGAGAGAATGGGGTGGGGATCGGGTGGGGGCTGACTGGGCGATGTGTGCATGTATGTCTACAAAAGTTTGTATCCCACTATGATGTATGAATACAGTGCACCAATAAAATAAAATTAAAAAAAAAAAAAAAGATGGAAGCCGGGTGTAGTGGTGCATGCCTGTAATCCCAGTGCTTGGGAGGCTGAGATGGGAGGATCACAGGTTCCAGGCCAGGCTCAGCAACTAAGCAAGGCCCTCAGCAACTTAGTGAGACCCTAAGTATAAAAAGTAAAAAGGGCTGGTGGTAGAATGCCCTGGGCTTTCTACCTTTCCTCAAAAAATGTAAGCGTAGGTCCTACAATGGGCTCAAGATTTCAAGAGGCTAATAGCAAACCTGATCTCTCTGCACTGATGACCATCCATCCATCCATCCATCCATCCATCATCCAGCCAGCCCATTCCTTTTAGTCATTCAGCATAGTGTTAGGAGTGAAAAAAATATATAAAATAGAAAATCTATGTTTTCCTCTTGGAGTCCAGTGGGAGAGTGTGTACCATGAGCCAGGGCAACCTGCCCCCTGCCTCCAGCCACCCAGTCCCACCCCTCGTGGGAGCAGCAAGGGTCCATTACACAGAGGCAACGGCATGAGGGTTAGACAGGCAGGGACCAGATGTGACATCAAACAATGGTAAACATGTTTTACTGAAGTGGAGGGTCCACTTGGTGGGTACCTCTACTTTTCTTATAAGAGAGGGAGAGGGAGAGAGAGAGAGAATAGAGTACAGGAATCCAGAAACCCTTTTTCTTGTTGATTAAAGAATAACGCTACAACCTCAACGGCTTAGAGCAACAGACACTTGTCACCTCACTGCTTCTGTGGGTCAAGGGGACAGGTGTCCCCGCCCCGTTAGCTGATGGTGTCAAGCATCTCCTAAGTCCCCACCTCTGACCAGTGCATCTCTTCTGACTTGGCCAACCTGAGACTTGGCCGTTAAGGTTGTTCAGTGCGGGAGCCCAGGTACCAAGGAATCCCCCCTGCTTCCTACACACAAGCTGGAAAGGAAGCGGGCTGGGCGATCCACACCGCCTCCAGCCAGACGGGAATCGGGCTGTGGACGAAGGGTAAGAACACGCCCTCGCCGAGACCCTGGGGACCCGAGCAGGTCTTTTTTTCCAAGCCAGAATAGGTCATGCCAACATTATCCTTTATTGGCTATTAAAATGAACTGTGAGTTCCATTTAGTGCGTGAATAATCTTAATTGCTGTAGGAGAGATTATTTGTCAGTGCAACAGGATATAAAGTGCCAGCAACAAAAACAATGTTTGCAAAACAGGTTTTCATCCCAGAAGTAACACAACTTTTGGGGGACCCCAGGTGGCATCTATGATTTAGTCCTTCCTCCCGTGGAATAGGGAGGAGATGGGGTTTCCCTACGTGTAGAGGTCTCTCTCTCTGTCTCTTGAAGAACATTCTCTCCTGAAATGCTAGGATAGAATATCTGCGAGAAGCACCAAGGGCCGGGCGCGGTGGGCACGCTCGGAACCCCAGCATTCAGGAGGCCGAGACGGGAGGATCGCGGTTCGCAGGCAGCCCCAGTACCGAGTGAGGCCCTCTGCGACTCCGCGAGACCCTGTTTCAAAATCAAGAATCAAAATAGGGCTGGGGGTGTCGCTTGGAGGTAGAATGCCCCTGGGCTCCATCCCCAGGGTCTGAGGGTGGCCTCCTCCTGCAGGTGCCTGGAGGGAAGAGGCTGAGGCGACGTCTGTGCCCTCCGTGAGGAGGTGCGGTCCCCAAAGAAAAGATGGTACACAGAGCAGGCTTGTCCTGCTCCACCTTAGGACTGCCCAGGGCAGCTGCGACCAAGCTGCAGGGCCGGAGAGGTGCGCGTGGAAGCTGCCTAGAACAGGCCTCGGGTGTCCCGTGAAGCCACGAGGAGGGGTTCAGATGGAGAGAGCGGTCGTTGGCGAGCTTGGATGGTAAATTCGATCCCTTCCCCATTATCAAGATAAGACTGGTCAGAAAAGAAAGACAATTCTGTTTTCTGCACATGCAAATCCTAATGTGGGCCATGGAGTGTTTGTTCCCACACTCATGTGGAAATTGTATCGCCACAGAGGCAGGGTGGGAGGTGAAGCCCCCGAGGGGAATCCGCGCCTTTCTCTCGAGACCACGTCCACTCTTGCTGTGAGTTACTTCCCTGTAGCCCTGGCGTGCTGACCACCACGGTGCTCCTCTTCAAGTGGGGCCGTCCCTTAGACCTGCTTCTTCCGCACATGCCTGTGTGTGCCTTGTATCTTTTCTGTTTTTCTGTATCTTCCTTTGGTACTAGGGATTAAACCCAGGGGCGTCCTGCCTCTGAGCTACACCCTTCGCCCTTTATAGTTTTCATTTTGAACAGAGTCTCTCTGGCTAACTTGCTGAGGCTTGTCTTGAACCTGCGATCCTCCTGTCTTAGCCTCTCAAGTGCTGGGATTCCAGATGCGCACCACCTTGCCTCTGTATATTATATTATATTATATTATATTATATTATATAGAGATGTGCACCACACTTTTCTTTATAATCACTCACTCTTGGGTGTTCTGTGGTAGCAACAGAAAACAGAGTGAGACCACAGGTGGTTGTTTTCCCAGGCAATGAAGGGCCTGAGAGCCCCGAGCCTGCCGCAGGACATGATTTCTTCCCAGTTCTACGTCAGAGCTGTGTGACCCACAAAGAAAGGAGCCGTTACGACTCCAGGCAGACATCTCCGTAAAAAAGACCGCGCTGCAGCCACAGAATGGCAGAAAAGGAGGGGACACTGCGGAGCCCAGCAGCGACGCTGAGGACCCCAAATTAAGGGGGCTGCAAATGGGGTGCCAGAGCCAGAGGCACCAGGACCGGTCCAACTCACCATTTTGATCTCACCAGTAAGGCCATCGTGGCTGCTTGTCTTGTCTCTGATTTATACCAGAAGGATTTAAAGTTTCAAAACGGATTTAAATCCAGGTTTACTAATTTCCTTCCCCGCTCTGAGATCGCCCAGGCCCGTGGCGTCATGGAGGACCTCCACACTCTGCCGCGCCCTGTCTCCCCGGCTCCTTAGCTGTTAGGATAGCTCACAGTTCTCCTTTGCGGGATGGGAGGGAGGCAGGAAGAACCAGGGCGGCTGGGGCTCCGCGCCCCCTCGTCCCTTCCATAACTGGGAGACTGTTTACGAGAGCGACTTCTCAGGACGCGGCCCTGGATCGGCACAGCTCCTGAGCGGCCCTGGTTCCTCCACAAAGTGGATTTAGGTTGCAGGAGAGTCGAGTTTTACCAGCGGCTCCTCGGAGCACCATTAATTACCCAGTGGCGATGTGAGGCCAGGCCGGGTCTCTGTGGAGTCCTGGATGTCAGGAGAGTGTTGAAACCCGCCCTCAGGACTTGGGGCCCTGTGTAGCAATCGGGATGACGGGTGGATTTTCCAGCTGCACTGCCAAGGAGGATGGTTTGATCAGCCCGTCATGCCTGTTGCCCTGGCTGCCGTGCGCAGCCGTGTTCTGGCCTGCAGAGGGGAAGGCTCCCCACAGCGGGTCCGAACTCTGCCTCTGCGCTTTGGATTGCCTCTGCTCCTGCTCACCCGGCCCGGATGCTCAAGTCCTGTGTGGCAGGACGGAGCACAACCCATTTTTCTTTCTTTAAGAAAATAAAGGCAGCCAGGCGTGGTGGTGCACACTTGTAATCTCAGTACTAGGGAGGCGGAGACAGGAGGATTGCAGGTTCGCAGCCAGCCTCAGCTACTTAGTAAGAACCTCTGCAACTTAGTGAGACCCTGGTTCAAAATAAAGAATAAAAAATAGGGGGTGGGGGGTGAATTGGCCTGGACCACCCTCCCACCCCCATGCCATTCTGGCATGGGGCTGTAACTATTTTCTGTATTTATATTTTCTGTATTTCTATCTTTTTAATAAACTTCTTTAAATCTTCAAAAAAAAAAAAATAAGGGGTGTGTGACTCAGAGGTAGAATGCCCCTGTGTTCAATCCCCAGTGCCGTGAAAGAAAGAAAGAAAGAAAGAAAGAGAAAGAAAGGAAATGCAGCCTAGCAGTCTTAGTACTTAGGAGGCTGAGGAGGAGGATGGCTGGTTTGAGGCCAGCCTCAGCAACTCAGTGAAACCATTTTTTCAAATAAAAAATAAAATAGGGCTGTGGGTGTAGCTCAGTGTGCCCCTGGGTTCAATCCTTACAGAGAGAGAGAGAGAGAGAGAGAGAGAGAGAGAGAGAGAGAGAGAGAGAGGAAGAAGAAGAAGAAGAAGAAGAAGAAGAAGAAGAAGAAGAAGAAGAAGAAGAAGAAGAGAGGAGAGGAGAGGAGAGGAGGAGGAGGAGGAGGAGGAGGAGGAGGAGGAGGAGGGGAGGAGGGGAGGGGAGGGGAGGGGAGGGGAGGGGAGGGGAGAGAATATGACTGCAGCTACCCAAGCCCAGTTGTATATTTGATGTTGTTATCCCTGGGGGCCCTTGTGAATTCTTGCAGCTCGAATGAAGCGCTCTTCCCTGGGCCAAGGGCCCCTCTGGGACCCTACTGCCCCCAATAGACATGGGTCTCAAATGGGTGCTCCTGATCTACAGGAAGGGCAGGGAGGTGGCTTTGGTCCAGTGTCCTATGTAGGGAGCCAAAGCCCTCAAGTTTTAAGAGAGAGGCCAGCGCAAGGGCACACGCCTGTCATCCCAGTACTTGGGAAGATGGGACAGGAAAATCTCAGAGGTTCAAGGCCAGCCTCAGCAACGCAGTGAGACCCTGTTTCAAAATTTAAAAAGAAAGGACTGGGGGTAACTCAGAGGGAAAATGCCCCTGGGTTCAACTCCCAGCACCAAAAATTAAAACACACACACACACACACACACACACACACACACACACACACACACAACTAAGTCTTTGGGTCTTGGCCCTGTAACCGGCTTTGCTACCAATCTCATCCCCCAATGCTCTAACAAGAGCTTCCACGCGGAGTGCTCCGGCTCCCCGTTTGTTCTTTGTTTCTGACACTTTCTTTCTTGTACGATGCTTGTATTTAAGCATCTTTCTGTTGGCTTGCTCTATCTGGCGTTCCCGTATTTGAAATGGGAGAAGGTGGACTGGAAGCCCGGTGGAGACTTTTATGGACGTCGCGGCATGGGGCGCCGGTGAGCACTCCTTCGCTTCGAGGAGAGACTTTATTTGCAGTCTCCGAGCACGTTCTACAGTGGTGCACAGAAAGGCATTCTCTAATAAGATGGAAATTAAGTGTGACGCGGTTTTCAAGCTGAAGGTATGAGAATGATATCACTGTTCAACAAAGATGGCGGATGAGAACCTTTTCCTCAGACGCCCGAGACTCTGCCGTGTCCTGCATCAGAGGCTGGGGCGGGGGCTGGCGTGGGAACCGGGTACCAGCAGCGTTCAGCTAAAGGACAATTGCATTGGATCACCAAAAAGGAGATTACTTCAGATTAATGCACTTGAGTGCTCTAAGTATTTCTTGCAACGAGCTACAGCAAACCTCAGGTATCTGCATTCCCAAAATCTGCTTATATGGTAGCTGGAGCTCAAGCAGGCGCCTCGACGACCTGGGCGCGTCAAGCGTAAATAAAAGAAGTGGCGCTGTGATTCCGCAGCCTCAAGAATAACCGTCTGTCTCAGCCTCCCAAGGACTGGGATTGCAAGGAGGCACCACTTGTCTCCAAAGTCCTACCTAATAAAGATACTAAGAAAGTGTTATAAGCCAGGCGTGGTGGCACACTTGTAATCCCAGTACTTGGGAGGCTGAGACAGGAGGATCGTGGTTCGAGGACAACCTCAGCTACTACTTAGTGAGGCCCTCTGCAACTCAGTGAGACCCTGTTTCAAAATAAAGAATAAAAAATAGGGCTGGGAGTGGAGCTCAGTTCCATCCCCAGACACACACACACACACACACACACACACCTCAATAATTAAAAGACAACCCAATTTTTAAAAGGCCAAATGCCTGGAGTAGACGTTTCTCCAGAGAAAACCCTCACATGGTCGACAAGCACTTGCAAAGGTGATCAACAGCACTGGGCTTTAGTGAAACAAAATATTGCTTCTCATCCACTAGGACGGAGCCGGGCAAAAGGCCATCAAGAGGAGCCCGAGCAAACGACAGGGACACAGAGCGATACAGACACCTGTTTTCAATGCTCTTGGGTATGTTAATTTAAGCGCTGAATTGCTGGGACAGAGGGTTTCAGATTTCGAGTGTCCCAGCGATTCAACTTCCAGGTCTAAACCCAGGAGAATTAAAAGCCTGTGTCTGTACAAAAACCCATCAGGAATGTTCACAGCAGCAATATCTATGATAGCCAAAAGGTAGAAACAGCTAATGTCTGTCAGCTGATGGGCGGGTAAGTAACCGCCATATATCCTCGCACCGCAACATTCTCAGCTATTAAGAGGAACAGAACTCAGGACCATGTTCCATATGAGCAGCCTTGGAGTGCTGTGCTTGGTTTTAATGCCGGCCACGAGATCTGGTATCTTGTGGGGTTCTGTGCACATGAACTACGCAGGCGGGCAAAGTCATAGAGACGGGGAGAAGTTGAATGGTTGCTTAAGGCAGGGCCTGGGTAGGGGGCGATGCTGATAGGTACAGGGTTTTTTTTTTGGGGGGGGGGGAGATAAATAGATAAGATTAGAGTAGGTCCGAGTGTGGTGGCGCACGCTTGTAATCCCAGTACTTGGGAGGCCGAGACAGGAGGATCGCAGGTTCATGGCCAGCCTCAGCTGCTTAGTGAGGCCCCCACAACTTAGTGACACCCTGTTTCAAAATAAAGAGTTAAAAATAGGGCTGGGGGTGTCGCTCAGAGGCAGAATGCCCTGGGTTCTGTAGTACTGAACTACATTTTACAGCTCTTCGAAGGAAAACATTCAGAAGCCCTAGAGTCCTGACCAGTTCACAGGGAGTTTTTACTTGTCTTTGAAGTGTTTCCGGAAACCTGGACCCGCACAGCCCTTTAACCTGGATGGTGCGGACCTTAGAAGCGTTCTCCTTTCTGTAGGATGAATGCTTTCTTTAACCCCACAGTCTACAGGATTCATTCAGTCAGCCTCGAACCCCTCCATGTTGATTGGAGTTTGGAGAAGACGCACTTGGCGATCTGATGTCACAGACCAGGTAGACTGTGTCTTTTTGGGGAGTTGAGGTAGTTTTCAGGGGACAGAATTATCCTAACATGAAACCCAGCGCGTGTCACCTAAGTACGAGGCACCCTCGCTGTGCGCACGAAGCTGTGTAAGAAGGTAGATGATCACAGGCGCTGGTTATATTTGGAATCATCAATCACCACGAACTGCTTCCTATACGTAAAACAGTGATTCCGCTTGTGTCTCGTTGGACCATTACTTTAGGAGTGTCTGCTCCTGGTGAACTGTTGTCTTTCTGATATTTAATTAAATCTCATTTCATGGTTTAGAGCACTCCTTGATTCGACTTGTCTTCATGCAGAAATGATCAGCTCCGTGTTTGCTTTCCAGCCGAGTGGAACCGTGCAAACGTTTTGGGCGAGTGACAGACGCAATGGTCTTTGCCGGGAACAGCGTTTCCACAGGAGGCGAAGCTCCTGGGTTTCCGAGCATGGTGGAAGGATGCCAGTTTCGGGGCAGATGCAGGGGAACAGATAGAGGCTCCTAAATGTGGCCATGATCAAGCAATCAAAATAAATTGTAGACTTCTGGGAAGATGGCGACCAAGAAAAGCGGGGCTTAAGAGCCCCACTAACAACCAATCTCCATTACCACAAAATCAGCGCCTTTCATAGCCAGAAAACACCATCACCAGAGAAACAAAAAAATCACCAGGCTCCAGGGAGAAAGCGGACTGAGAACAGAGCTCAGAGCCACAGAGGAGATACACCGGCCTCATGCCCGAGGACGCGGCGGCAGCGCCATACTGCCAGCGGCAGCGGCGAGTTCACCGGACGGCTACAGCAAGCCGAGGTGAGCCGCTGCGGAACAGCCAGGTGGGATTTTTCAGCGCAGGGAACATCTAAAGCTCCCAGTGGCTGAGCTCAGCACACGCTGCAAGTTCTCAGAGTGGAAATCAAAACCAAGAAGAGATAAGCCAGCCTCACGGCCGAGGGCATAGCAGCGGCGCCATATTGCCACCGGCGGCAGCAGCAGCGAATTCAACGAGTCCGGTACAGCTACATCTGCATACTCAAGAACAGTGAGTCAAATTGCGGGCCACAGAGGAGAAATCCCAGTACTGTACTCACTGGGACTTGACCCAGTGGGGGAGGGGCGGTGGCAGAGATATCACACCATAGGAGAACGTGCAACCTGGCACCCCCCACAGTCTAAAGCAGCCTCTATCGACTCTCTGGGTCGGAGACTCTGTGATAAAACCCAGTAAAGGAGTAGTGGGGTCTGAGATACTACTGACTCGAGATCCAGAACACCTTAAGGGAAGTCATAGTGACCCAAGGGAAGAACCCAGAGAAGGCACAAACATCCGAAATCATGGGAAAGAGGAATAATACTGGAGCAATGAATGCCCACAACCCCACAACATCAGAACCCGATAAAACAGAAAATCAGAGATTTCTAGAAGATCAAATCAGGAAAATAACTGTAGAAATAATAGAGGTGCTTCGAAAAGAACTCAGAGAGCCAAAGAGATAAAGGATGCAATTAATGAAGTAAAGGCCTCAATTCAAAGCACAAACAACCGATTAGACCACATGGAGAACAGAATCTCGCTCTTAGAAGATGATCATTCCAAAAATGAACGCATAGTTTCTAATCTAGAAAAAAATATCCAACAGCAGGAATCTGACATTGAAGAAATATGAGCCCATTTTAAGAGAGCTAACCTAAGAATAATTGGAATAGAGGAGGGAAAAGAAAGTGATACCAAAGGGATCAACAATCTCTTTAAGAAAGTAATAGCAGAAAATTTTCCAAACACAGAGCAAGAGGTTGATACAAAGGTCCAGGAAACTTCTTATAGAACTCCCTTTAGACAGGATCGGAGAAGAGGATCCCCACGCCACATAATTGTCAAAATGACCAATGTGGAAGCCAAGCAGAGAATCTTAAAGGCAACAAAAACAAAGGGCCAAGTGACATTCAGAGGCAAACCAATTAGAATCACTCCAGACTTCCCAAACCAAGTCATGAGAGCCAGAAGGGCTTGGAGTAACATATTCCAAACTCTGAAAAAAAACAACTTCCAGCCAAAAATTTCCTATCCAGCAAAACTTTCTATCAAATTAGATGGAGAAATAAGAAGCTTCCATGACAAATAGAAACTGAAGGAATTTATGTCTTCAAAACCAGCGCTAGAGAAAATACTCGAAGAGATTAACTACAAAGAAGAAATAGGTAACACGCACCAGAACCAGAGAAACAAGATTTTCCATCCAACAGACAACTAAGATTGGTTATCTGTGGAGATTCATTATTTATGTTAGTCTTTTACCTATCTCTAATTGTATTGTTTGCCTTTATTGTTGTTAATTTTTAGGATGTCTAGTTGGAATATTAATATACCTTCAGATATAGCATTTGGAAATATTTTATCCCATTCTATCAGTAACTTTTAACTCTGTTTACATTGTCTTTGGATATACAATTTTTTTTTATTTTTTAGGGAGTTTGTATACTCTTCTGTTGCCTGTGCCATTGAAATCATATCCAAGAAATCACTGCCAATTGCAATGTTGTGAGGTTTTATGACCCAGATTTTCTTCTAAAAGTTTATAGTCTTAAGATTTATATTTAGGTCTTTTATCTATTTTGAGTTAATACTTGTATATGGGATTAGATAAGGGTCCAATTTTATTCTTTTCCATGTAATTATTATTTTTCAACAATATTTAGTTAAAAGATTATTATTTCCACCACCAAATGTTCGTGGAAACCTTGTCAAAAATAACTTGACAATATAGGGAAGAATTTAGCTCTAGGCTTGTATTTAACTCCAATGGTTTATATATCTGCCTTTAGAATAGTACTACACTGTTTCAATTATTGTAGCTTTATATGGTTTGAAATCAGAAAATATATATATCTTCTAGCTTTGTTCTTTTTCAAGATCATTTTGGGTATCTAGAATCCATATTCCATATTAGGATAGATTTTTTTCTGAAAAATAAATATATAAATATATGATAGTTTCACCTAAAAAAATAGAAAAAAATATTCTCTGGTAAGAAAGAAAGCAAAAAGAAATATTGAAATGTTATCTTTAAGTCATCAAAAGCTTGGTATCAGACAAATGAAACTGTTATGTGAGATTATCATTTTTAATTTTGGATAAATTGCTATAATACTAGATGTCAACCACTAAGCCAAGCATGGGAGGGAGGGATGGGGAGGGAATGGGGAGGGGATCGTGTGGGGGCTGACTGGGCGATGTGTGCATGTATGTCTACAAAAGTTTGTATCCCACTTTGATGTATGAATACAGTGCACCAACAAAAAAAATAAATAAATTAAAAATAAATAAATAAATAAATTGTAAAAAAGGAGGCATGGCAGCAAAACCTGTAAAAATCTTAAATTGGTAGACAGGGTCACCAGCGGCAGCGAGCCAATTTATTTTTATCTCTCATCTAAATTTCTTGGCACAAAGATAGCATTCAATTCACACGTCCCAAAACTCGGTTTCGAAATTAATATTATTATTATTATTATTATTATTATTAATTATTTTTACAGTACCAGTGATTGAACCCAGGGACATTCTACCTCTGAGCTCCACCCCCATCCCTATTTTTTCTTCTTTATTTGGAAACAGGGTCTCACTAAGTTGCAGAGGGCCTGGCTGTAAACCTGCGAGCCTCCTGTCTCAGCCTCCCAACCACTGGGATCACAAGCGTGCGCCGCCACGCCCAGCTTATTCCTTTTCATTTGGAACCCACTTTGCTTGATAAAGGGGGTTCTGTCTCAGGCCAGCCTAGGAGCAACTCTTCAGCTCTTATTAAAATAAAAATACTCTGCACTTGCAATGAAGGGTGAGAAAAACAAAGCCACACGGTGATGGCAATTTGAACAGGTAAACAATAAGAATGGAAAAAAAAAATACTTCCCTATCACTAGCTAAAGTGGGTTCCTGCCAAAATCACAAGCATTAAAAAAAAATGTTTGGGCCATTTTTGGGTGAAGATTCTGAAGCGTAGCCACCAGCGTCTTCCTGGAGTCCGAGCCTGTCTTGCTTGGGGCCTTCCCTACAGCTGTCCCTGAGGTATGTGTGGGAGAAGACCCCTGAAGGTGGCGAGGAGACAGGACCGTGAGGCAGGGAGGGAGGCGGGAAATCCTCGCGATATGACTAGTTAGTGGGCGACTAGGGCTCCAGTCCACTGATGGCATACGGGAGGCACCCAGAGTAGCCCCTCCAGGGTGAGGAGGCCAGGGTGCCCATCCTGACTCCCTTCCCCTGCTGGTGAAGCTTACCCCGGTGAATGCTCGCTGCCCGGGGCGGTCAGCCTGCCTCGACTGCAGCAGGTGCTCGGAGATGAAAGGTCACGGGGAATCGTGAGCGTCACCATCTGGAGGGCTCGCTGGTGCTGGCCCGAGGCCCATAGCAGCCCCTAAGATGCATGGAAGTTTTTAAAACTTAATACGCTATTTTTAGGCCAGTTTTAGGTTTAAAGGAAAGTCAAGCAGAAGGGACCGAGGGCTCCCGTGAATCCCCTAACCTCTCTCACCCCACAATTTCCTCTACAAACTCCTTGCATTCGCGGATTGCAGTTGTTTGCGACAGTGTGCCACGATTAGCTGAAGTTCACGGTTTCCCTTGGGCAGCTCTGTCCACCATGGCATCGAGTAGGCTCACGGTCAAACCTCGTGTCCCGCCGCTCCTTTCTCCTCCCGGAGCTCCTCACAATGGACATCACTGTCTCCGCAGTGGGGTCTCTCTCCAGCTGCCCGTGGAATTGGTAAAGCTTAGCCTTTTGACGCTGGGTGCTTCCTCTTAGCCACGTGTGTGTAAGGTTTCTCCAGGTTCTTTTTTAAATGACTTGATAGCTGATTTATTTTTCTTTTAATTTATTTCTATTCCACCGCTTGGCTGTTCAACACTTTGCTCTTAAAGGATATCTTGGGTGCTTCCTGGAGATTGAATTCAGGGTCATTCTATGCCCAGCTACACCCCCAGCCGGCCCCCGCCCCCTCTGTTTTTACTTTGAAGTAGGGTCTCACTAAGTGGCTAAGTCTCTCTAAGTTGCTGAGGCTGGCCTTGAACCTGTGAGCCTCCTGTCTCAACCTCCCAAGTACTGAGATTACAGGTTTGTACCACCATGCCCAGCCGTTTGGCTCATTTTTAATTGAGTTTTTCATTTTATTCCTATTGAATCTTAAGAGTTCTTTGAATATTTTGGACACCAGTGCTTCAACATACATGGCTTTTGCGAATAATTTTCTCCTAACTTATGTTGTGTCTTCTCTTTCTTTTTTAATTTTTTTTATTGGTGCATTGTAGTCATACATCTTAATGGGATACAAGATGGTGGAGACAGACATGCTCACATCACCCAATTCCACTCCCTCCCTCCTTCTCATGCTCGGCTTGGTGATTGACTTTGATAAGTTCGTTAAAGTATATCATGAACATTAGAGAATTTCCCTCTTCCCCCCGATCTCCTCAGTTAGGTCACCTTATTTGCTCATCTATAATATCTCCTTTGTCCAGAGTTCCTCCTATGACCCATTTTCTCCCTAGCTTTCGCATATTAGGGAGAGCACCCAATTTCTTGATTTTGTGACTGACTAATCTCAGCATAACGTCCTCCAGTTCCCTGCATTTCCCTGTAAATGACGTAATTGTGTTTTTCTTTATGGCGGAGTAAAATTCCATCGTGTTTGTATCCCATAGTTTATAATCCATTCATCTTTTTTCACTAGAGCCTTTCACAGAGTGGAAATTTTCAAGATAAAGTTCAACTTACTGGCTTTCTCCTTTGTGCACTGTGCTTTGGGCATAGCATCTAAAAGTATAGTATCTGGCTTTCTCCAAGGGTTGGCTAGAGATTCTAGTTTTGTAGTTTATACTTATGTACGTGCGTGCTCGATTTTGAGCTAGTTTCTGTAAAAGTACCAAGTCTGTCTAAATTCCCTTTTTTCCTGCCTGCCTGCCCATGGAGGGCCGGTTGCTCCCGATCCCTGGCTGCAAAGACGATCCTTCTCGGTGGACTCGCTCTTGCTTCCTCGACCCCTTTTCTGCGGGAGCGGCACCGCCCTGGGCTCTTCCGCTTCATCGAGTGGTTTGTCTTGTCTGTTTGCCCCAATCACTGTAGTTTATAGTGACACATGAAGGGAGGGACTGCCCATTCTACTTTATTCTATTTTAATACTAAACTGATTCTTCTTAGGCTATTTACTTTTTCAGATAAACTCTAGAATTAGTCATTGGTAGCCATAAAATAATTATCTGGAATTCTGATACGTATGTAGGTCAAGCTGAGGCTAATTGGCATCTTGATAATGTTAAGTCTTGTATCCATGGAATGTATTTCCATTTATTTAAACTCTGATTTCTCCTATCCGAGTGTTGTAGTTTTCATCGTATATGTATTATACATTGTGTCAGATTCCTACCTTGATATACACGATGGTTTGTTCTTGATCTTACGCTTCTTCTTAGCTAGGTCAAGCTGTGCAAATATTTAGTCAAACACTGTTCTAGATATTTTCCTGAAGGTATATTTTTTCAAATCAGTGATTAGCGTACAGGTCGGTTCACATGGGGTGTCATTCTGTTGTCCAGGCTAGCCTCGAATTCCTGTCCTCAAGCAGTCCTCGCGCCTCGGCCTCCCCTGAACCTGGGACTGTAGCTGTGTGGCCGCCACTGCGGAATCTAAGCAGAGATCTTTTTGGAAAATATACTTTTACTGGTGCAATTGTAATTGTTCGTCATAGACTCAATATGACACAAAAGTATTGCACACTTTCTCTCCAGATACCACCCCACTCTCTCACCCCAGCTCCCATTCACGATAGCGAGGTCCCTGGGGACACCTTCATAACTGGACATAGCATGACGTGAACCGTTTCCTTCCGGAAGCCTCCTCCACCCTCCCACCTCTCTCCCCAGCCCTCCTTCCACGGTTCTGCCGGTCTGTCTCCTCGTGCATCTGAAGTTCCTTCTGCGCCCTGTTTTCTGTCTAGGTTCCACAGATGAGAGAAAAATAAATGACCCTTGACTCTCAGAACCTGGCTCATCTTGCCTAGGGTAACATTCCTAGCTGCTTTCATTTCCCCGCAAATGGGGTGATTTTGTTATTCACGATGAAGTAAAACTCCATTGTGCACATACACCACATTTTCCTAGTCCGTTCGCCTGTTCACAAACACCTTGCTTGGGTATAACTTGGCTATTGTGAGTTGTGGCTGGGTCCCGTGGTGAGGCTCCATCCCCAGTCTTCTGAGGAGCCTCCGTGCTAATCTCGCAGCAGCTGTCCTGATTCGCAATCCCCCCAACAGCGTACGAGAGGTCCTGTTTCTGCACATCCTCACCAGCATTTATTATTGTTTGTATTCCTGATGATTGCCCTTCTGCCTGGAGTGAGGTGGAACTTCAGGGCAGTTTTGATTTGCATTTCCCCATCCTAGGCACAGATCTCCATCTAATGTCACAGCTTGGGTGTTAGGAAGGGCGCTAACAGTTTGGTTCATTGACAGAAAGGTAGCCGGCAGTGAATGATTTTGAAGGGCCAGTTCTGCCTCGATGTGTTGTAGTTGCTGAGGCTGGAATGGCACAGTGGGTCAGTAGATAAGACCTGCTCCCCGCCTTGGAAGTGTCTGGAGGACAATCCTTTCACCACTAGTGTAGAAAGCTAATTTGCAAGGGGATCTCTGGTACCTTCGCAGAGTCCTGTGAGAAACTCGCAGGGACTGGTGCCGCGGATTGAGAGCCCTGAATGTGATGGGTCATGACTCCCAGGTGGCAGGGTCAATCGCTGGGGCCAGGTGGACGGGGTCTCTGTAACGAGTGGCAAAGTCATCTCATGTGCCGAGACCTACAGCATTGCCAGCTGACCGTAGCATGAATGGGAAGCTGACTATGTCCTTAATCTCTAAAAGCAGAAATGTAGGCCGGGCGTGGTGACGCAAGCTTGTGATCCCAGCACTTGGGAGGCTGAGACAGGAGGATCGAGGTTCACAGACAGCCTCAGCTACTACTTAGTGAGGCCCTTTGCAACTCAGTGAGAAACCTGTTTCAAAATAAAGACTAAAAAATAGGGCTGGGGGTGTTGCTCGGAGGTAGAATGCCCCTGGGTCCCATCCCCAGTACTGCAAATAAAATAAAATAAGACAAAAACCTTACTCAGATCATAGAATCAGAGTCATGATGTAACGAGATGGCTAGCTAATGGCTCTGATCAATTCACACACCCTGGTCCTTGGTACACAGATATGGATCTGGAAAGTGTCTTTTCCACTCCTGTTAGTGAAGGCCCCCAAGAGCATCTGCCGTTTCACTGGCCAGGCCAGCAAGAAACTTTTTCTCTCCTACCTTATCCCATATCTTCCATGATGAAATCCAGTCCCCAGGAATCGCAATCCTTTGCTTTCCACGTGGTATCATCCTGGCCCTTTACATCACTGACACCATGCTGACTGGACATGGTGGACAAGAAGTAGTGGCCACTCTAGATCCATGGATGCTATAGCTAGCTATGAGATGTTCCCTAAAGAGCGCACTCTTAATGTTGGAGCTGATAGGGTCTTGAGGGTTGTAATCCCAGCAATGGGTAATCTATTGTGATGGGTTTATCTGGGTGGTGGTCCCTGAGGGTGCGGCCGTGGGGGTGCTATGTGGTTCTTCCTCCCACTGATCTCTCTCTCTGGCTTCTGGCCTCCATGATGTGAGGAGTGCAGCCCGTGTGCTCCCTTCTCCTTGCCTCCCACCCCCATGCTCTGAGGTTGCGGTCCTGGTCTCCCATGAACTGAGTCCGAAACTATAAGAACATAAATCTTCTTTCTCTAAGTTACATGGTCAGTCTTTTACATTATAGCTGCAAGGATGCTGAGCGGAATGATGGGGATGAAATTTATGTGCTATAGGGTGGGATTAATTTTGATGAAACACCAGTGGAATTACTAGGAGGGGGTATGCTGAGATATAGCTCCCCGGGTTAAAGAGAAGTGGGGCTCTCTGATAACCAAGAGAAAGGTCAAATGACTATTTTATTTGTGGCACTGGGGATGGAACCCAGGGGCATTCGACCTCTGAGCTACAGCCCCAGCCCTATTTTTTATTCTTTCTCTCTTTCTTTTTTTCTTTCTTCTTTCTTTCTTTCTTTCTTTCTTTCTTTCTTTCTTTCTTTCTTTCTTTTTCTTTTTCTTTTTGGTGGTCCTGGGGTTCCTGGAAGCCCTTCTACCTCCGGGCTACACTCCCAGACCTATTTTATATTTTTGAAACAGGGTCTCTTAAGCCAGCGTGGCTGGCTTCGAACCAGCGCGATCCTCCTGTCTCCGCCTCCCAAGCACAGGGATTACAAGCGTGTGCCACCACGCCCGGCTTTATTCTTTATTTTGAAACCGGGTCTCACTGAGTTGCAGAGGGCCTCACTAAGTAGCTGAGGCTGTCCATGAACCACAATCCTCCGGTCTCAACCTCCCAAATGCTGGTATTACAAGTGTGCACCACCACACCTGGCTCCTATTTTATTTTTAAACAGGATTTTGCTAAGTCGACGAGAGTCTCACTACTTGCTGAGGCTGTCCTCGAACCTGTGATTCTCCTGTCTCAGCCTTCCAAGTACTGGGATCACAGGCGTGTACCAGCACACCCGGCTATGATTCTGGCTTTTCAACTATCGCTACCCGCCCTCAGCCAGCAATTTCAACACCACCCAGAGAGTGTTAGATTTCTGAATGGGGTCCCGATCGGACTGCGGGCTCAGCACCTGTGTTTTACCCAGTTGCCCGGTGGCTGGTGTGCGCGTGGGGTCCGGAGCACCTTCCACCATGAAGACCACTCTTGAGCATAAGATTTGTCTTCGTGGGTGCAGCAGCTTGCTCGTCTGCCCCAGCCAGGAGGACGCACTGTTACAAGGCTTTATTCTCTTCAGTCTTCATTCTGGCTATAAAGTACCCCCTAGACCCTTTCCTCAGGTGACAGGAAACTTCTCATCAATACCAAGCTAGGTTTTCCTGCCTGAGGAACACAGGCTTTGCAGAAGAACCGGGCCCAGCCTCTTGGTAAGCACGAGGGTTCCCCTCCCAGCTCCTCCTCCATTCTAACTGACCGGACCCACTCACCGCGGCTCCAAAGATGGCTTACCTTCTCAAAGCAAGCTCTGTGCCGAGTTTCCATCCACGCCCCACATCCAGTTAGTTTTAAAGCCGCATCTCAATGGAACATGAAAGAGAAGACAAACATCTTAAGAACATCGCTGCCTTGCGATGATCCCAGCGCTAGGGTGACTAAGAACCTGCCTTGCAGTAGAAATACTCGGACACTGTTTTCTCCCCATTTTAGTTTAGCACATCTAAAAGGGACGGATAGGCATGTAGTTACCGGATAGCTTTGCTATGTTTGTGTGTGTGTGCATTAGAGAAATGCCTTGGCTGGACGGTAATTTCCTGTGTGTTAAGTGAGCCAGGTTAAAGGGCAGCCCAACTGTTGGCAGGTAGTATCGTAGAACTAGTAAAATCAGAGAAAGTCAAGAGGTTTCTCCACTCCTACAGCAGAATTTTCCAGCATAGGAAATATAGATAAAATGTTTTAGTAAATGAGGACTTCCCCCCCCTCTTTCTGGACATAAAACTGGACCTTTCTAGCCCTCATACAAATGATTAATTAAGCTGTCTGCATGTCTTTTTTTTTGTACTGAGGATTGAATCCAGGGGTATTTTCTCTCCAGGCTACACCCCCAGCCCTATTTTTATTTTTTATTTCGAAACAGGGTCTCACGAAGTTGCTGAGGCTGGCCTTGAACTTGTGGTCCTCTTGTCTCAGCCTCCCAAGTACTGGGATTACAGGCGTGAACCATCATGCTCAGCTGCGTGTCCATTTTTTAAAGCTCCATAAAATGGGATACAAAAGTCTAACTGGGAGGTAGATGACTAATTTTCTGAAGCATGTCTGATTTTCCCTTTTCCTGTTTGTAGCCTAAAACGGGCTTTCGCAGAAAATCTCAGGGCAAAATTCCTCCCTCCGCGAAATCTCCCTCGAGAGGTAGAAAGTGAAGCGTACTGATGGAACCAGTAAAAACGGTATCGCTGGGCCCTGTCTCCCGTCCACGAGCGAGGAATGCGGTTTCGCTCGTACAGCGAGCCTAGTGTAAAGGAATTCCCGTGAACCCCCGCTCGCATGACATCAGTGCGCGTCCTCAGGCCCATGGCGATGATCCCAAACATAACTCGCTTTCTGGCTCCCGGGATAGTATCTCGTCTTGTCATTGCAAAAAAAAAAAAGTCCCTAAATGTTTTCGTTCCTGCAGGACCGTACAAAAATGGCCAGTTAACTAATGAACACCAGTAAGGGAACAGTAGTACAGAGCTTGCCAGGAAGCGAGGCTGAGATGAAAACATACAGCGCCAGGCAAACTTCAGGGCTCTAAGTCCCCGAGGCCTGCGCCCAGGCTCTGTGGCCCTCCACTCATGTGCATTTTTTCTAGTACTGCGGGTTGAACCCAGGGCCATCCTACCTTCAAGCCACACCCCTGACCCTCCCCTTTTTAAATTTTTTATTTTGGCCGGGCGTGGTGGCGCACATTTGTAATCCCCGCGCTTGGGAGGCGGAGACAGGAGGATCGCACAGGTTCGAAGCCAGCCGTGTGCTCTGGCTTAGGAGACCCTGTTTCCAAATAAAAATGTAAAAATAGGTCTGGGAGTGTAGCCCGGAGGTAGAAGGGCTTCCAGGAACCACCAAAAATAAAAATAATAATAAAAAAATTTTTTTTTTGTTTTGAGCCAGGCGTGGTGGCGCACGCTTGTAACCCCAGCATTTGGGAGGCTGAGACCGGAGGATCACGGTTTGCAGACAGCCTCAGCTACTTAGTGAGGCCCTTTGCAACTCTGTGATGCCCTTTCTCAAAATAAAGAATAAAAAATAGGGCTGGGTGTATAGCTCAGAGGTAGGATGCCCCTGGGTTCCATCTCCAGTACCACAAAAAGAGGAAAAACAATTTTTTTGTTTTGAAACAGAGTCTCTCTAGGTTGCTGAGTCTTGCTAAGCTGCCGAGGCTGACTTCAAACCTGCGATCCTCCTGCCTCAGCCTCCTAAGTACTGGGATTACAAGCATGCGCCACCACGCCCAGCCTGACTTCTCTTGTGAGCGAGCTTCAAGGCTACCACATGCTGCCGGCCCCGGGTCTCCTTAGGGGCCCATCCGGGGGGCCGTGTGCACACACAGCGTCGGCAGCCTCCCCGGTGTATTTGAGAACCTAGCCGGCTGCTCTGTGGTGAGCCCCCGCTCCGCGTCCCGGGCTCCCTGTGCTGGCTTCATTCTATGGGGCCGCTCGGGCCCTTGAGGACCGCACGGGGTGGGGGGTGGCGCTCCCCCTGAGTCCAGCGCAGCGTGGACAGGCCCAGGTGATTGAAAAAGAGAAAGTAACGAGCTAGAATTCTTGTAGCGGCCGTGGTGGTGGAACTGGAAGGTAGAGTGCCCCTGCGTTCAATCCCAGGACCACCAAAAATCAACAACAAAACCAGGATTCTCGTTGCCTTCTGTGCTAAGACTCCTGCAGCTGGCGCAGCAAATTAAAATATCATCCAGAACCTGAGCCCTCTGCTGCCCCGGGAGGCTCTGCTCAGAAGTAGAGGTGTCACACCCCCACCAAGTGTCCCCGCTGTCAGGACGGGCTTTCCCCTGCGGCCCAAGAAGGCTTCCCTACAGCCAGGACTGTGTTATAGTCACACTTAGCTATGGGGGGCTGCAAAGCAGGTAGGAGGCATCCCGGCCCCCGTGTGCAAAGCAGAGGGCCTGGGGGCTCTCAGCGTGGAAGACGACGATCGAGCCCCCTGCCCCTGCTCCCGGGCAACTGTGACAAGAGGGACGCTAGCTCTACGTGCACACACGGAAAAGCAGCCTTGGCTATACTCGGCACCATAGAAAAATCCAGGCCAGTCAGCGTACTCGAGATTGTTAGGGAAACATCTCTCCCCATCCGCCACCTCACTGCGAGGTTGCTGGGTCAGCGGCTGCCTGGAGATCAAGGCGGATGCAGGAAGGTTTCATAATAACCCTTGGGCTCTGTACCCGGAGGAAAGGGTACAGCCATACATAAATGCATTTCTTTCCAGTTTTTCTTTTTTATCTCCTTTTAAATTATCTTTTTGTCATTTTGCTTCTTTTTTTTTTTAGGGTTATCTTTTGGGGTTGTTTTGTTTTGATTTCCTATGTTACACTGTCTGTCTATTCTTTTTCTAATAGCCAAATTCTCTTGTTCTCCCCCCCCCCTCCTCGTGATATTGTCAATTGAATGTAGGCGCTTCCTACCTCTGAGCTACAGCCCCTTATTATTTTTTATTTGAAACAGGTCTTGCTAGGTTGCTGAGGCTGTTCTCAAACCTGCAATCCTCCTGTCTGAGCCTCCCAGGTGCTGAGATTACAGACGTGTGCCACCACGCCTGGCTCTCTTCTTTCTTTTGGCCTCTCTCTTCTGCTTTTTCTCTTTTCACTTTTCAAACATTCTAAGCTTTCTTTTGCTTTCCTATCCGATTTTCTTTTAATGAATCACATTTTTACCATCCTCTAGTACGATTTTTTTTTTTTCTGGTACTAGAGATGGAACCCAGGGGCATTCTACCTCCAAGCTACACCCCCAGCCTTATTTTTTATTTTTTATTTTGAGACAGGGTTTCTCTAAGTTGCAGAGGGGTTCATTAAGTAGCTGAGGCTGGCTGTGAACCTGCAATACTCCTGTCTCAGCCTCCCACATACTGGAATTACAAGTGTGCACCACCACACCCCGCTCTCTAGAACGTTTTAATTTATATGATTTGAGACTCTCATTCATGTTAATGGCGGTATTAGACCTGCGGATGTTGTAGTTAACACCCAGTATTTGCTTTCATGCTGTAAAAAGTTTAGGGCTGTTTTATAGTCGCCATTACTGCTGTTAACTTCTGACACAATTGTTCCTGTGTGGGGGTCACTAGTGTTGTAGACCACGGAGTAGGCACCTGTCGTCTACTGGGTCACTAGTGTAGACGTCAGAGTGGGCACCTGTCATCTACTGGGTCACTAGTGTAGACGTCAGAGTAGGCACCTGTCATCCACTGGGTCACTAGTGTACACGTCAGAGTGGGCACCTGTCGTCCATTGGGTCACTAGTGTAGACGTCAGAGTGGGCACCTGCCGTCTATTGGGTCACTAGTGTAGACGTCAGAGTGGGCACCTGTCATCTACTGGGTCACTAGTGTAGACGTCAGAGTGGGCACCTGTCATCTACTGGGTCACTAGTGTAGACGTCAGAGTGGGCACCTGTCATCTACTGGGTCACTAGTGTACACGTCAGAGTGGGCACCTGTCATCTACTGGGTCACTAGTGTAGACGTCAGAAGGGGCACCTGTCGTCTATTGGGTCACTAGTGTAGATGTCAGAGTGGGCACCTGTCGTCTATTGGGTCACTAGTGTAGATGTCAGAGTGGGCACCTGTCGTCTACTGGGTCACTAGTGTAGATGTCAGAAGGGGCACCTGTCATCTACTGGGTCACTAGTGTAGACGTCAGAGTGGGCACCTGTCATCTACTGGGTCACTAGTGTAGACGTCAGAGTGGGCACCTGTCGTCCACTGGGTCACTAGTGTAGACGTCAGAGTGGCACCTGTCGTCTATTTTAATGCTGTGCGTTTCTCACTGCGGCGTCGCGGTTGCTCAGCCCCCTTTCTGTAAAGTCTGGAGCTCGTGTGACACTGGAGTGCGCAGGGTAGATGCCACCGCTGAGCTTCACCTCCGCCCAGCCGAGATCATGCACCTTGCTCCGCCAACCTTCCCCAAAGAACAGCAGACTCTAGTACAAAGGCAGTACCCAGGTGGGAGAACACTCAACAACTCAGCACTGCTACTTCAGAGCACTGTGCTGAGAGTGGACCGTGCCTAAGAAGCACTCACATGGAAATGGACGGGAGGCCACGCATCTCAGCACAGGGCGGGAAGAAATACGAAAAAGTAAAGAAAAAGAAAAAGTCACACGAGACATTCTAATGTTGAGAATTCACCAACAACTGACTTCAAAGACAACGAAGTAGATGAGATACCAGGTAAGAATTTTTTTAAAAATTCGTATAGAAAGGATCCATGAATGCCAAGAGAATGCAGAAAAACACTGAGGAAGTCAGTCCAGGATACGAATGAGAAATTCAATAAAAAGAGATGTCAAAAAGAACCAAACAGAAATCCTGGAAATGGAAGGCACCATCATTCAAATAAAGGTTTCAGTTGAAAGCCTCTGAAATAGAGTAAACCCTGCAGAATACAGACTCAAGAGCCAGAGGGCAAAGAATGTACAAAAACTCAGCCGGGCATGGTGGCGCACGCTTGTGATCCCAGCATGGGAGGCTGAGACAGGAGGAACACGGTTCGCGGACAACCTCAGCTACTTAGTGAGGCCCTCTGCAACTCAGTGAGACCCTGTTTCAAAATAAAGAATAAAGAAAATAGGGCTGGCGGTGGAGCCCAGAGGTAGATGCCGCTGGGTTCCATCCCCAGTACCGCAAAAAAAAAAAAAAAAAAAAGGCAGACACAAGGCCACAGGCCCTAGAATAGAAAACACAGAAACAAGCCCTCACAGAGGCAGACAGCTGACCATCAACAAGGACCAGAAACATCTCACAGGAAAGACAATCGCCTTTTTATCAAAGGGTGCCGGGCAAACTGGCTAGCTGCAAGCTAGATGCCGATCTCTTACCTGCACAAAAGTCAACTCCAGTGGGTTCAAGACCTATGAATTACCAGAAACTGCAAACACTAGAAGAAGTCATAGGGCCGGCACGTCAACTCATAAGCACCAGCGATGGCTTCCTCGGTGGCACTCCTAAGAGTGGCTCAGGGAGTAATGCCAAAATTCATACGTGGAATGACACCAATTAAAAGCTTCTGCACAGAAAACGTAATGAAGATTGTACTGTGCAATTTAACTTCTAGTTAAAAACAGTTAGAGCCCCTGAGAATTGGAGGGAATCTTTGCCCGCTACCCTTCCAACAGGATTAATATACCGGGTACATAAGGAACTCAAAAAAATTACCACCCATCGAGCAAACAATCCAACCATAAGCGGGCAAATGGGTTAAGCAGACACTTCGCAAAAGAAGAAATACAAATGACCAACAAATATAAACATATGAAAAAAATGTCCAACATCCTTAGCACTCAGGGAATGCAAATCAAAACCACACCGAGCTTCCATCTCACTTCTGTTAGAATGGCAGTCATCAGCCGGGCGTGGTAGCGCACAGTTGTAATCCTAGTACTTGGGAGGCTGAGGCAGGAGGATCGCAGGTTCGCAGCCAGCCTCAGATACTTAGTGAGGTCCTCCACAACTTAGCGGGACTCTTGTTTCAGAATTAAAAAAAAAAAAAAAAGGACTGGGGCTGTAGCTCAGAGGTAGAATGTCCTAGGTTCGATCCTCAGGGTCAAAGGAGGAGGAGGAGGAGGAGGAGGAGCAGGAGGAATAGGAGGAAAAGGAGAAGAAAAAAGAAGAAGAAGGAGGAGGAGGAGAAGGAGGAGGAAGAGGAGGAGGAGGAGGAGGAGGAGGAGGAGGAGGAGGAGGAGGAGAAGAAAAGGGGGCAGCCATCAAGAACAAATCTCTCAGTGCTGGAGAGGATGCTGGGGAGGGGACACGCAGTGTTGGTGGGGCTGGGAATTAGCGCATCCACTGTGGAGACGAGTGAGGGGCTCCTCAGAGGGAGCACCGCAGCCCCGCTCGGCCACCGCTCGGCGTCTGTGCAGTAGAATCCCGGCCAGCGCACCGTAGCAATGGACGCACGCCCGTGTCGCTCACAGCATCGTTCGCAGGAGTCAAGGCGCCATTCCACAGATGAATGGTAAAGAGGATGCCTTGTGCGAGGGGGTCTCATTGTCATAAAGAATCAAATTGTGTCCCTTTCAGGAAAATGGATAGAACTAGAGCCCATTATGTTAAACAGAGAAGCCAGACTCGGAGAGTCAAGCATGTTATGTCTTCCTTTATATATGAAAGCGGGGGAGAAAATAGGAAAGAAAGGGAGGGGACCTCATGAAAACAGAGGAGACCAATAAAGAAGAAGAGGGAGAGACCAAGGGAGGAGGAGGGAAGGGACAGGAGAGGGCCAGGGAGCGCAAGCCACCCAGTCCCGTGTGCGCACCGCAGGCCCGTGTCTGAGTCCTACTCTCATGCATAACCATAACGCCCCAGCAAAAATGTTATGAAACTGTGATTTTAGAGGAAAACTGGAGCCTTCAAGGCGACGGACATTCCATTTCCAGCGTTTGAGGAAGGGTTCAGTGGTTTTGTAGGCCAGCTGTCATTGAGAGGCCAGCCTGAAAGTCTTACCTAGGGAGGGGCTGTTTCTTCCAGACACCCCGAGAGCTCCTTCTCCCAGGGGGCGCGGCCTCCTGAAGTGCCCTCTCTGTTCCTGGATTTCCAGATTGCAGACAGCATTGGGGAATTTCCTCAGCCTCCATCCACGTGAGCCAGTTCCCGGTAATGTATCTGCCCGACTCACTCTGTTTCTCTGGAGAACTCTGACTCATCCGAGTCCTTTTGGTTATTTCCTTTGAGCTTGATGTGGCCACAGTCCCCCTTTTGGGCAGCGTGGCCAGCGCTCGTGGTATTTGCTAATTTCTCCTTGAGAGGGTTTCTCTGACTGAGACCTCTCAGTGCATCGTGGCTCAGAACGGCCATTGTGTTTGACTCCTTCGAGAGTTAGACAGTTTGCGCAGGATGACGGACCGAGATGTGCAGCCAGCCGGCAACTTGCGAGGCCCTCTGCAACCCAGTGAGACCCCGTTTCAAAGTAAAGAATAGAGCCGGGCGTGGGGCGCACACTTGTAATCCCCGCGCTTGGGAGGCAGAGACAGGAGGATCGCGCAGGTTCGAAGCCAGCCGCGCGCGCTGGCTTAGGAGACCCTGTTTCCAAATAAAAATGTAAAAAAGGGTCTGGGAGTGTAGCCCGGAGGTAGAAGGGCTTCCAGGAACCCCAGTACCACCAAAAAAAAAAAAAAAAAGTAAAGAATAGAAACTTGGGCTGGGTGGAGCTCAGAGGTAGAATGCCCCTGGGTTTTTTTGTTTGTTTTTTGGTGGCACTGGGGTTCCTGGAAGCCCTTCTACCTCCGGGCTACACTCCCAGACCTATTTTATACTTTTTATTTGGAAACAGGGTCTCTTAAGCCAGCGCGGCTGGCTTCGAACCTGCACGATCCTCCTGTCTCCGCCTCCCAAGCGCGGGGATTACAAGCATGTGCCACCACGCCTGGCTGCCCCTGGGTTTAAACCTCAGTACCACACACACACACACACACACACACCCCTCTGACTTTGCATGTGGCATCACCTTAAACTACACGGAGGCAGGTGTGCACTACGCCCCTGTAATTCCAGCACTTGAGAGGAAGAGACAGAGGACTGGAGGCTGGAGGGCAGCCCCCGCACGCGGGCAAGGCCTTCAGTAACTTAGTGGGACCCTGTTTCAAAATAAAAAGTAAAACAGGCTGAGGGTATATCTCAGCAGTAGAATGCTCCTGTGTCCAGTCCTCAGTACCAAAAGAGAAAAAGAAAAAAAGAAAAACTCTCTGGGAAGTTCTCAGCGCCGAGCTCTTGGTGTGTTGATCTGAAAATCGCCATCTTGGCCCGCGCTGCTGAGGGGCCTTTTCGGGGTGTGGTGCTGTGGGTGCGCGCTCTCCGGCCCCATCAGCGCCGCTGTTGCAGTGCGGTCGCTGTCCACCGCTGCAGTGGACGCGTTGCTGTCCAGTGGCGGGCTCCCAGTGGTGGGAGCGCCCAGCGGACAGCGCTCAGGTGTGAGACGCTGCCTGGCCGAGGGCAGGCTTCCTCCTAGAGAGAACCACCGCCACGGCCTGCTCAAGGCTGGAGGGAGGCTGAGCCTTCTGGCTCCAGCTCAGGACCACGCCGAGGGGCCCTCCCACTCCAGGGGTTCCTGCGGGGTTCGCAGAAGCCCTCGAAGATTGCGCCTCAGCTCGCCTTCCCTGCCCACACCTGCTTCCTCAGCACCCGCTGCGGGTTGACGTCAGGCTGTTAACTAGCAAACCCCCCGCGTCTGGCTCCCCTTCTCGGGTCTTCCTAGCAGAGCCTCTGCCTATGGCGACTGGTGTGAGAAGTGAGTGGTCCAAAGCAGCAGGCTCTGGGAGCCGTCCATCGGAGCAGCCGCGGCCTGCCTGGCTCGGAGCACAGGCCCCAACACAGGGGGTGCAGCTGACCTGCGTCCCGGCAGTGAACCGGCACAAGGTGCCCGAGGGGGAGCACGGTCACTGCTCAGTGTGGAGCTCTGAGAGGCGAATCCTGACCCTTAGGAAAGTCGGAGGGAGTGGGTACTGCTCAGCTCAGGAGACCTTTGGGAGAGATGGTGGACAGCAGACAGCAATTAATTAATTAGCAGCTAAGTGCTGAGCAGGAAGGCAGAAGGGTTCTTTGGTTATGAATGAAGAGGCTCCCCTCTCCTGCAGTGCAAGGACAGAGAGGGCGGGGAGGGCGGGGAGGGGCGCCGACCCACAGTGGCTGCCCCCCAAAAAGCTTCCACATTTTTCCTGGCCGCCCCATCTGGACATGCTCTCATTTGACCCTGAGATCTCCAGGCTTATTGTGCTCTCTTCTTGATATCCATCCATCCATCTATCTATCTATCTATCTATCTCTCTCTATATATAATTTTTGCAGTACTGAGGATTGAATCCAGGGGCATTCTACCTCTAAGCTACACCCCCAGCCCTATATTTTTATTCTTCTTTTTTTTTTTTTTTTGGTGGTACTGGGGTTCCTGGAAGCCCTTCTACCTCCGGGCTACACTCCCAGACCTATTTTTTATATTTTTATTTGGAAACAGGGTCTCTTAAGCCAGCGCGGCTGGCTTCGAACCAGCGCGATCCTTCTGTCTCCGCCTCCCAAGCACGGGGATGACAAGCGTGCGCCACCATGCCCGGCTTTATTCTTTATTTTGAAGCAGGGTCTCACTGAGTTGCCGAGGGCCTCACTAAGTAGCTGGGGCTGGCCCAGGACCTGCGATCCTCCTGTCTCGGCCTCCCAAGGCTTGGGATTGCAAGTGTGCGCCTCGTGCCCGGCTGTCTCTGATATCTTACCTGCCTCCTCTGAGTTCCCGTATCGATGTGCTTCTGTTCTCTTTAATGTCCTCCAGCTCACAGGGGAGCGCTGACCCCACGTCCTGACACTTCCGACGCCATCTCTGCGCCTGTGTCTCTGGCCATCGCTGGCCCCGCTGAGGGAAGCGCACCTGTGCCGGCGAGGGTGGGTCTCCCTGAAGAGCGGGTTGCCGGGAACTGCGTGGGGTCAGGACAAGTTGCAAGAAACGCGGTGGCTTTGACTTGGCGCTGTCTGGGGTGGCTTTCTGCTCAGGTCAGGGCCCTCCACGCGGGAGCCAGGACCTGCTCGGCATCCCCAGGGGCCTTCCCACGGCGAGCAGCCTGCAGGGTCGGCAGCAAAGCCCAGGTGCCGGGCGATACTGGAGCCTCAGAGCAGCTGGCGCTTAGTCACCGCTCCAGGCTGCGCTGCCCGAGCCCCGTACCTTGCAGGAACACCAGGCGTTTCCCCGGCTTCCCTGGGGTGCCAGGGGCGGCATCCCTCAGGACCTCCCTGCGCGTGTGTCACCAACCTGTGGAAAACAGCACTGGAGGTTGTATGTGCTTGGCTGCGTGCCTGGTGTGACCCACAATCAACTGGGTTACAATCTGGCTTCTATATGTATTTCCAAAGCAGGTCTTTATTTATTCTGTACACTTTATTTTTTCCCATCATTTTAAAGGTGGCCAGTGGGAAAGGAAGTAAATTTGGACTAGGATTCTGGAATAAGTTTTTATTTAAAGTATTTGTATTTATTTATTTATTGGCATCCACACTATAACACCCAGTCCCGTTTAAATCTTTTTTTCAATTTTAAAACAGGGTCTCATTAATTTGTTGAGGTTGGCCTCAAACCTGCAATCCTCCTGTCTCAGCCTCCCAAGTACTAGGATTGCAAGTGTGTGCCACCAGGTCCGGCTTCTATCTATACACATTTATTTTTAAAGCCCCAGTTTATTTGAACACTTCAACCACGGAGTTGTAGATTTGTAATATTTCACTTAGTAAGAAGTTAATAGCCCAGATGGCCAGAGATACAAAAGAAAGGAGGAGCTACTTGCTGCAGGATAAAACCTAGATACTCAGTGCATGGGAACAAGACATTCCCTCAGTCATGAACTAGGAATTGAGACCCAGTGAAAGGAAAAACCGACAGTGTCAATCACAAAACTGATTAAAAACACAAACAGTCATAGCTATGCTCACAGCGACCCACAAAGCTCATAAAAACTGCCTTCGGGAAGTGGTGGTGAGCTGGGCGTGGTGGCGCACACCTGTAACCCCAGTTTTGGGGAGGCTGAGACCGGAGGATCACAAGTTCAAGAACAGCCTCCAAAACTAAGTGAGACCCTGCTTCAAAAGGAGGAGGGAGGAGGAGGGAGGAGGAGGAAGAGAGAGGAGGGAAAAGAGATGTCGTGCTGGGGAAACCAAGTCAGCGTGCCAGCGGCACGGGCCCCGCTCTGAAGCAGCGGCCTTTGCTCCTCTCCGGCCCGTGGTCCCGTTCCGTTGCATGCAGACTGGCTCGCAGGATGAGAACTTTTCTGAAGTTACTGCACGGAGGGCACTTATTGCAATGTCTGCAATGAAACGGCCAGTCGGGGTCTTTGTGTCCAGCGTTCTGTTGATCCAGCACGCTGCCCCGTGGACGGGGCGAGGCGGGGCCGGGCGGAGAGTAATCAAGCTTGCCCGCTTCTGTGCCCGCTTCTGTGCCCGCTCCAGCATCTAGGTGCAGCTCGGGATCAGCCCGCAAGCGTTCATTATCAAAATGACCGCTTACAAAAGATGGCGACGTGACTCAAACCAAACCACAGCCTGGCTCATAAATTAAGAAACAGCTGTTCTGGCCAAAAAAGAGACAGAAGCAGAAAACTTTTTCTTTTTTTCCCAGAAATGCAAATTATGATTGTTATGAAAATGACTATTTCACTTCACGAAAATGAAGTTAATTCCACTATGTCTTTCAAAACCATTAGCAAAACATGTAAAAGAATCTTGAGGCTATAGCAGGAGAAATCTCACCGTTTCTGGATTTTGAAGCCATCACAGATTGAGACTACCGGAACTCAAGTGGCTCAATGCGTTCAGTCTTCCTTCCTTCTTTCTTCTCTCTTTCCTTCTCCCTTCCTTCCTTCTTCCTTCCTTCCTTCTTCCTTCCTTTCTTTCCCGTACTGGGATGGAACTCAGGGGCATTCTACCTCCGAGTGACACCCCCAGCCCTATGTTTTTATTCTTTATTTTGAAACAAGGTCTCTCTGAGTTGCAAATGGGCTCACTAAGTAGCTGAGGCTGTCCATGAACCGCGATCCTCCTGTCTCACCCTCCCGAATGCTGGGGTGACAAGCGTGCGCCATCATGCCCGGCCTTTTAGTTCTTTCTAAGGAATCAGAAAATTTCCCTTTCAGCCAAAGCATGTCCCGATGACAAGGCTTACGGCCACGCAGATGGCAAAGTCCTTCCTCGTTTGATTCCTGGGTTGGCCTGGGTGGGCTAAATGACGGCCACCTGAAGACATTAGATTCCTAATCCTGGAACCTGCAGACGTCAATCTTGGATGTGATGGAGCTAAGGATATTGGCATGGAATTACCTGGGATTATCAGAGCGGGCCCTAAGTGCCATCGTAAATGTCCTCCTGTGGAATATAGAGAAATAACACAAACACAGAAGAAAGGAAGCAGAAATCGGAGAGACAGAGGGCCAGAGAGGGGCAGGGAATACATTCTCCTAGACGCCACAGGCCCTTTGACCTCTGCCCTTTGGCCCCAAGACTCAACTTCTGGCCTCCAGAGCTATGAGTGAACACATTCTTATTCTGGATAAGAGAAGACATTTCTACTATTCCGGAGCTATAAAAGAAGACATTTCAAGTTTGTGGCAATAGGGCATGAATGCATATTTCCATCTAAATACGGCAGGGTTTTATTTCATCCTCTCATTTAAATTATGGAAATCACTAAATCTAAAGCACAAGACCTAAAGTTACAAATATCTCTCAAATGTGATGATTTTCCATTGAAACTCTTCTTTAGGTAAGAGCATGCAAGTCCATCTAGCTAGCCTATTTTGCCAAAGTCAGTTGCAAAGTTTTTTTGTTTTGTTTTTTGTTTTGTTTTGTGGTACTGGGGATGGAACCCAGCGTCATTCTACCTCCGACCCCCCCCCCCAGCCCTAATTTTATTCTTTATTTTGAAACAGGGTCTCCCTGAGTTGCAAAGGGCCTCATTAAGTAGCCGAGGCTGGCCGCAAACCGCAATCCTCCTGTCTCAGCCTCCCAAATGCTGGGATTACAAGCGTGCGCCACCACGCCTGGCTTTCAGTTGCAGGTTTTAATCAAGTACTTTAGTCACAGGAGCTGTTAGCAGTGGGGACGCTGGGGTACATACAAGACTTTTCTGTACTGTTTTGAAGAGTCTTATGAGTCTATACCTATATCAAAATAAGAAGAAAGTTAAAAAGAAGCTAAAAAAAACTTTTTCAAGCCGAGCATGGTGGTGCACGCTTGTCATCCCAGCATTTGGGAGGCTGTGACAGGAGGATCGCAGTTCGCGGCCAGCCTCAGCTACTTAGTGAGGCCCTTTGTAATTCAGTGAGACCCTGTTTCAAAATGAAGAATAAAAAACAGGGCTGGGGGTGTAGCTTGGGAGGTCAACTGCCGCTGGGTTCCCAGACCCGCAAAGTAAAAACCCTTTTCTCCTCTTCTTCATCCTGTCCGCCGTTTGTCCCTCCTCTGTGTATTTATTGATCACCTATTGATTGCTGGTAGTTTCAAAGCTGAACAAGGAGAAAGCGTGAACAGTCCATTTGCTTTTTAAGAAAAAGAATAATCTGTCTTATGAAGCGTCGGAAGCCGTAAGATCTAAGTTTTCTGGAAGCAGTCGCGGAGGCGCCGGGAGCGTGGGCCCACTGTGCAGCCACCCATAGTTTTGGGCTGGCTGCGTCCCCAGTTCCAACATCATGGGCTGATAATAATCACAGGCTGGGAACTGGTGCCGCATAACAAAGCCAGGCTGCCCTCACCTCCTGGGTCTTCTCTCCAAGATGACGGTCCTCAACTGGAAGTGAGAATGGGAAAAGTCTCAGGGGCAGGATCACGCGGAGCCTTCAGGGAGAGGGGCTCCCTTCCCACAGCTGGATGGCAGCTGGGTGGTAAAAGAAGATGCTCTTCTTGCCGTTCCCAAGCCACAGACAAGTCTATGGGCAAAGAAAGAAGCCATAGAGAAGGATTCCGGACCATCATTCTCACCACCACTAAGGAAGAGTGCCACCAGGTGACCCAGAGGAAGCCAGGCATGGGACACAGATGAAGAGGAGCAGAGAAAGAGGAGAGTGAGTAAACTAACTGGGATGTCAGCACATATCCACCAGAGAACCGGTTCGGAAAAACCACCAAAACAGAGAAATAAGCAAAAAATAAATACTACTATGTATGGGGTAGAGCAGGAAGAAAATAGCGACTGCAGCGATGTATTATCTAAGATGTTTGGTTTTCATCAAAAAATACGAGACATACTAAGAAATAGAAAAGGATGACTTATCTGCTGGTAATGAGCAACTGACAGAAACGGCCTCTGCAGAGGCCCAGATGCTGCACTTAGCAGAGTTTCGAACACAGTCTTGGAAGCAGCCATTTCAAACCTATTCAAAGAACTAAAGAAAGAAATGAAGAGACCTACAGACAGAAAAAGTGACCAGAGCTTCTGAAACCCAAGACAGGCATGTGGGTATATGCTTGTAATCCCAGCGATTCAGGAGGCTGAGGCAGGAGGACCGCAAGTTTGAGGCCAATTTGGGCAGCTTAGCAAGACCCTATCTCAAAACAAAAGAACTGGGATCTAGCTCAATGGGAAAGGAGGGAGGGAAGGAAGGAAGGAAGGAAGGGAGGGAGGGAGGGAGTGCTCGTGAGTTGAAAGACAATATTGTTAAAATGTCACTACCCAAAGTAATCTAAAGTAACTACCCAATGCAATCCCTATAAAAATCCCAATGACATTTTTTTTACAGAGATAGAACAGTGCGTTCTAAAATTCATATTTTAAAATTCATATCTCAGTGGTCAAATAGCAAAACCAGTCTTGAAAATGGAGAACAACGCTGTAAGTTTCACATTCCCGATTTCAAAAGTTAGCGAAAAAGCTACAGTAATTGCACGAGGTGTCGTAAAGCTGGCAGACAGGTCAGTGGAGTAGACTAGAGGCCCAGAAATAAGCCCTTTTGCGTGTCATCAAATAACTTTAATAAGGGTGTCAAGTTTGGGAAGTAACAGTGCAATGGAAAAACAATGGTCTTTTCAACAAGTAGCATTGGGAAACTGGACATCCACCCCCAGGGAATCAAGTCGGACAGGTACTTCACACCAGATGCAGAAGTTAACTCGAAACGGAGCACAGACCTAAGCGTAACTGCCGAAACGATAAAACTCCCAGAGCAGACCCTAGCGTTTGCTCATTATTTCTTAGATATGACACCCAAAGCACAGACAATAAAAGCGAACGCAGATCAACTGCATTCCATCTTCATTTAAAAACTTTTGTGTGCATGTGGTACCGGGGACTGAACCCAGGGGTCCTGCCGCTGAGCCGCACCTCCAGCCCTATTTAATGTTTTTAGTTTGAAACAGGGTCTCCCTAAGTTCCCGAGAGTCTCTCTACCTGTTGAGCCGACCTGGAACCTGCGATCCTCCTGCTCAGCCCCCCAGGTCCTGGGATCACAGGTGTGCGTCTCCGCTCCTGGCTATTTCAAAGCTCTTAAACAGCAACGAAGACATCAATAGAGGGTGAGAGCAGCCCATGAATTGGGGAAAGTTTGCAAATCATTTTTCTGATAAAGGGTTAATATAAATAATACACAAAAACTCTTACAACTCAATAAAAAGACAAACAACCCATGTCTTTAGAATGAGCAGAGGGTTTAAGTGAACATGTCTCCAAAGAGCTGCAAATGGCCGACAAGCACATGAAAAGATGCTTTGCGGGACTAACCATTAAGGAGATAGAACAAAACTGCAATATTATCACACTGTATACCCATTTACGTGGTGGGTACCATGAAAAATAACAACAGAGAATGACGGGTGTTGGTAAAAATGTGGAGAAATTAGAAACCGTGTGAATTGCTTTTGGCAATGTGAAGTCCTGCGGCTGCTATAAAACAAGCTTCACAGTTCCTCAAAAAGTTAGGGATAGACAACATGATTCAATAATTCTATTTCTGGATATAGGTCTAAAAAATTGAAAGCAGTGGCTCAAACAGATAGGTATGCACCCATGTTTGATAGCTGGATTATTTACACTCACTGTAAGTTCAAACAGCCAACTGTGCCTTGTCAGACGAGTGGATAAAAAGCAGGTGGTAATACCTGCAGTTGAAGTGGAATGCCAGCACACGCTAAAACATGGTATACCTTGACGACCTCGCGTCAAGTGAAATACACCAGTCAGAAGACGGAACCGTTGTATGGTACCAGCGATACACAGTACACAGCAGTCAAGCTCAGTGGGACAGAGTGGACTTGCGTATCAGGTCAGAAATTTCCTTTGGGGAAGGTGGAAGCGTCCTGGAGATGGGTGGCGGTGAGGCTTGTACAGGAACATGAGAACACTTAATACCACAGAATTGTAGGGTTAAAGTGATCCCAGTACTGGGGGGCTGACAGGGGGATCCCAGCGCCAAGGCCAGTCTTGATGGCTTTGGGAGACAATGTTTCAAAGTAAAAAGAAGCACATGCTTCTACTCCCAGCATTTGGGAGGCTGGGACAGGCCCTTTGCAACTCAGTGAGACCCTGTTTCAAGATAGAAAGAAAGAAAGAAAGAAAGAAAGAAAAATAGGGCAGGAGGTATCGCTCAGAGGTAGAATGTTCCTGGGTTCCATCCCCAGTAACAAAAAAAAGATAAATTTTATGTTATCTATATTGCTTTTTACATCATTTATATTCCAGAGAGAGAGAGAGAGAGAGAGAGAGAGAGAGAGAGAGAGGAGAGAGTCTTTCCATAAGAAAAACTTGCAAAATTGAATGACTTCACAGGTAAATTCCATCAAGTAATGCTAGTCTTTCACAAACTCATTGAGAAAACAGAGGCGAGGAGCCCACTGTTTGAGGCCAGTATTCCTAGGAGAGGGCTAGACAAATCAAGGGCAGAGCCATGCCCCTGATACTTTGGGAAATTCCCAACCAAATGTTAACAGTCTAACTGCACACAAGCATGCTTATTCACCATGACCAGCTAAGATCAATCCCATAAATTCTTAACTAATCAGTAAAAAGACAAAGTGCCCTCTTTTTTGTTGTTGTTTTTCAGGGTTTTGGGGGGGTGCTTTGTTGCCGTTGGTTTTGGTGCTGGGGGTTGAACCCAGGGTGTTCTACCTCCAAGCGGCATCCCCAGTCCGTTTTATTTCCTATTTTTGAAACGGGGTCTTTCTCAGTTGCCGAGGATCTTACTAAGGCCCCGAAGCTGGCCTCAAATGTGATCCTTCTGTCTCAGAAGAATGCCCACGCTTGCCACTGGCATTCAACAAGTACGGGACGCCCCAACCACAGAGGAGCGCGGAGCAGAGCAAACAACATCGGCAAGGACAAAACCAGCAAAGATGGAAACTAGAATCATCCAGAAGGAGAAGGAGAGATAAATCTGTCTCCGCTCACAGATGGCAAACTTCCTCTACACTAATTCCTAAATACGTCACTGAAAACCTGCTGGAAATACTTAACGAGCTCAGCAGCAGCTCAGGATCCGGGATGGATGAAGAAATCAATTCTATGTCTAAATACTAACAAATCAACAACCTAAAAAGTGAAATTAAGATAACAATTCCATTCACCATTGTGTCAAAACCAATAAAATACTGAAGGATAAATTTTTAAAAGGCCAGGCGTGGTGGTGCACGCTTGTCATCCCAGCATTCAAGAGGCTGAGACAGGAGGATCGCAGTTCCCGGCCAGCCTCAGCTACGTAGTGAGGCCCTCTGCAACTCAGTGAGACCCTGTTTCAAAATAAAGGATGAAAAATAGGGCAGGGGGTGCAGCTCGGAGGTAGAATGCCCCTGGGTTCCATCCGACGTACCGCAAAACAACAACAACAAAATAAATATATAAAATGAGCCGGGCGTGGTGGCGCACGCTTGTCATCCCCGCGCTTGGGAGGCAGAGACAGGAGGATCGTGCAGGTTCGAAGCCAGCCGCATGCGCTGGCTTAGGAGACCCTGTTTCCAAATTTTAAAAAATGTAAAAATAGGTCTGGGAGTGTAGCCTGGAGGTAGAAGGGCTTCCGGGAACCCCAGTACCACACACACACACAAATATATATATAATGAAAGTACTTAAAGTGTCACATTAAAGATGAAAGTGTCAACATTTTAGCAAACATCTACACATCTGGTTAGCAGAATTCTAAACACTTTCAAGGGCTCCACTTTGTGACATCCAGAACCCGTGCCTAGGACGAGGCGTCACTCCCGATAGGCCAAAGCACAAGATGCAGGCAGACCACCGGGCCCTTGGAACGCAGAGGCTCTCAGGCTGCGGGACGAGGGCAGAGGGAGCTGAGGCGGCGATCCCCAATGCACCGAAGGCACCGCACCGTAGCTTGAAGCCGGAGGGGCCGGGAGAGGAGGACCCGCCGGGGCAGGTGGAGCTGGCGCGGTGGGAACGGCCCGGGCGTGGCCAGGAGTCTGCGAACGTGGGAGCCATCTTTCCCCAGAGCCCCTGGGGGCAGCGGCCCCTCGGCCTTTCCGCTGACCTTGCCCCCACCAGGGGGCTCGCCGGGCACTGAGCCAGGTCACAGGGCCGCCAACCGCGCCTGGGGGGATTTGGAGCAATCTTTTGGCACAGTTTTGCAGGATTTAGTCTGTGTGCTGTACACTGGCATCCTATCGAGCCTCATTGTACAGTTGCAATGCACTAATAACAGGTGAAAAACAAAAAAGAATACGGGTGCCGAAAGACGCCTGGAAACAACAAAAAGGAGAGTGAAAAGATGGCAGCGGCTGCACTCGGGACTAGAGCGCTTCTGCCTACAATGGCGTGGCTCTCCTTAAGTTCAGGAAAGAAATGTTTAAAAATGTAGTGCCTTTCCAAAACGTGGAGATGAGAGTCCCATGCATGCTATTAATTCGGAATGGATAGATTTAAAAGGAGAAAAACTTTCTTCTGTGACGTACCAATTATATCCAGGCATTTAGCAAGAAATGTGACACTTAAGCGGGCGTGATGGCGCACACTTGTAAACCCCAGCACTTGGGAGGCTGAGACAGGAGGATCTCAGGTTTGTGGCCAGCCTCAGCTACTTAGTGAAGACTTTGGAACTTAGTGAGACACCGTTTCAAAATAAAGAATAAAAAAGGGGGCTGGGGGTGTAGCTGAGTAGAATGACCCTGGGTTCCATCCCAAGTACCGTACACACGCGCGTGCACACACACACATACACGCACGCACACACACACACTACTTTATATGCAGTGTATTTTCTTTCTTTGTTTCATGCGAAAACACAAAAGCTATAATAGAAAATTTATTCCACTACTGATGACCTGACCAACAGCTTTGACGCAGAAAAGCTTTAATTCCAAATTCAGCTCAGATCTGCATAAAGGGTTACATACTCAAGGTAACCTTGAAATGTTTTCCTATTCCTTTATTTTTATTTTTTATTTATTTTGTGGTTCCGGGATGGAATCCAGGGGCATTGTACCTCTAAGCTACACCCCTAGCCCTCTTTTATTAGTTTTTTGGTTTGGGGGTTTTTTTGAAACGGGGTCTCACTGAGTTGTGAAGCGCCCTGCTAAGTAGCTGAGCTGTCTGCGAAGCCCGATCCTCGCTTGAGCCAACAACACCGGCTCCTGTTCCTTCAATCCACCAGGGCTACGGGGAGAACTAGAAGACTGGCCTCCTCCTTTGTTCTCCTAATTGCTGGCATAACCTAAAGCCCATGACTCGCTTTCTCCTGCACGAGAAGCTGGAGCAGGGGCTGCCCGGACATGCTGAGCGCAGCCCTTAGCTTCCACCGCTCAGTCCGTCGCCCACATCCTCATCGTGATCGCTTACTTTCAGCCAGGCATTGAATATTCCCACGAGCAGAACCCAGATGGAGCGGTCCTCCCTGCCTTGGAACGGAGGAAGGGCTCCGCTGATGGAGGACTGCAGCCGCGCCTTAGCCTGAGGGTGCAGACATCTCCAGGGGTCTATCTTGACCGCAGGCTGCTCCAGAATGTCTGTTGAATACTCTTCCCTAGAAAGTGTGGTAAACAAAAAGGGCTGTTAAGAATGGTTATTTGTTCGAGGTTTACCGACTCCATCGTCTTGTAGACAAGATTCTCACCTATGAAAAGTGCAAGGAAAAGAAAGTTAGAAGCTAGAAAGCCACGGAGGGACAGATGCGGTGGGGGCGAGAGACGGAGTCCGCGGGAGGCTCGCGGGGAGGAGAGCTTTGGTCGTGCAGGAATGTAGTGGCCACAGTAGCAAGAGTGTGCATTCTGGTTTATTTTAATGTGGGACTAAAGCCGGGCGTGGTGGATGCGCTTGTAATCCCCGCGCTTGGGAGGCTGAGACAGGAGGATCGCACGGGTTCGAAGCCAGCCTCAGATACTTAGTGAGGTTTCAGCAACTTAGTGAGACCCTGTTTCCAAATAAAATATAAAATAGGTCTGGGAGTAGAGCCCGGAGGTAGAAAGCCACTGGGTTCCACCCCTAGTACCACCAAAAAATAAAAAAAATTAAAAAAAGAATAAAAACAAATAGGGCTGGGGGTATAGTTTGGAGGTAGAATGCCCTCAGGTTCAATACCCAGTATTTCAAAATAAATAAATAAATAAATAAATAAATAAATAAATAAAAAAAATAGGGCTGGCGGTGTAGCTCAGAGGCAGAACACTCTGGGTTCAAGCCCTAGTACCAAAATTTTTCAAAAGTGGGAAATATTTTTTTCAGATTGGCCCAAAACTCATGTAAAAGCTGCATGTAACAACAAATGACATAAATAGAAAGGGGGCAGACATTCTGAATTAGGAGAGGGGCAAACGGGATGAGGGCGACGCCAGGGGCAGGCCCACGAGGGGCCACAGCCGGGAGGTCGGGAGGGCTGAGGCTCCTGGCCGGAGTGAGCGGCTGCATCCCTGATAAGAGGCAGGCACGCCGCCAGAGCCCACCACCCCCGGCCCCAGGGCCACTGGCGAAACCCATGGAGGCAACGCTGAAGGAAACCAGGAGACAGACAGACAGACACGGCGGCAGAGACAATCACACGCTCATCGTCATCACGCCTTGAAATGCGAGCGCAGCCGAATCATCTCCCACCCAGGGACGCTCTTCCAGCGAGTGCGAGGCTTCCCCAGGGACCGAGCCTCGCTATGAGCTTCAGGGGATTCTGACGGCCGTAGCGCGCACCAAGGCAAAACTGACAGACACGGTCCAAACGGCCTGCCAAGCAAGCCGGCCTGAGAGGCTCCCGGTGAGCCGGCCTCGGGGACGGCGGATGCAGCTTATTTTTATATATAATTCCAAGTAAAACTTCAAGCATAATTCTGTGATCTGGAAAGTTTGGGTGAGGCAGGACCACATGGTGGCGCATACCTGTGATCTCAGTACTTGGGAGGCTGAGATAGGAGGATCACAGGTTCGCAGCCAGCCGCAGCTACTTAGTGAGGCCCTCAGCAACCTAGTGAGACCCTGTTTCAAAGTCAAAATATCAAAATAGGGCTGGGAGTGTCGCTCGGAGGTAGGCTGCCCTGGGGGTCAGATCCAGGACCTAAAGAAAGAAGGGGAGGTGTTTTGAAGGCCCCAGGAGGGGCAGCTGCGCCAGGCCTGCGGCCACCTCCTCCTGTTGAAAGCCCGGGTGGTCTGTCCTGTCCAGCTCCGCAGGGCGCATTGCCTGCCCCCGCACTCCTTGCAGAGGGCTCCGTTCCTTTTTTTGGTGCCGTGTTTAGTCAACACGGCTGTCATGGGCTCCCGGGAGGCTGCGGGCCGGCCCATCTCTTCACGTTTGTGGCCCCAGAGCTTGCCATCTCGATCCTACTGGGTGCAAAGTATCCCTTTCTCTGTTTCTTCTTCATTTGTCAGTGAAACCTGGAGAAAGCACGTGATTGGAGGGGCAGGAATTACAAACTCCACCCAGCACTTCTTTGCTTTGTTCATTTATCTACTGAAGGCACTGGCGGTGGCACCCAGGGGCTTTCTACCTCTGAGCCACCCCAGCCCTGTTTTATTCCCTTTGGAGCAGGTCTCTATAAGTTGCTGAGGCTGCCTGGCCTCACACCTGTCATCTTCCTGTCTCAGCCTCCTACGTACTAGGATCACAGCGTGTGCCGCCAGGCCCGGCCTAAAAAGGTTTCGTAAAAGACAGCTTCTGCAGGACGGAGCCATTCTTCTATTCCAACTGCCTTGATTGTTTCTTTTCAGGAACATAAATTGTGCGTTAATTTAGCTGTTATAATCTCTAATTGTATTCCTCAAGGCTCATTTACTTGAAATTTCGTTTCCACATCAAAAGCTCATGTTTAATTCCATATGATACACAAAATGAGAAATGAAATGCTACCAGTTTAAAAAAATAAACCTCCAGTCAGTGTTCAGCCAGAAAGGAAAGCTCCTCGGCATAATAAAAGAGTGTTGAAAAGCAGCCGGTGCTCACATTAGAATCGGCGGAGAAAATGTGAAATCTTGGATCCTGTCCCCAGCAAGATCCAGGACACAGCAAAGGTGCGCCCTCCCCACTGCCAGTTACACAGGAGTGAAGGAAACCAGCCCAAGGAACAGAGCAAGCAGAAAGGAAATGGTATTCAGGTGCGCAATGAAGAAAGAAAATTATCTCCATGTGCAGGTGACAGGATTCTATAACCCAAAGGTTCTACACACACACACACCCCACATAGAACCAATAAGTAATAAATTCAGTAAAGCGGCAGGAAACAGAGTCAACACACAAAAGTCAGTAGCTTATAAATATTACAGGAACACACAGATATCATATAGAATATATACATACAGTGACCTAGCTGAAAATAAGAACTCATGAAAACAACCCCATTTCTAATAGCAGAGAAATGAGAAGACCCACAGAATTCTCAGAAGTAAATTAAATCAAGGAGTCAGAAAGCGTAGATAGAAGAAAGTAAACACAAAAATAAATGGGAAGACAGCCCGTGCCTGAGTCAGAATGATATTGTTGACGTGTTTGTAGTGTTTAGCAGAACAATATAAAGACCCCGTGCAATCCCTCTGGAAACCCCGGCGGCGGGCTCTCCGCGGGCTCACTGTGTCGCCCAGGCCGGCCTCACGGCCCGGCTCACGCCTCCCTCCAGCCTCAGCCTTCCTACCAGCCAGGCTGTGGGCACCTGCCATAAGCAGGTGCCTGGTTTCCAGCGGTGTTCTTCGCAGAAATAGAAAACAAAACAAAACAATAACGACGACAAAATAATCTAGAATTCAAATGGAATCACAAAAGACTCTGGCTAGCCAAGCGCTTCTTAGGAAAAGAAAACCAAGGTGGAAGGCATCCCCGTGTCTTGGCCTAAAATGATATCACAAAACTAGAATGATCCCAAGTCCAGCTTGCTGTGCAGCCCCGAGCATCCAGGTCGACGGCCCGTCTTCTCTACCGAAGCTCCCCCGCTGAACCGATCGGTCTGTCATCCTCTCTGCTGTGTGGAAGCTGGGGAGAAAATGCGGGGGAAAGGGACATGAGATTAGAGAGGAGAGGCCAGCAATAGTGGAAGGGGGTCGGGGATGGAGAGGGCAAGGAAGTAAGGGAGCACAGGAGGGACGCAGCTCAACGACCCCGCTCCCACCATGAAGGCCCACCTCCAGTCTCACTCACAGGTGGGGAGGCAGCGAGGGAGGCTGGGAGGAGACGCGCGGGTGCACGTTGACTCTCGGGTGGCGTTGTCATCCTACGCCTTGTTCCACACACAAAAATCAGCGCAGAGTGGATAAAGGGCCTCGGTCTAATAGCCGACATTGTAGCACGGCCAGAGGGGCATTGGTGTTGGCAGGACGCTTTGCCAATCACACCGAAAGCCCAGAGTCCTCAGCACTGCGTCAGACAGGGAGCCAAGGAAGCCATCAGCAAAATGAAACGGCCACCCACAGAGAGGGAGGAATTGCAGGTCGTATATCTGATGAGGGATTGATAGTCAGCATTTAGAAGAACCATACACATCTGCAGGAGAGAAGCAAATGTCCCCTTAAAGCCTGGGCCTCAGTAGGCACTTCTCCACAGAAGACAGAAGTAGTCAGCGGATGATGGAAGGAGCTCAACGTATCTATTTAATCACCAGGGAACTGCAAGTCAAAGTCATCATGGTATACCACCCACTCTGAGTGGACCGCCTGGATCAAAAACTCAGAAGATGCGGGGCGTGGTGGCGCATGCTTGTCATCCCAGCATTCGGGAGGCTGAGACAGGAGGATCGCGTCGTGGACAGCCTCAGCTACTCAGTGAGGCCCTGTGCAACTCAGCAGGAGGTGTAGCTACGAGATAAAATGCCCCTGAGTTCCATCCCGAGTAGTGCAAAAATAAATAAATAAATAAATAAATACATAGAATAGAATAGAATAAAAATGGGGGCTGGGGTGTAACTCTGAGGTAGAATGCCCCTGAGTCCCATCCCCAGTACAGCAAATTAAAAAAAAAGGTTTTAAAAAAAACCTCAAAAGATAAGGTGTGGAGAAGCCAGTGGCACATGGATGTCATCGCAGTACTTGGGAGGCTGAGACAGGAGGACGGCAGGTTCAGCCTCAGAACTTAGTGACTCTCAGCAGTTCTATGAGACTCCGGTTCCTTCCTTCCTTCCTTCCTTTCTCCCTTTCTTTCTCTCTTTCTTTCTCCCCTTCCCTTCCTTCCTTCCTTTCTTCTTTCCGTGGTACTGGGGATTGAACACAAGAGCATTCTACCTTCTGTTTCAGAATAAAAGCCTTGCTTTAATATTATAAGGCACCCTGCAGGAACGCGACGTTGCCAGGTATTACTGGGACAGCACGTGCCCCAGCCAGTGACCCAGAGGCTGGGAGGACTTTTTAATGCCTCTGTTGGCACTTACAGTGCCCATCAGAACGTAGATCACAGCGATAGCGGCCTGCTCAAAGGACTTCTAACTTTCTCCTTGCTTGGAGCTGGTGACTGCCAACCATGGTCCTTTGGTAGCAGGACGGTTCCTCGCTAAAGACTCACACAATTCAATTTCATAATCTTTCTATCGCTCTATGTATATATGGGTGTTATTATATTGGAATAACACAGCAGAATGTTATTCAACCGTGAAAGGCAGTCCTGCCCGTTGCCACCACATGGACCAACTTTAATAAAGGACGTAAGCCGGCCAGCGACAGAAAGAAGGTCCCTGAGGTCGCCCGCGTGGGTACGCAGTCTCCTTAAGGAGTCAGGTGCGTGGAGCCTGGCGTCCGGGTGGGGTGCGAGCAGGGCCAGGCAGGGCAGGCGGGAGGTTGAAGACACAGTGTGGGATGCCGTGGGGGCCGACCGCCCGGCGTGAGGACCGTGGCATAAAGCATTTGGAAATCCTGTTAATAACTATATTTTGGCTGCTTCTGCCACAAAACAAACAATAAAAAGGGCTCACTGAGATGATGGGTGTGTTCACTGACTTCACTAGTAACCATGTTCCTGTGTGTTTGTACCCCATAATTGTGTGTGTGTGTGTGTGCGCGCGCGCGCGCGCGCGCGCGCGCGCGTATGCTGGGGGCACCCAGAGGGAACCCAGGGTGTCCTATCTCTAATCTATACCCCAACCCTATTTATTTATTTATTTATTTATTTATTTATTTATTGTGCTAGGGATTAAACCCAAGGACCTTCTACCTTGACGCCACACCCCCAACTCTTTCTTTTTTTTATTTGGAAACAGGGTATCCCTAAGTTGCTGAGGCTGGCCTCTGGCCTGGAATCTCCTGTTTCAGCCTCCTGAGTACTAGGGTTAGAGGCCAGTGCCATCATGCCCAGCCCCTAAGATCACACAGACATCTTAATAGACGAGTACCCCGGTGACACGTCTTTTGTCTCACTTTAGGACTTTATGCTCTAGGTGGGTGAATCTTACATGAATCATACCTCAATGAGACTGTTTAAAGGGAGATTTCAGTGGAAGAGTCGTGGAAATTAGGAATGGCGTGCATGAATAACGGTCGGTACACGTGGTGGCTGTTGGTCACCCTGATGGCCGCGTGGCAGCAGGGCCTGTCCCTGTGTGGGGAGCAGGGCTTGTCTCCCTTCACGAGAGTGACAAGACACGCCGGGCGTGGTGGGCACGCTTGTCATCCCAGCATTCAGGAGGCTGGGACAGGAAGATCTCGGTTTGCAGACGGCCTCAGCTACTTAGTGAGGCCCTTTGCAACTCAGTGAGACTCTGTTTCAAAGTAAAGAATAAAAACTAGGGCTGGGGGCATAGCTCAGAGGTAGAATGCCCCTGGGCTCCATCCCCAGTACCGCAAAAAAAAAAAAAAAAAAAAAAAAAAAAAAAAAAGACGCCTATTTCCCCAGCTCCCTGTGATGCCTGGGACAAGGTCTAGGCTCTGTCAGTCAAAATTCCTGGCCCTCTCTTTCTTCCCACCGCGCCCCATAAGAAGCTGGTGTGGTAAGGAAGGGGCGGTGACGCCCCCTGGGGTCCTGCCGTGAGGGGCCGGGTCTGAGGCAGCGAGAGTACAAGGGCGCGTGGGGGTGGGGTCTGTGGCCCCCACTCGGCTCTGCAGCCTTCAAAGGTGACTTGCCTGTGCCCGGGGATTCCGTGCGCTGCCTGGTATTTTTTGATGACGCTGTTCTTCCATTCACTAGAAGTGGTCTCTGTTGCTTGCAGTGCAGTACCCTGGTGATGTAACAGTGGGCCCCCGACTCGCAGGAGGCCCCGGAGGCGCAAGGTGGCTTCTTCTGGAGGAGATGTAACTAAGGCCAGAGACGGGGTGGGGGTAGGGGGCTGGCAGTGAGGACGGGCCATGGTGGTACACGCCTGTAATCCCAGTACTTGGGAGGCCGAGACAGGAGGATGGCAGGTTTGGGGCAGCCTCGGCAATGTAGTGAGACTCTCCGCAACTTAGGGAGACCCTGCTTCAAAGGAAAGAATAAAAAGGGGCGTGGCTTCATCTACTTAGAAGCAGCAGAGGGACCCTCGCTGGGCTGTGAGCTCTGGGTCCGTGTGGCAAGGGAGGTGAGGACGGAGGGATTGCATGACCCACCAGGAGGCGGCCGAGGTCAGTGGACACTGTGATGGCCACGCTGAGCATGCCGCCTCCTCTCCCAGGGGGACGACGCTGGCGTGCCTGCCGTCCCAGCGGACCACGGACCATGCCAGGCCTCTCTAAGAACCAGGGAGGCCACGTGCCCTGGGGCAGATGCAGGAAGCTCGGTGCCTGCCATTCCCAGAGCCGTTCCTTCGGCCTTGTGGCCCTGGTGTGTGTGTGTGTGTGTGTGTGTGTGTGTGTGTGTGTGTGTGACCAGGAGGTAGGCAATCTTTGAAGCTCTAAACACCAGCTGGCTGCGAAGGGTGAGAGAGACTTGAGGAAGGAGAGGGAGGGAGCGCAGGGGCTGGGGGAGGACTGACCCCAACTATGGGAGAAAGACGGGTGACACAGTCATCGCCATGTTGGTGGGGAGAGTCCTCCAGCCCCTGCACACTAGAGGGTTGGTGGCCCTAAGGTCAGAGCTCATGTCCTCTGTGCTAGTAAGAGGGAGGGAGGGAGGGAGGGAGGGAGGGAGGAGAGAGGAAGCACACCGCGCAGAGGAGAGGAGAGGAGAGCCCCGGTGCGGAGCTGGGGTGCGGAGCTGGGGAGCGCAGGCCCGGCTGGGCTCGGTGGGGCAGCTCCATGGTGGCCTTGTGGCCGAGGCAGGAACAGAGCTGCACCCGGTGACTCCAGGGGTGCCTAGCAGCAGAAGGGTTTGCCTGGTGACAGGTTGCAGCCTCAGCTCACTCCCAGGTCCAGGCAGGAGCTGGAGGGCCGAGGAGAGCAGAAAGGCTTTGCAGCCATCGCCAGGGACCCACGGATGCTGGGTTTGGTCCCCAGAGTCACAGGAAAGGCCAAGAGAGACCGGATATGCTTCTTAAAGCGCCGGCCGCCAAGTGGGCGAGGATGGAGGGAAATTGCCCAAGACTCAGAGATTTCGGCAAACCCAACGATGGAACTGTCCCCACCGTGTAGTGGAGGTGGCCGTTGCTGAGGCGGTTCCACGAAGAGAGGGCCTTGCTGTGGCGGTTCCACGAAGAGAGACTGCATTTCCATTTTGCTGACATCAGGAAATGTAAAACTAGTGAGAGAAATGGGGGTGCGGAGGGGAGCTGCTGGCTGATGGTGAAGGCCTGGGGCGGGGGCTGCTCATCCCTACCCCCCTCCTCAGGAGGAGGATGCCTGGGGATCCTGCCCCTAGGAGAAAGGCTTCCAGCCCAGCGTGGTGGCGCACGCTGGTAAACCCAGCACTTGAAAGGGGGAGACAGGAAGATCGCAGGTTCGCAGCCAGCTTCAGCACTTAGTGAGACCCTTTGAAACTCAGTGAGACCCTATTTCAAAATAAAGAAGAAAAATAGGGCTGGGAGTATAGGTCAGAGGTAGAATGTTCCTGGGTTCAAATCCCCAGTACAAGAAAGAAAGAAAGAAAGAAAGAAAGAAAGAAAGAAAGAAAGATTGATTCCCGTCTTCCTGCTGCTGACCTGGCGTGGCTTACCCCACATCAGCCCCATGCAGAGTCAGGGAGATACAGTTTCATGAAGGAAATTGAGAATTCTACAAGCCAAAGAAAAATAATTTGAAATGGGTGTTGGGCAGGAAAACACTGGGGGTAGTTTGGGGGTGGGGGGCACTGGAGATTGAACCCAGGGCTTTCCACCTCTGAGTTACATCACCAGTCCCTTTATTTTTTGTTTTGAAGCAGGATCTCACTACGTTGTTGAGGGCCTCACTAAGTTGCTGAGGCTGGCCTCACATCTGCAATCCTTCTGTCTCAGCCCCCCAATTATAGGGATTACAGACACGTGCCACTGTGCCTGCTGTTTTTTGGGGGGTACTGGGGATGGAACCCAGGAGCATTCTACCTCCAAGCTACAACTCTAGCCCTATTTTTTATTCTTTATTTTGAAACAGGGTCTCACTGAGTTGCAAAGGACCTCGCTAAGTAGCTGAGGCTGTCCATCCTCCTGTCTCAGCCTCCCAAATGCTGGGATTACAAGCGTGCGCCACCATGCCCGGTGTGCCAGCCATTTTAAAATAAATGATTAAAAAAATAGCCTGAAATGTAGCCAATACTGAATCATTTGAAGAAAACGATCAAGAGAAAATTTACAGATGGGGGCTGGGCGGAAAATTCAAGTACAGGATTTCAAAGAAAAACTTTAAGTAACATCTACCGAGGAATTCAGGAAGTTCCAGCAGTAGACCAATTGCAGTTTGCAAGGGTAAGCAGCCACCAAGATAAGGGTAAGCAGCCACCAAGATAAGGGGACTGAGTTTAAGAAAAAAGTACCAACCATGCAGGTCAGGCAAACAGAGGCAAACAGTTAATGACCAAGGCGGTAACTGCAGGGATTTGGCTACAGCGGGTCTCAAGGTTGCCAAAAGGCACTGTTACCCCGGCAGTGCAGTGGACCCGTCACCCCTGCCCGGCAGCAGCAGCTCTCAGAGAAACGTGTGAGGCACCTTTAAAGTGCATTCTCCATTCCAATGGTCGTAGAACTGGGAAATAAGGGCCCACGCCTGTAATCCCAGTACTTGGGAGGATGAGACAGGAGGATCGCAGGTTCAAGGCCAGCCTCAGCTATTGGTAAGATCTTCTGCAATTTAATGAGACCCTGTTTCAGAATAAAAAGGGCTGGGGGGGGGTTATAGCTTGGAGGTAAACCACTCCAGGCTAAATCCCCAGGACCCCTCCCATGGTCTACCTTTGATTTGATGAGTTTTTGCACGTCGGTATGAAAAAAGCGAATTCTTTTAATAGCCACTGGAGATCAGCGTGTCCCATTATGTGGAGTACACACACACACCTGTGCCCCATTTGGGGGAAGCGTCATGGTTTTTGACGAATGCCCGCTGCCGGCCGCACGGCGCTTCCCATTCCCTCCCTCCAGCTGACACCGCATGAATCATTTCGTGACGCGTCTTCACTTACACTGTGTGTTCCCGGGAGGATTCTGGGAAGTGCGCCTCGCTCTGTGACAGTCTCCTTGCAGCCGGGCTGGGGGTCGGCCGCCTCGAGGCGCGTGGCTGGGTGTCACGTGGGGAACGTTGTCATTTTAGCCATGGCTTTCCGGGACGCTGGGCCAGCCAAGCGTGTCGTTCCTCCCCGCTGCCAGGAGTTAAGCAGAAAGGATCTCCTTTAATTTTCCTTTTTTTCATTATTAACGAAGTCGTGCCTGTTTGCACGCTCAGAGTCACTTGGAGGAATGAATTTTTCCTCTGCTTTGTCAGCCCCCCTGCTGGCTCTCGTCACAGCCTGTGTGTCTATTAACGTTTTAGTGGAAAAGGGTTAACATTCTTCGCATATCAAGCATGTGAACCTTTTGTGTAGAAGAAAAATTATAAACATTTGCCCCAGCTGTCTTTTAACTTAATAACTTGATCAAACAAAAGCTGCTTTTGTACGTGTATAATTTTTTTGTGTGTGTATGGTACTGAGGATGGATTCCAGGGGCATTCTACCTCTCAGTTACATACCCAGCCCTTTAAAAAATTTTTTTTTAATTTGCAATATGGTCTCACTAAGTTGCTGAGGCAGGACTCAAACCTGCGATCTTCCTGTGACAGCCTCCAAAGTAGTGGAATTAAACCTGTATGCCACCACACCTGGCTCAATGTAAAATTTACACAAGACATAACATTTCCTGGGTTCAATCCCTAGGACCATACACAACTCTACCTCTGAGCTACACTACACACCCAATCTTTTTTTTTTCTTTTCTTTTCTTTTTTTTTTCAGTACTGGGGATGAATCTCGGTCATTCTAACTCCAAGCTATTCCCCAGCCCTATATTTTTTAATTTTATTTTTAATTTATCTATTTATTTCCTCTCTCTCTCTCTCTCTCTCTCTCTCTCTCTCTCTGTGGGGTGTGTGTGTGTGTGTGTGTGTGTGTGTGTGTGTGCGTGTGGTACTGGGGATGGAACCCAGGGGCTTTTCTACCTCTGGGCTACACTCTGCAACCTATTTTCTATTTTATTTGGAAACAGGGTCTCACTAAGTTGCTGAGAGCCTCACTCAGTAGCTGAGGCTGGCTTTGAACCTGCGCGATCCTCCTGTCTCAGCCTCCCAAGCGCGGGGATTACAATTGTGCACCACCACGCCCGGCCTTATTTTTTATTTTACAACAGGGTTTCACTAAGTTGCTGAGAGCCTCACTCAGTAGCCGAGGCCGGCCTCGACCCTGCGACCCTCCTGTCTCAGGCTCCCGAGTGCTGGGATCACAAGCTGCCCCCACGCCCGGCCTTTTAGGTCTTCCTTTTTGTTATCATTCCATGCATAATAGTCTGTTTACACGGGTCAGCTTGTTCCTGTTAATTGAATGTGGAATTAATGATTTTGTCATTTTTGTTGCTGTGAATTACGCACTTTTCTCAATTATGCTCTAAGTATATTGAAACACAATATTTTAATATTGAAACGCAATATTTTAAGCTGTAACAATAAAGCTAGCACTTGCTGGACTCGGCTTGGGCACCAGGCACATGTGAACGAGACCCAGATGAGACCGAGTCCCAAGCCCCCGCAGGCCGGGCTTGCGCGTGACGGGTTGGAGATGGCGCCCGGACCTTTACTCATGGCCACACGGCACTGGGGCTACAGCATCACGTCCATCCTTCAGACAGACTGGCAGACAGGCGGCACCTTCACCACTTGACAGGGTTTCTCTAAATTGCTGAGTGTGATCCTCCCGTCTCAGCCTCCCAAGCACTGGGCTTCAGGCGCGGGCCACTGCACCTGGCTGGCCTGCACTTCTCCTTGGTGAGACGTAGGACCACCAGCCACCCTTCCCTCGGAGGAAGTCAGCGAAGGTGTCTGACTGCCGAGTCAAGCACCCAATTTCTGGGTTTCTCAGGGTATTGACCAAACATAGCGTTCATTTTAATCTCTTGCTGAAATAAACAGCACCTACAGAAGATAACTCTGTCTCTGCGTCTGCCAGCCACGGCTGCAATTTCCTCTAGTACCCGCGAGAGCGAGGCTGAGTGGAGGTTCTGAACGCTTCCCTGCCTTCGCCTGCAGGGTGTTTGCGGGGTGCACCACGGCTCAAACGGAAGGCGAAGGGTCCTTCGAGTCAGGCCAGAGCAGCCGGTGCTGAGCACCTGGGGCAGCTCCGGGTCTGGGTGGAAGGAGATAATGGGTGACGGGAAGGGAGCCCCTGGGTGAGTCTGGGCTGCAGGATGCTGGAGTCCAGGCCCCAGGTGCAGCGGGGCCCGTTCCAGTACACAAACCTGGCTGGCTTTGCAGAAATACCTCCGGAAGCCTTTCACCTTGTGAGCTGCGTGCAGGACGCAGACGCGTCATCTCTGACTCTGAGTCGAACGGTGGTCGTGGTTAGAATGCGTTTCACAGCCTGCTGCCTCCGGTGCTCATCGCCTGCTAGCCGGGTCCTGGCCAGCCGCCGCCCCGAAGCCTGCTCCACCCCGGCCTTTGCAGTGGCCGCCATTAGCTGGCTCGGGGTCCTGACCACTTTTAGCATATATATGCCCCTGCTTCCCACCCGCCTGGATTTCCCCCTTTATTTGGGCACTGTACTCATGTTTACCACTTAATCTGAATGAATAAAGATGCCTGCTGAAAGGCATGCCATCTGCGGCGCTGGGTCGAGACACGCTCTGTCTTTTTGGGGGTGCTCCGCGGCATTTTCTCTTCTGTGCAGAGCCGCCCCCTTCCTGGTCTTCCCTGGGCCTTTTGGACACGCTTTGAGATGGATTCAAACCATCAGCTACTTTTGTCTGGGGAAGTCATGTAGTCAGTATAGACATCTCCGTTTTCCTTGGCTTGAGCAAGATAGGTTTAGTAGGGAGCATTCTGGCCTGCCCTTCTTTAAACGTTCTGCTTCTACAGAGACTGTTACTCAATTTTCTTCGACTATTCAATTGCCCCCCCCCCCTGGGCACACACACATATGCACAAAATAGTTTTGAAGAACAGGGCCAAGCACGCTAATGAAACCTGCTGCAGAAGCTGGGGACCCGGTGCAGAGACTGCAGACAGCAGAAATCTCTAAAATCAGATAGGAATGAGGCGAGAGAGAAGAGGAAGCCGACATTTGGTAGAATGAAGGCGTCTGAAGGACTGAAGGGCCAGCGTTGCAAACAAGAATGAAACGAAGCCGGGCGTGTAATCCCTGCGCCTGGGAGGCTGAGACAGGAGGATCGCGCAGGTTCGAAGCCAGCCTCAGCTACTTGGTGAGGCTCTCAGCAACTCAGCAAGACCCGTTTCAAAATAAAGAATAAAGAAATAGGGCTGGGGGTACAGCCCGGAGATAAAATTCCACTGGGTTTAATCCCCAGTACTGAAAAAAAAAAAAAAAAGAAACAAAGAAAAGAAAAAAAAAAGAAACGAGTAAATCAAGATAAACAAAGGAAGAATAAAGGTCAACAAAAATAAAATACAAAGAAAACCAGAGGAAGAGAAGGAAGTAGACGGTTAGAAATGGCAGGTAGAGTTGAAATAAAACAAAGTACAAGCATGAAAGGAAAGAAAGAGCATTTCAGAAAGTTTCCACCTGAACACGCCATGGGTCCCTAGGTCCAAGCCAAGCCGGCGTCAGCCGCACAGGAGTGGGCCGCGCACGAGCTCACACTTGTGAACCACTGCCTAAAAACGAAACACCAAGCTGTGGATTCCTAGAAACATCTGGCCTTCTGTCCATGAGGTTTAACCACCGGACCCTGGGTGGTCAGCAAACATCTGGGGGGGGGGAGAGGCCACGAAGAGCGGCTCAAGCGATGGCCATCAGACCAGGGATTCAGAGCCACCCGGTCTCAGCGTGGTGAGCTGGAGTGCCCCGGGGCTGCTTGGCGGGGAGCCTGCCTTTCAGCCTGAGCTTCCGGAGCTCCTCCGTCTTGCAGCTTCTGGCTGGGTGAACCCTGGAGACATACATTTACTTATATTTATTTACTTATTTATCATGCAGTGCTTGTCAACTCTGAAGATCAGAATATGCTTCCAAAAATCTAAAATGTCCATTTGTTTTGAAGGGGGGTTACTGGGGCTTGAACCCCAGGGGCATTACTCCCAACCCCTTTAAAATTGTTTTTGAAGGGTGTGTGTGTGTGTGTGTGTGTGTTTCTGGGAATGGAACCCAGGGGCATTCTAGCTTCGAGCTACACCTCCAGCCCTGTTTTGTTTTGAAACAGGGTCTCAATGAGTTGTAAAGGGCTCACTAAGTGCCTGAGGCTGGCCATGAACCACAATCCTCCTGTCTCAGCCTCCTGAGTGCTGGGATTATAAGCATGCGCTGCCGCGCCTGGCTTAAAAAAGGGTTTTAACTAAGTTGCTGGGGTTCACCTCAGACCTGCACTCCTTCTGTGTCAGTTTCCCAAGTACTGGGATTGCAGACGTGTGCCGCCATGACAGTTCAAATGTCAACTTCATTTTGAAAAACAGGAGTCCTAGGTCCTGGAACTTTGTTCCAGCACTGTGTAAAGGAGAGCCACGCTCCCCTGGTGGGGTGTTTCCTGTCCTTGTGCCTCAGTCCACACTGGGCTCACCTCCTGAGCGCGCATTAGCTAGTTTGCAGCTGTGCCTACAGACACAGCGTAGAAAACTCTGGACACAAACGCTTGAAGCACTGCAGCTGCGGGGGTCTGCAGACCCATCTTAGTAGGGAGAAGCCACAGTCTTAGCTACTCTTACTCCTAAATCTGGTGATCAGAGAGTATGTTTGTAAGCAAATGAAAACTCTCTTGCTGGGAGTTCTCTTCCCTGGCACCTGTGCCCATCCTGACCCCACACAGAGAGAGACAGGCCACCCAGAGCAGGAACTGCTGGCTTTGGGCTGGGGGTGCAGCTCAGTAATAGGGTGCTTTCTTGGTTTGCTCGAGGCCAGTTCTACCTCCAGCACCTAACAGCAACACAATAGTTTGACGCCATAGTTTGACCAGAACCTTCTCTTCCCAGCAGTCTGGTCACAGCCCTGCTCCACCCCACGAGGCTGCTGACAGCCTCCCCAGCCCAGGACTGCTTCAGCAAAGCCTGCCCGCTGCAGACGTCCAGGAAGCCCAAGGGCCACCACCGCTGGGTCCTGGGGACAGCGCCTTCTATTGCTGAGCGGTTTCCCAATCACCAGGAGGAGCTAAAGAGTTATTTTCCAAGCTGCTATTGCAGTTTATGCTTCCTCTCTGGTTTCCGAGCGAGATGGCTATAAAAGTGAAGGATACGGGCCCAATCTAAATCCTAGGGAAGTCGAGGGCTCGAAGAACGCACTCTCCTCTCCTCTGGCTGCCTGGGGTGAACGCTCCAGGCTCTGTCCTGGCAGATCTCTCTAGAGGCATCTCCCCAGTCAGCAGCAGCAGCAGCGTCGGAGTCTTACGTTTTTCCTATGTGGCAGGAGGAGGGGACATTACGGGAAGGGCTAGCTGCATTTCTGACCCTGCCAAGGGTAACTAATTACGGATATAGTTTTGACCTCATCTTAGAGGGTTTCAAAAGTACAAACAGGCATCGTGAGGTTCTGGAGGAAATTACCAGCAAGCGAGAGAAAGGTAGAGACGATGAACCAGGATCAGAACTCATTTTCAAGGAGCTAAGTCGATTCTTTGGAATAAGCGCATAATAGAGGGGGGCGTGGTCCTGGGGGTGGTCCGGATCTGGGAAAAGGAGCCAGGGTGGAGAAGATGCTAGAGCCCAAACTGCACGTAGAAGTCTCGGGGGCCTTCTTGGGAAAGCTGTACTTGACCAGTGAAGTAACGGAGCGCGATGAATAACTTCGAAACATCGTTCTTTAGATACCATGCATGTTCATTTCTGGAACGGACAACGGGGACATCTAGAAAGCCGCACGCTCCGCCAGTGTTTCCTGGCGAGGGTGGGCGCTCGGGGCGCCTCCCGCGCGTGGTCTACTCTCGACTTTCGCGTTTGCTTTTTAAAGACCGGAGGCGAAAACGCAGCCGAAAGCCGGAGGCGCGCGGCCCGGCGCCCACGCGGTCCGGGCGAGCCGGAGGAGGGCCGGCCACCTGCCAGGCTCCCCATCTGGGCCGCCAGGAGGAGCCGGCGCGGCCCCTCTACTCATCTGGACGCGGGGATCCCGGGCGCGACCCCCTACGACTCTGCGGCCACCGAGGTGCCTCCTCCTGCCGCCCCGCTTCTGCGCGCCGGGGCGGGCGCGCTCCACGGGCCGGCGGGCGGCGCCCACGGCCCTCCGCGGCCGCTCCACGTGGCCGGGCAGCGCCCCCGCCCTCCCCGCCGGGTCCCATCGGGGCCTGGGGAGCCAGAAAGCTCCGCGGAGGCCGGGCCCGGCGGCGGCGGGCGGGCCTCGGCCGGCCTTGCGCAACCCGGGCGGCGGCGGCGACGGAGGGGACGCGGACCGCGGCCGGGGGCGAGGGGGCGTGGCCTCCGAGAGCCCGCCCCCGCGGGCGCTGGCCATTGGCGGCGGGCGCGCGGCGAGGGGAGAGGCGTGGCCTCCGAGGCCCGCCCCCGCGGGCGCTGGCCATTGGCGGCGGGCGCGCGGCGAGGGGCGTGGCGTGGCCTCCGAGAGCCCGCCCCCGCGGGCGCTGGCCATTGGCGGCGGGCGCGCGGCGAGGGGCGTGGCCATGGGCGGTGGGCGCGCGGCGAGGGGCGTGGCGTGGTCTCCGAGGGCCCGCCCCCGCGGGCGCTGGCCATTGGCGGCGGGCGCGCGGCGAGGGGCGTGGCGTGGTCTCCGAGGGCCCGCCCCCGCGGGCGCTGGCCATGGGCGGCGGGCGCGCGGCGAGGGGCGTGGCCATGGGCGGCGGGCGCGCGGCGAGGGGCGTGGCGTGGCCTCCGAGGGCCCGCCCCCGCGGGCGCTGGCCATTGGCGGCGGGCCGGGGCGGGTGCGGCGCGGCGATTGGGGCCCGGGCCGCCCGTCACGGCGCGGGCGGGGCGACGCAGCGCGGCGCTCGGCTCTGACCTACTAACACACATCTCCCGGCGCGGCCACGGCGCCCGGACCGGCGCCGCTCCCTCCCTCCCGCGCCCTCGCCCGCCGCCCTCCGCCCGCCTCGCCCGCCGGCCGCGCCGGGACCGGTAAGCGCCCCGCCCTTCCCCGCTCCTCGCGGCCCTGGGCCCGGCCGCGCCCGGGGCGGCGGCGCGGCGATCGCTGCGGAAACTTTTGCGGCCGCGGCGCCGAGCGCTGCCCGCGGCGGTTGCATAATGTCCGCGGCCGGGGCGGCGGGCGGGCGGCGGGCGGCGGGCGGGAGCGCCCTGACATTTCGCAATCCGGCCGCGCGGCGCCGGGGCCGTGATTTGGCCCCGCGGCGGAGGGCGCGATCCTCGCGGCGGCGGGCGCGTCGGGGCGACCCCAGGAGCGGCGGGGCCGGGCCTCCGCGCGCCCGGTCCTCCGGGGCCGGACCTCGTGACGCCCCTCCGCGCCGCCCGCCGCATTGTCACCGCTGGCGGAGGCGCGACGACACGGCGGGTCGCCGAGAGTTTCCTGGAAATGTGGCATTATGTAACCGCCGGGTCGGCCGGCATGGGCGCGGAGGGGGAGCTAATTACGTGATTTTATAATCTCGCTACAAAGACAGTGCGGCCGTCTCGGCGTGGAGGAACGTCACTGTAACGGGCTTTTTTCTCTTTTCTTAAGATATTTTAAACGGGGACGTAGACCAACGGCCGAGCGCCGAGCTCACTCGGGGGGCTGCCAGATGTGTGTCTTTTTGCCCCAAATGAAGCGTGGGCCCTTCTAAATTTAGCCCCGTCGCATTTTAACCATCGTGGCCTCCGTGCTATTTCTGGTGTTTTCTCCAGGGCGGCGTGCACATGCAAGTTCAAGGCCATTTGCTGTAGTTTTACTCCACGCCTTCGCCTTCCCAGACCGCCGATAAGATTGTATTTTTAGGAAGGCATTTCGCAGCGCCCAGTGACTCGCTGGAAGCCGGCTCCCATTTGTCTTTTTAAAGGACACTTTGGGGGGCCGCCGATCCCCGAGAACAGCGGGGTGGCCCCGCGTCACCGGGCGCGCCTGGCCTTTGCAAGTGGCCGGCCAATGAGGTCACAAGTGTCCCTTTCGCCCGGTGCCCCCTCCCCCTGGCCAAGCGTGACCGGCTGCACACGGATATAGGTTAGTAGATTATTTTTGGTCTAGATAACCTAGTTCTTTTCCTGTGGCGGTAGAGGGGTTTGGGAATTGCCCAGATAGTCGATTTCTTACGAGGCGCTCGCCTGGGGTGATTGTGTATGGATGTGCATATTCGAGCGTGTGTATAAACAGGTATTTTTTTCATAACGCAGCATTTAGATATTTGAAGTGCAGTGTTATTTCGGGAGGGGGGGGGACGTACTAAATTCGCCCCTGGTACAAATCATATTATTATCCCAAACGATGAGCAGTCGTTTTCCAAGGAGCAAGGCTTGCCCCAGGCCCCCCAGCGTCAGACCCCGACCCACTTGGCGGGCTCGGTGGGAGCCCCGGGCCTCCAGCGGATCGCGACCTCCGGGGGCGCCCCCTCCCGGGCCGGGGTGTGCGGGGAGCGGGCCGGGCGCGCCCTGGGCGGCCGGGGCCGCGGCGGCTCGCTCCCCCCGCCGCATTCCTTTGTTCTGGCGCGGGGGTCCTCGCGGCGCCCGCCGAGGCCCCGCTGCGCCGCCCACCCGGGGAGGCGGTCCGGGGAGGCGCGGAGCGGCGCGGGGGCGCGGCCCCTGCCTCGGGAGGGTCGGGGCTCCTCCTCGGCTTTGCGGGAGAGCCTCCCCGGCCGCGGACACCTTTGTCCCCGCCTCCCCTTGTGTTCGAGAGCCCAGCGTTTCTCCAGTCTTGGAAGTGAGAAAGCCTCCCGGTGTCCGCAGAGCCCCGAAGATGGGGCGAGGGCGCCCGAGGATGGAGCCGGTGGGCCCCGCCTGAGTGTGGCCGGCCGACCTCCTGTTACGCGGTCAGCCTTTAACGGGAACTTGGGTGTCCCAAGTGCAGGATAGACCCAAATCAGAAGGCAGCCAGGCAGGTCGCTGTCCCGCCAGAAAAGCACTCGGTGCCGGCCTGGAGACTTCCCAGATAGGACACGCAGTACGTTGGTGGGCTCCGGACACGCAGCCTGGCCGCGGGGAGGGCATCGGTGCTGTCTGCTCTTTGTTGAGACAGAAGGTCCCGAGGAAGAGCCCATCAGACCCCCCCGTCCCTAAACAGCTTCCCGGTTAGGACGGCTGCTACTTGGAGACCAGGCCCTGGCAGGTGCACGCAGAGGGGATGGACCCGCAGGGCCTGGCAGCTGGAGGAACCCCCTGCTCTCCTAGCCCTGCAGCTGGCCAGGAACCAAAATTCAGAGGGATAAATTCACCTGCGTAGTAAGGTTGGCGTGGACTTTAAGCCTGCAGAGATCTTTCTTGAGATAATTTTTTGTTCCGATAATGATGAGCCGCTTTCTTCTGAAAACTGCCCATTCCTCAGAGAATTCTAGACAGGATCATGCTCCCAGATCGTTGGGTGAGGATGAGTTAGTGACGGCAGGAACGCTTGGCTTTTCCCAGGCCTAGAACTTTCCGTGACATGTGTTCTTGAGCCGGCGTGATCTGTACTTTGCAACTCTGGGGTGAGATCAGGCATGGCGGGGGAGCTGCCCTGGATGTCTCTGCGTGGTTGGAAACTCAGGCCCACCCCCTGAGACTGCTGACAAAGGGCAGTGCTTCACTAAGAGTGGAGGACGTCCTCGGGTGGTGGCACACTCCTATAAGCCAGTACCTGGGAGGCTGAGACAGGAGGATTGCGGTTCGAGGCCAGCCCCAGGAACTTGGTGAGACCCTGTTTCAGAAGTGAAAAGGACTAAGAGTGGATCCTAGGCAGCCATTCTAGAACGTCGGGGAGTTGGATCCCCCAGCAGAGGAGGGAGGGCTGCAGAAAAGGCTCGCACAGGCGCACGAGGAGACTGGCCAAGTAGTTAACCGTGCTGCAGGTGCCCACGGCGCGGAGGGCCCTGGCCTCATCCCCGTTTTGTGGAGGAGGAAGCGGAGGCGCCCACACCTGGGTGGACAGCCCCTGCCCGGCGCTCGGAGGGGCTGTGGTGTGGCCCCGGCCCTCCCTGTTCTGCCCTTCAGTGAGAGTGGGTGCGGGCGCCCTTTCCTGCGCTCCGCTCACCTCGCCGAGGTGCAATTATAACCGCACGGTAAAGCAGCGACTCGAAAACCCAGCCTTCTGTGAGGCCCTTTCCCACGCGGAGCGGAGCGGAGAGCCAGCCCCCGGGCGGCTGACTCACCTGGACTCTCCTAGCTGACCTTGCAGTGGTCATTAGAGTCAGTGCCGAGATGGAGCGCGATTGAAGCCGGGATGGAAAAGGCGGAGTCATCGTGCCTGGACTTTATTTTTACCCGAGTTAAAAATCACACGTACTTCATTATTTCCATTGTACTCCAGATGGCATTGATGTTGTGGAAGGTTGTTTATTTTTAATTTGTATGGAGGAATGCGCACACTTGGGAGTCACTCAGTGCAACAGAAACAATGTCATTGAAATTTCCTCTGCTGTCCATCTCTTGTTTTTGAAAGGTATGCCTGCATTTCACTAGATTAACACATTGTTTGGCATCCTGTTATTTTTCTAAATTATGTTTGCGTTGATTTGAGTCCAGAATGGACTGGTTGTGTGAGAATGGTGAAGACATTGACCTTTGATCACGGACATTACATAAGAGTTACTCAGTTTCAAAATGAATTTTTATGACCGCCACCCCCAGTTCTCGCTCGTATTTCTTTGCAGATACCTTCCCTGTAGTTAGGTTTTCTCATGTGACTTTAATTTGAGAATATAAGCTTGTTTTTTCAGTTTAGTGGGGGTCTACCAGATGCCGTCCTTTACAATCTGTGCTTGGAGGACCCAGTTTCATCGGAACCGGTGATACTTACAAGCCTTTAGTTATCAGAACTTGTGTCTTTTCTTACCTGTCTAGGGATGGTAAGCCTTAACAGCCTCCAAAGAAACCCTAAAAATAAACATATTTTAAAGCCCCACTCTGTCCATAAGGCAGTGATAAAAAACATCACCTTTGCGGTCACCTGCTGATCGGGAGAGAACCAGAAGTTCAGACGCCAGCTGGAGTGTCCGGGCGCCCGGCCGGCCGCTCTCGTCAGCACCGTGCACACTGACCGCGGCCCTCCACACAGCCCAGCCGCGCTGCCACGGGCAGCGTCCCTTAAGGTGTCAGAGGAGTTGTGGGTTGATCGGTTATTTTTCACATGTTTCAAGAATACGAGCAGTCCCTGTTTTGAAGTTTCCACGGATGATTACAGAGCCGTCCTCCGTACCCCGTTCCTCCCGCTCTGTGGGTACCGGCACTGTTCCTCGAGCCGCGAAGTTGATCACTCCCTGCAGTCCTTAGAGTAATCTCACTGTGCGTGAGGTTACGGTGGCCGCGGATGCAGAATGTCGAGTCACACTGTTTCGTGTTTCAGTCGCCGGGTTGCATCAGGGCCCTAAAGAGATGCAATCTTGTCATCATACTTGAGTTGGGAACTCATTTTCAAGCCGTCCTTTGTTGAACTTGAAATGTTTTCATTTATGGTAAACTGGATCCGCTCTGGACACATTTATTTACAGATGTTCCCAAATAGAAAAAAGTAGGTCAGTTTGTGACTGATAGAACAGGCGCTGGCGGAGTGCGAGCGGGCTTCTCTGCGGCAGTGCTCCCTGGTCTGGCTGGAGCACACCCCGCCGTAACTTCTGCTCACGAGACAGAGCTGTCGTGTGGGTGTGCGGCCTTAGCTGGACGTGTAGGCCAGCGTGGCTTCCTCAGTGGACACAGCCTCTTCGTTTTCAGCTGTCGCGATTAGAAAAATCCCCTTTTCAGAGTGTTTTCACCCTCCTCCTCTGGTTTCTCACGTGAATTCTTTGATTATTTTATCTTGCTTTTAGACACTAGTTTTTTTTTTTTTAACCCGTAGAAAGTAAAGCATTTCATTAATGCAGATGCCCTAGATTCTGTCCGCAGTAAGAAAATGTAGGTTAACATTTTGCTAGTATCGCACATTAACAGTTGGAAGAGCCTGACGTGGTGGGCTTTTTGATTTAGTTTTTAATGAAGATGGCACTGTACCTAAAACCAGCAGCTGCCTAACTCGCTGGAGATTTGGTTTACAGTTTAACACAGCACGGTTTACCTTGGAAACTCTTTTGAAAAACTGTTATCTATGTTAACATGTGAGAGAGTAAACAATACAAGAGAGAGAGAGAGAGGAAAAAAACAGGAAAAATAAGGTATGTCTGTAAAAAAATCTTTTCAAATCATTAAGCACATCAGATTATATTTCATCTTTCATTGACAGGATTTTAAAAAAATAAAATACAAGCTCGTAATTCTAGTACTGGGGAGGCTGAGACAGGAGGATCACAGGTTCATGGCCTGCCTCAGCAACATAGGGAGACCCTATTTCAAAATAAAGAATAAAAAATAGGGCTGGGGGTATAGCTCACAGGTAGATGCCCCTGTAAGTAAATAAGTATATTAGTTCGTCAAAATACACGATGGACCTAGTGCGGGGGCACGTGCATGTCATCCTAGCACTTGGGAGGCTGAGAGTGTGAGCAGAGCCTCTGCAGTTCAGTGACACCCTCAACTTAGTGAGACCCTGTTTCAAAGTAAAAAAAATAAAGAGCCGGGTGTGGTGGCGCACGCTTGTAATCCCAGCATTTAGGAGGCTGAGACCGGAGGATCGCAGTGTGCAGACAGCCTTAGCTACTTAGTGAGGCCCTCTGCCGCTCAGTGAGACTCTGTTTCAAAATCAAGAATAAAAAATAGGGTTGGGGTTGTAGATCGGAGGTAGAATGCCCCTGGGTTCCATCGCCAGCACCCTCCCACCCCCCAAAAAATAACTATATATATATATATATATTTATTTATTTATTTATTTATTGTGTGTGTGTGGGTTTGGGGATGGAACCCAGGGGCATTTGGCCTCCAAGCTTCATCCCCTGCCCTATTTTTTTATTCTTCATTTTTGTAACAGGGTCTCACTGAGTTGCAGAGGGCCTCACTAAGTGGCGGAGGCTGTCCACGAACCGCGATCCTCCCGTCTCAGCCTCCCGAATGCTGGGATTACAAGCGTGCGCCACCACACCTGGCTAATAATAATAATAATAATTATAATAGGACCAATTTGTAGCAAAACTTACCCTTTACGGAGATGATTAGTAAAAAAAACTTCCCAAGTGGGTTTTAAGGTCTAAACTGCCAGTAAGATTTTAGTTATTTAAAAAAAAAAGCTCATTCTTTTCTGTTCTTACAGAGTTTGAACTGTCAAAATCACTTCTGAGGGAGACGGGGTGGGGACTAGAGACACGGTTCTATCACCAGTAGCTCCTTGGGTAAATGTGAGGTTGTATTTGTTTAGAGTGTGTTCTGAATCCTGTTTTACGTTTAATTAAAAGCAACATTTAGGTTGCTTGACCTAAATAAGTTTTAAAAATTGGGGCTTATGAAATGCAACTCCCGCTGGCTGTAGAGGCACGCACCTGTAATCTCAGTGCTTGGGAGGCTGAGATAGGAGGACTCCAGCTTTGAGGTCAGCCTCAGCAACTTAGTGTGGCTCTATTACGAAATAAAAAATAAAACATAAAAAGGACTGAGGGTGTAGCACAGAGGCAAAATGGTCCTGGATTCAATCCTTAGTATAAACAGAAAAACAAAAAGCAAAAAAGCAACTCCTGTTGTATCAACAGTGATAAATTATAAGATGAAAAGCTATCAGGCAGTAGGGAATCTTTACCTTAGGTATGAAAAACTATGCCAGCTAGCAAGCAATGACTCCCACGACTCAGTTTCTCTCTTTTCTTTGTGTTTTTAAGAAACAGCCATATCATGTAATGGGTATAATGAAGTCAATGTTGCTGAGTGCGCAACATCATGGAATTGGCATTTAGTGTCAGTTATTCACCAAAACAGAAACATAAGCAGTGACTAATGTACCCGGCACCAACTGTGGGTTTGAAAAGATGACGCACAGATGAAGTCATTGGTAAATTAATCATACAGGAAAATATTGGGATTTGAAATAAGGTCTCTGGGCGAGCACAAACAGCGGCGTTTGGAGAAGCCCTGGGCGCCCCTGGCCGCCTGGAAGGTTAAGGGGCGCAGGCAGGGCCGCGTCTGCTCCTGGTGCTGCCCGGCCTCCTCCGCCCCCTGTCTCTTAGCCTCTCCCTCTACGGCATTAGAGGGTCAGAGGCACACCTCTCCCGTGTTGAGAACTGCCGCTCACGCACTCCTCCTCGCCTTCCCTTTTCCTTTTCCTTTTCTTTTTTGGCCTGGGATTGAACCGGGCCTTCTACCTCTGAGCTGCACTCCCAGCCCTGTTTTACTTGTTTTGAACAGGGCCTCGCCGCATGGCCGAGCCCGGTCTAGATAGAGCTGTGATCCTCCTGCCGCAGCCTCTGAGTCCTGGTGACACGCGTGTGCCACCACGCCTGACTTGATTAAAGACATAAATCGCCGGTGACAGTGCCATGGTTCTATTTCTTTTCTTCCATTTTAACCTAGATAGGCTCCAGGAGATGAAAGTGTGAGCAGAGACAGGAGCACGAAGAGGACGCTCTCTCCACTCCTGGAAGGAGGCCGGGCTGTGGCCGGCTGCGCGGGAGGTGGCCAGCGGCTCTGCAGGCCTCGACGGCTCAGGACCGCGCCTGTGGGCCCGGCCACTGGGCGGGCGTGCCTCCGAGGGCAGGGAAGCAGCCTGGCTGTGTGTGGGGGGCCTGGGCCAGGATCCAGCGGTCCTGCTGGAGAGCCCCGTGGCCCCAGGCGGCCCCCACCACGGCTTCCTTTGCTCATCTGAAAGTGGAGGTTGGGAAGGCTACCGAGAGGAAGCGGGTCCGGGCTGGGTGCCGCTGTCGGTGCTTCTGCTCCCAGGACGCCCTGAGTTGGTAGGACCCTGAGCACGTACCCCGTTCTTTTGGGGTTTTTTTGGTGGTACTGGGGGTGGAACCCAGGGGCTTTTCTACCTCCGGGCTATACTCCCAGACCTATTTTATATTTTATTTGGAAACAGGGTCTCACTAAGTTGCTGAGAGCATCACTAAATAGCTGAGGCTGGCTTCGAACCTGTGCGATCCTCTTGTCTCAGCCTCCCAAGCGCAGGGATTACAAGTGTGCGCCACCACGCCCGGCTACCCCGTTCGTTTTTGAAAGCGTACTTTTATTTGTGCGTGGTAAGGACACAGCAGTGAGGTCGAGGGTGGTCAGAGCTACAACCACACACACTGCTCTCGGCACGTTCCAGCCCTTCCCCACCTGGACGCACGGCACCGAGGTGGTGTCAGCGATCGCCTGTGTACATGGTGTGTGTACACGGCCTTCAGCAGTCGCCTTCAGCTGCACCTGGCTCTGCGTGCTCCTGCAGCGTGTGGGCTCTGGGGGTCTGCTGTGTCCTCTTCTCACTCCCCGCCCCAGCCTAGCTCAGGCCTCCATTTGTGTTGATAAACCAAGCGATGAGGAGGAGAAACTGTCCCTGAGTCAGGTGGCTCCGTCAGAGTTCAACCGTATTGAATGAAAATCCATCTGAAAAGCGTTTTGGTTGTGACACTTGCCGTCTGTGGTGAAGGAACGGGTGACATCGCTCAGTGTCGAGTGTCTGATAGCTTCGGTTTGTTGCTAGAGGGTCCAAGTGCGCTTCAGTTTGCACCCTGAAGCCCCTTGCAGCGCAGTGGGACACGAGACAGGAAGCGGATACCTGCCGTGTGTCCCTCCCCACGGCGCACAGCGCGCAAACGCCGCCATCCCACAGATATTGCAGATGGCACTACAGGAAACATCCCGAGCCCATGTTCGGTGCCCCGATTCGCTGTAGAGGCAGTGAGGGGCAGGAGCGCCAGAGCAGCAGTGGGTGCATCAGGTTGGAGGAGACGAAATGGGGCTGAGACGGGAGGGTCGCAGGCGCAAAGCCAGCCGTGGCAGCTTAGCCTCAGTCTCAGACATAAGAAGTAGATTAGGGCTAGGGGTATAGCTCAGAGACAGGCACCCGCCAGGCACCCCGGTGAGACAGGGACGCCCCCAAACAGAAACCTGCTGTTAGTAGTCACAGCCTGAGCTAGGACTCACTGTTTCCTGGACTGTGTTGTCTCACTGTAACGGACAGAGCATGGCAGGAGGCCTTATTTTTATTTTATTATTATTACTTTGTGGGGGGGTACCTAGGATTGAACCCAGGGGTGTTCTACCTCCGAGGTATACCCCTAGCCCTTCTTTTTATTTTTGACCTTGAAAGAGGGTCTTGCTAGGTTGATGAGAGTCTCACTACTTGCGGAGGCTGTCCTCAAACCTGTGGTCCTCCTGCCTCAGCCTGCCAAGTCCTGGAGTTACACGATGCGCCACCACACCCCATTTCATCCTTATGATCTTGAAATTATTACGTCATGCCTTCTGTGCATATTGGGGAAGCCCAGAGGAGCTAGCGGCTTTTCAATTGATAAAATTAAACTTGGGCAGTCAGCACAGACTCCGCCTCGGCAAGAGAGACTTGTGACGGCCAGGCGGAGCGCGCTCTGCAGACTGCTTCGTGAAAAGCCTCACCGCCCGGGAAGCTGGGCGGAGACCCGTGGCCAGAAACGCAGCCCCGGCGCCCGGTGAGGCTGGCGGGGTGCGGCGTGCAGAGCGGATGCCGGGCCGCCTGTGGGTGCTCAGTGCTGTGTACTCTGGAGGCCTGGGTGTGCGCGGACACACACACGCACAACCCCCCAACATCAGGCCATTCATATTAGAAGTATTTCACCCAGGAGAGAGCAAACTGGTTGATAATTCTCTTTATTTGAAGCTAGTTAGTAAACCTGGAAGAAGTTCCATAATTATATTCTCTCGGTAGTAGTTTTACGTTCCACAAGGGCACCACACTTAAAAACCAGTGACGTTCCTTTCAGCCCAAAGCTTCTATCTAAAACCTACTGGGACAGGGTCTTCAGGACCCGCAGAAGGTTTCGGATGCTTCAGACTGAGCGTTCGCTACACCAGCTTGAAGAAAGGAACATTTCTAATCTCACGAGCACACACGCTTTTGCTCTCCTCTGTCTGATGGTGCTGGGCTTGAGCCCGGGCTATTACACCTCTGAGCTACGCCCCCAGCTCTTCTTAGTTTTTATTTTGGACAGGATCTCACTAAGTTGCGGAGGCTGGCCTCAAACCTGTGTTGCTGTGCTGGCCTCTTCTCTCAGCCTCCCAAGCACTGGGGTGACAGGCGTGCACCACTGCACCCCGTTGTAGCTGCTTCTGAAGCAAAACTCTTTGGGTCTGGCGGGCCACCCCTTGGAATTCACTGGACCACAAGCCCACCAGGCAGGAGGGGATGTGACCGGCAGGTCCACGTACACAGGAAGATGTGGATTCAGACCAACAACTCAGCCGGGCGTGGCAGCGCACGCTTGTGATCCCCGCGCTTGGGAGGCGGAGACAGGAGGATCGCACAGGTTCAAAGCCAGCCTCAGCTACTGAGTGAGGCTCTCAGCAACTCAGTGAGACCCTGTTTCCAAATAAAGAACAGAGCCAGGCGGTGGAGCCCACATCTGTAATCCTAGTACTTGGGAGGGTGAGACAGGAAGATCGTGCAGGTTCAAAGCCAGCCTCAGCTACTTAGTGAGACCTCGTTTCAAAATAAAATATAAAATAGGTCTGGGAGTGTAGACGGCCCCTGGCTTCCAGCCACAGCACCTCAAAATAAATAAATGCGCAGTGGCGCTCCCTGTCCGTCCGTGGCAGCAGTTTTGTTCAAGTGAGTAACGGTTCCTTTTTGTGTGTTGCAGATACTGGGACGGGCCCTGCTCCCTCCACAGGCGGAGCTCGACGGCTTCATCCCGGCCCGTGGAACAAGGAAGCCTGCGGATGGATTCCGAGCCGCGGTTTCTCCGGCAATTGAGAGTACTGGGAAAATAATTTGTTCTGTGCTGCGTAGAGCGGGAGGCGGATTCTGATGCAGCTGAGGAAGATGCAGAGCCTGAAGCAGGAGCAGGCATCCCTGGACGCCCCGGGCGCGGCCGACAGGGCGGCGGTGCTGGGCGCCGAGGCGGCCGAGGACCTGGGCGCGGGCGAGGACGCGCTCCTCGGCGACGGCGGCCTGGGCAAGGGCAAGGCCGCGGCGTGCCGCCGGAAGCGGGAGTTCATCCCCGACGAGAAGAAGGATGCCATGTACTGGGAGAAGAGGCGGAAGAACAACGAGGCGGCCAAGAGGTCCCGGGAGAAGCGGCGGCTGAACGACCTGGTCCTGGAGAACAAGCTCATTGCGCTGGGGGAAGAGAACGCCACTCTGAAAGCCGAACTGCTGTCCCTCAAGTTGAAGTTTGGCTTGATCAGCTCCACGGCCTACGCCCAGGAGATACAGAAGCTCAGCAGCTCCACGGCCGTGTACTTCCAAGACTACCCGGCCTCCAAGCCCGCCGTGAGCGCCTTCGTGGACGAGCCCGAGCCCGCCGTCGGGGCCGGCGGCTGCGTCTCGGTCATCAAGCACTCGCCCCTGAGCTCCCTGTCCGACGCCTCCGAGCTGTCCTCCGCCGAGCACGCGCGGGACAGCCCCGGGCAGGGCGGCTGCAGGAGCCCCGAGAGCAAGCTCCCGCTCATCAAGCAGGAGCCGGTGGAGCTGGAGAGCTTCGCCAGGGAGCCCAGGGAGGAGCAGGGCGCCTACGCCGCCTCCATCTACCACAGCTACGTGGGCGGCGCCTTCCCCGGCTACGCACACTCGCCCCCGCTCCTGCAGGCCAGCAGGTCTTCCAGTAACTCTCCCAGAAGCTCAGAGACAGAGGACGGTGTCGTGGGCAAGGCGTCGGACGGGGAGGACGAGCAGCAGGTGCCCAAGGGCCCCATGCACTCCCCGGTGGAGCCGAAGCGCCTGCACGCCATGGTGGTGAAGGTTCCCGAGGGGAGTTCCTCTGCCCTGCCGCACAAGCTGCGGATCAAAGCCAAAGCCATGCAGATCAAGGTGGAAGCCTTCGATCAGGACCTCGACGCCACGCAGACGCTGTCCTCGCCGGGCAGCGTGGCCTCCAAGAGACGTTTCGAACTGGAAAAGCGCAGCGCGCCGGGGCTGGTCCGCGCCTCCCTCACGCCCTTCGCGGTGCAGGTGACGAACATTCAGGATTGGTCCCTCAAAGCGGAACACTGGCACCCCAGAGAACTGCACAGCAAGGTGCAGAACGGGTTCAAGACTGGAGTGGCGGGCCTGAAAGACGAGGGCTGCAAGGCTGCCGATGCAGAGAGCCTGTATCTGAAGCGAGGGATGGCAGACTTATCGGCAGAGGCTGTCTCGCTTAAGAGACTCATAGCCTCGCGGCCCATCTCTGCCTCAGACTCGGGGTAGGTGGCCCGGGCCGCTCCGTCCACCAGTGCGTTTTGTACTCTGCTGGGCCTCGCCGGGCCTGTGATGTCATTCACTGTAATGTGCACCTGTCTGTCCGTCCGGTGTCTTTGTGTGCAGACATTATGCGAAGCTTAGATGACGTTCTCCCCCTGCCTCGTGTGCAGTCAGTCCACGCAAAGGCTCCGCGTACGGGACGTTATTTCTGTTGTTCTCTTGGGAAGTGTGTAAGTTGCCAGTGTCAATAAAGGATTGGTGACAAACGCAGCTCCGCTCCGTCGTGCTTGATTTGGTAGAAAACGTAAAGGGGTACCGGTGTGTAGATTTGACTTATGTGGAGCCGTTTCCCGCCCCAAATTAAAAAAAAAAAACGGAAGTCCTCAAGTTCAGCAAATACTTGGCTTTTCAGGCTGTACCAAGTTGAGAAACCTCCCAAAGAGAGGGGAAAAAAGCAACAGCACATTTGCCTGTACTCGAGGCTAATTTCCAACCTATTCACCAGTCTATGGTTTTCCTTCGAAAATGAAGTTTTCTCTGTAAGTTTTGAAGTAGGAAACACCAGGTTGCCGGGTACTGGGCTCTCCTGAGTCATCGCTTTCAAGTCTGACGCTGGGTGCGGACAGCTGAGTCACTGACCCAGTTTATTGGATGAAAGGCTCTTTTCCAAGAGGGGACAGTAAGGATGCGGGCACGTCTAGGTTGTTGTGAATCTTAACAGTTCTGGAGCATAACTGAGTTAAGCTGAATTCCCTTTTCATTTAGTTCCCAGTCTTTCAAAGAACACACAGGCCAACACGTGCCTATCTGAGTGTACATAATAATGACTTGATATTTTTTGGGGGGGTTTCTTTGGTGCTGGACTTTGAGCCGAGGGGAGCCCTACCTCCGAGCTGCATCCCCAGCCCCGTTTTATTCCTTATTTTGAAACAAGGCCCCTCAAGTTGCTGAGCGCCTTGCTAAGCTGCTGCGGTTGTCTTTGAACCTGTGATCTTACTGTCTCGGCCTCCCACGTACCGAGGTTACAGGCGTGGGCCACCACACCCAGCTGATTGTGTCTCCTTAAAAAAGTTTTGTTCATGGGCTGGGGATATAGTTGGTCATGGAGTGTTTTTCCCCAGTATGTGCGCGGCTCTGGGTTCAATCTCCCGTGCCACAAAACAAGAGTCACTAATGACAGATCTCCTGTCTTTGGCCACGAATATAGAAATTCTAAAAGTGCAGAAAAACAACATCTCCCAAGTAAATAGGGGATAAGATTGTTCCCGACCATTTGTCCAAGGACCTCCTTGGTCCTCGTGATGGAGCATGGTCACGTGGTGTCCGCTGGTCCCTCTGGGAAGGCACAGCTCTGCCATGGGGGACTCCTCGCCAAGTCCCTGTCTCCACCTGGCCCTCGGGTGGGAGAAGGACTCGCGAGCCACAGAGGAGGTGCGTGGTCGCCCGCTGTCCATCAGTGCCACGCTCCACCCCCACACACAGATCGGGGGCAGGAGGAGTTCACCATCCGCTCCAGGGGCTGTAGGCTTCCCAGCTGCCCGCTTTGAGTCAAGGCCTGGCGTTTGATCTGTTAAATTTCGTGTATTTTCATGTTTCACAAAGGCAGAAGCCACCCTCTGTCCTGTAGGCCACCCTGACCACGTTTCTTCCCGGAATTCCTGGCTTCTAGAGAAGAGCGCGGCCACGCTCCTCTCTGCCCTGGGCCTTTCTCTCCAGTCTTTTGTTAGTGGCTGGGTGAAGCCCAAAGCAACTCATCCATGAAAGAACCAGGGCTCAAATACTGAACGGGGGTCAGGATCTAAAAGCCTTTCACAGCCTAGACTGGATCAAATGAATCAAAGAGCCCAACTTTAATAGAGACGCGATGTGAAGGCAAACTATAAAAGAGACATAATATGAAGTCAAATAAAATAGAGACGCGATGTGAAGCTGGACTGTTATGGAGACTCCTGTCCAGTAGGGGTTCTACGTTCTACGTTTAAAAGACTAGCCAGAGGCTGAGGGCTCCTGCCTGCCTGGCACACTCGGGCCCGGGATTCAATCCTCAGCACTGCAAGTCAATAATAGAGAACTCACAATAAGGAGAAAAACAATAAGATAACGACATGCAGGGTGCACCCAGGGCGCTTGCTGGGGTCAGCGCACTGTAGAGTGTCGGGTTGTGTGAATGCAGACAGGACGTCTGTCGTCTGTCCCCGAGGGGCACGCCTGCTACGTGGTAGGGACCACAGAACTTTCCAAAGGAGATGGCGGGTTCCACGGTCCTCCTCATGCAACAGGAGAAAAGGCTGACACCTGTAGGTAACTGTCCGTGCGAGGGATGACCTCACACTCCGGTGTACCAGAGGGGGGCTAAGGGCACGCCGAGGGCAGCAAAGGAACATCTCCCGTGGTTTAAGGAAGGCTGTCCTCCCTCTCTTGGAGGAGTAGCAGGAGTAGAGCATCTGTCTCGGGCCACGCACGGTCCCTGAGATGGGGTCTCACTGTGTCGCGCCGCTGGCCTTGGACTCCGGGCTCCGTGACCCTCCGCTCAGCCTCCCGCGTGCCTGGCGCACGTGAGCGCCCCGTGCAGCGCGCTCCGCGGGTTCACTGGTGAGTAGTAGCGGGTCTCGTGTCTGCCACATACGATGTCAGGACTTTGACTTCTCTAGTGCTACTTGTTTTTCGAGGATCTACAGTATTGTTGGGGTCATGTTTAAAATGTTACTCTCAGAGCTGGGCACAGAGGGGCGCACCTGCGAGCTCCGTGCTCGGGAGACTGGTGGGTTGTCAGCCTCTGCAACTTACACTCTTAGCAATTTAGTGAGACCGAATTTCAAAATAGAAACTTAAAGGGGGCCGAGCGGAGCCGGCCATGGTGGCCATCCTACCTCTGCGCTACAACCCCAGCTGCTTTTCGTTTTTAATTTTGAAACAGGTTCTCACTAAGTGGCCGAGGGTCTCTTAGAGTTGCCGAGGCTAGCCTCCAACCTGTGATCCTCCTGTCTCAGCCTCTCAAGTACTAGGATTTCAGGTGGCCACTACGCCAGCTCCCTGCTGGTTTTATCTACATTATTGTGTGTGTGTGTGTGTGTCCGTGTGTTATTGGGGATTGAACCCAGGGGCGTTCTACCTCTGAGCTACATCCCCAGCCCTGTTTTTTGAAGCAGGGTCTCACTAGGTTGATGAGAGTCTCACTACTTGCTGAGGCTGTCCTCGAACCTGCCATCCTCTTGCCTCAGCCTTCCAAGGACTGGGATTACAAGTATGTGCTACCATGCCCAGGGTTTTCTACATTATTTTTAAGACTCTTGCTGTATATATTGTTATTGAAATATATTACTTACTTAAAAGGATCTTACTAAAATTCCAGCTCTACACTAAGGTTAAAATATTAAAACAGAAAGAGATATACACAGTAAATTAAAAGAATGCACGTTTTGGAAGCTTGTGGTCCTCTTGCCAGTTCAGTGGAGGAATTCCTGAAATGAGCCAGGGGACCGGAAAACTAAGTTAAAGTGCTCTTTTATAACCCACGGAATATATATCTGCAGAATTTCTGTGGTCAGATTAAATGCAGTTGCAAGTCATTTACAACTAATTTTTTTTTTCCTTTTGGATACTAGAGGTTGAACCCAGAGGGATCTACTCCAAGCTACACCCTAGCCCTTTTGACATTTTCAGTTTTGAAACAGGGTCTCGCTAAGTTACTGAGGCTGGCTTCAATCCCATGATCCTCCTGTCTCAGCCTCCCAAGTATTGGCATTACACATGTGGGCCGCTGACCATCACAACCGACTCGATACGTGGCTGTGTGTGTGTGTGTGTGTGTGTGTCCTGGAGGCTTAGAAGGTCAAGATCAAGCATGGGCTGATGTGGTTTCTGGTGAGAACCGGGTTTGGGTAGTTGCTGATAGCCTCCTTCTGGTTCTGGTTTGACTTTTCTTTTTTACTTTGTGGCACTGGGGGTGGAACCCAGGGCCCTTCTACCTCCGGGCTACACTCCCAGACCTATTTTCTATTTTATTCGGAAACAGGGTCTCACTAAGTTGCTGAGAGCCTCACTAAGTAACTGAGGCTGGCTTGGAGCCTGCGCGACCCTCCTGTCTCCGCCTCCCACGCCCGGCTCTGGTTTAACTTCCAGATGCGAGCAAGCTGACCTGGCTCCTTGCTCTGGAGCCTGGGCTGCGGGTAGACCTGGCGTCAAAGCCGCCAGCCACACGGACTCTCAGCCCTCCCCCAAAACAAGCATCTCCATCTTGCCAGACCCCGTGCCTCGCACCTGCTCGCTAGATGTGGGAGGTGTGGTGTAGACGGCCCCAAGCCCTGTCTTGGTAGAATTAGGGACGGTGGAGAAGTGAGTTTTCCACAGAGCTAAACATGAACCACGTGTTCTAAAAGGCAGTTATGAGCAGGCGTGTGGTGTACACCTGTGATCCCAGTACTTGGGAGGCTGAGACAGGAGGGTCACAGGTTTGAGGCCAGCCTCAGCAACTTAGTAAGACCTTGTTTGAAAATAAAAAGTCAAATAGAGCTGGGGTTGTAGCTCAGAGCTAGAATGCTTCTGGGACCCACCACATGACCCAGCACACGCGGGAATCCTTCCCAAAGAACCGGGGTCAGAATACTGTAGTGATACTTGCATACTGTGTCTATAGCAGCGCAGTCGTCAGATTACGGAACCAACTCAGATGTGTGTCGCCGACGAATGGATTAGGGAAATGTGGTCCATACACGGTGGAGCCGCGCTCCGCCAAGAGGCAGAGCCCGAGTGTGCCATCCGCGGGGGAGTGGACGGAGCCAGGAATATTGTGCCGAAAGTGATCGGCGGCCTCGAAAGCCGAGGGTCATGTTTCCCTTCTATGCAGGAGCTGGACGGGGAACGTGGAGCAGAGGGGACTTGAGACAGATGAGAGAGACGGAGTCAGGAAGGAGACGCGGGGAGGGGAGCTGGAGGAGAGGAAGGCGCAGACAACGCCGCCAGGGTGCGGGAACGGGGGTCCGAGAGGGGTCAGAAGGAAGCTCACCAGTACTTTGTGCTGGTAGCTCGGTATCAACTTGAATCTCACTGTGATGTGTTATTACAATATACCAATAAAAGTATGAAGAGTTAAGAAAGAAATGTCACCCGTCTCCCAGCGACCGTCCTTTAGCCTGTCCTCTGCCCCGGCGTCCTGGTCCCCAAAGTGCACGGACCCTGGGCCTCTCCTGCTGGGAATCCCGGCGTCTGTCAGGACATCTCCAGGGCTCCCCGGCCAGCTCCGGCGCTGCCGTGTCCATGAAGAGCTTCTGGGTGCTGCCGCAGTGCTAGCAAGCCAGGAACTTACAAACCGCAGCCACGGCTTAAAATAGCAAGTGTACCCAGGGGGTGGGAAAAGCCATAAAAACGCCGGGCGTGGTGGGCACGCTTGTAATCCCAGCACTCGGGAGGCTGAGACCGGAGGATCACGATTTGCAGACAGCCTCAGTGAGGCTGTCTTAGTGAGGCCCTCTGCAACTCAGTGAGGCCCGGTTTCAAAATAAAGAATAAAAAATAGGGCTGGGGTATAGCTCGGAGGTCGAATGCCCCTGGGTTCTATCCCCAGACCCCCCCCCCAAAAAAAAGCTATAAGACATTCTGGGAAGTTTAAAATACAAATCACATTATGGTAGGGTTGTCAGGATAGAGGCACGCGGGCAGCGGCGGTCACCTGCTTGCGTGTGTGACTTGAGGTGACATAATGCTGGGGACCACTGCAGGAAGACATGCTAGCAATCAGTGACTGCGGGTAAGAGGCAGGCGCCTGTGTGTTGTACTCTCTGTCAGCTTTTCCATAGACTTTAACATTTTCCAAAGAAAGTTAGAATTAAAGTAAAACTCAATTTTTAAGAATAAATTTGATTAAAAAGTCATGCAGGGCCAGGCGTCGTGGCACACACCTGTAATCCCAGGAGGCTGAGACAGGAGGCTCGCACATTTTCCAAGCCAGCCTGAGCTACTTAGTGAGGCTCTCAGCAACTTAGTGAGACCCTGTTTCCAAATAAAGTATAAAAAATAGGGCAGGGGGTGTAGCTCGGAGGTCAAATGCCCCTGGGTTCCATCCCCAGACCCGCAAAAAAAAAAAAAAAAGTTCATTGCAAAAAGTGCAGTCAAGGATTTTTAGTAGCCACAATACTTTCAATCAACAAACCTAATGTGGGAGAGATTCTCGGCCTTTAACTTTTCTGGCATTATTTTTTGAGGAGTGCTGTGACTGTTCAGAATGCTGGCTGGGATGCGCCTGCCTGTTCCCACGACCGGAGCCCGCCCCGGATGTCCTGCGGGTGGCCTGCACTCCTCTCGTGCCCACACCTCCTTGGTGATGCTGGCCTGGGTCGTCCTGCATCCAGTTAGTGTCCAGCTTAGCCGTTACCCAAGTGTTTCCCTGCTTACAATGCAGTAAGCAGCCCGTGGCAACACCCAGGATCCTCTCTCTAAACTCATGGCCTCCGACCTGACTGACCACCTGTCCATGCTTCTTGTTGAGTCACTGTTTACTTAGGATGTTGTAATAGGATGACTCTCCAACCCCAGTTGCCGCTTGGCATTTGGTAATCTGTAAGCAGAGTATGTCTTTTTCATTATCCAACTTCCCTATCACCTGTCTACCTACCTACCTACCGACCTACCATCATCTATCCATCTATCCATCCACCTACCCACCTAATCATTAGTACAGATTCATGGGTTCCCATTTATTCCCGATGGTGTATATTGTATATATTGTATCACCACCCTTTTTTTTTTTTTTTTTTTTTTTTTTGGTGCTTAAACCATCTCAGATTTAGCTATAGCCACCCCTTAAAGCCTGCTCGGGATGTCGCTTGGAGGTACAGTGCCCCTGGGTTCCATCCCCAGTATGCAAAAAAAAAGTCACAGTCTCCCTCCCAGTTTCTTTGGCTAATGCAGAAGTAATCATCTGACTTCTTAGCAAAAGGTTAAAAAAGGAATCTTACACGTAGCCGAATGAATCATATCCATTCTTTTCCTGTAGCCTTTCCCCCCTGGGCAGTAGGGAGGAGCATTTTGTAAGTAGACTTACTATTTAACCACATAACACCTGAGCTAACAACAGACGCACTACCAGCTCTGTTTTCTCGTATTTCCTGCTATAAGGCGGGCTGGCCTTTATCAGCGCTGGCGACTGAGATGGAGCCTGCTGGTGCTCACGTGTGTGGTTTCATAACTTGCTGCGCGGGATCCAGTCAGTACTGGGCATGGGGCTTTGAGTGTGTTCACGGCGCCCACATAACTGGAGTGCAGAGAGCGCTTCCCTGCCTCAGTATCCTCACGGCTGTGACACGGACACCCTGACCATACAGCGTAGAGGAAGAAAGGGTTATTTGCTCACTGTTCTGGAGATTTCAGAGGTTCAGTCCGTGTCCGGTGGGTTACATCTGCAGAGCTCAGGGCAGGGTGGCAAGCAGCAGCCGGGGGAGTGCGCATGCACCCAAGCGCTCCGTTCCCACATCACAGGGGCCAGGAGCAAGAGGGAATAACCCAAGATGATCCTTACCTTCACCTGCAGGATCTGTTTTCCTTAGGCAAACATCCCTACGAGGCCCCCACCTTTAATCCTAATGTTCTATCTCCCCACCTAAAGTTTCTAAGATGTCTGGTGAACAAAGAATCCATAAGAAATATCCATACATGGTCGAGACCAGGTGCCACCCAAACCCGCCAATCAGATGTCAAGAACCTGAGGAGTCTCAGGAAAACCAGACCTCCACCACTGCTGTGTACCCCTACCCATCCTTCATGGTGGGGCATTAATGTTCTATAAGAAAGAACTGAACTGGGAGCCGGGCGTGGCGGTGCACGCTTGTAATTCCAGCGTCCGGGAGGCTGAGACTGGAGGATCATGGTTTGTAGATAAACCTCGGCCTCTTAGTGAGGCCCTCTGCAACTTAGTGAGACCCTGTTTCAAAATAAAGAATAAAAAATAGGGCTTGGGGTATAGCTCAGAGGTCGAATGCCCCTTCTTGAGGTGGAATACATTCTCCCTTGAATGTGTATTTCTCCCTTCCCTAAATAAACCTCTGTCTTTGTCAGAGAGAGAGAGAGAGAGAGAGAGAGAGAGAGAGAGAGAGAGAGAGAGGGAGGAAAGGGGAGAGGGGAGAGGGGAGAGGGGAGAGAGGGGAGAGAGGGGAGAGGGGAGAGATATTCAAAGACAAGCCCAGCCCCAAGGGACCCACCTCCATCCACACTGCACCTGCCTACGTTGCCACCCAGTAAGTCACCTGCAGTGGATTTATCCACCAATGAGATTAGAATTCTCATCACGTCCACTCTGAATATCAGCACATGAGCTCTTTCAGGGGACAGTCTGCGTCTAACCATCACGCCATCCTCGTTACGTTGTTTTTGCACAACCACGCATGGATACAGTATGGAACCCTCCTTATTCCTTTGGCCCTGAGCTCTGCTAAGCTTGGTACCAGTGTGCGCACCTGGAGGCCCCACCTCCACAGCAATGTCCTGGATCTCTCCGAGTGCCAAGGGGCGCACTGTATGGTGTGCTTGTGTACGTTGATGTTTTATTTTTTTGTTTGTTTGTATTGGGGATTGAACGCAGAGAATTGTACCTCCAAGATACTGCCCAACCCTTTTTATTTTTTATTTTGAAATAGGGCTTCCATAAGTTGCCGACTGGCTTGGAACCTACGTTCCCCCTGCCTCAGCCTCCCCGTGCTGGGATTGCAGGTTTGTACCAACACGTCTGGCTGGTGTGTGTTCTTGAGTCCCCACTTGAAGATGGCAAGGATGTCCTTTCTTCTTCTTACTGCCCCTCTTTGTGGGACCATTCTGCGGGAATGGAAGGGAGAGCATGGGGGATATTGTCCTGATGGTGATTTAAAAGAGGCAGCTGGTCCCTTTTGTTAAGTAAAGAGATAGAATAAAGATAAAGAATATGTTATTGTTCGGATGTGGTTTGAGTTTTATTATCTTGGCTACTGATAGTAAACGAGGTTTCGGACTGCATTCATGCCCGTAATTTAGAGAGGAATGATCCAGAATAACATTTTATGCATTTCTGGGCTGGCTGGGAGAATCCCAGTTGTCCGGGACAGCTTTCTAGCTAGGCCTTCTGCTGTTTTGTCGAGACAGTCACTCCTTTGCTTGTTGGGGCCACAGAAACTATCACCTCAGTCATTTTGCCCACCAAGTGGCCTCGGGCATGGGGTACCCGTGCTCATCTCTTCTATGAGGATATAATTAGATCTTTTCTACCAAGGGACAGACCGACTTGGGCTCCGTTCTGTAGAACTACCATTGTGTGACCTTCGGTGCACTTGTGCTTTTTGTGAAGATAGCACGTCCTGGAAACTGTGAGTGCCAGCCCTTTCCCCACATCCAGGGGCGTAAAGATTGTGAGGCCACGCTCCCACCAATAGCACGGCACAGGAGCCCCACGCGGGAGATAAAATACACATTTTCCGCCTAGTTGTTCTCACCCACCTAACCTACTAGTGGCAGGATCCCGTTTTGCAGAAGGGAAAATGTGCTTTGCCGAGCTACTTTCAAATGTTTTTTTTTTTCTTACAACACCATGGAAATTTATTTCTTGCAGCTTGGTGGTGGCTCAAACCAGATTATCCAAATGTTGCCAGAGGATCATGGGGCTCCTCTCCGCTCATCAGTTTTTGTGGGTGCCACGGCACACAAGAGGACCAGGGAGGCTATTTTAAAAATATATATTTTTTGGTGGTACTGGGGTTCCTGGAAGCCCTTCTACCTCCAGGCTACACTCCCAGACCTACTTTATACTTTTTAATTTTTGAAACAGGGTCTCTTAAGCCAGCAAAGGCTGGCTTCGAACCAGCGCGATCCTTCTGTCTCCGCCTCCCGAGCACGGGGATTACAAGCGTGCGCCACCACGCCCGGCACTCAGGGAGGCTATTTTACAGGACAAATGCCGCTTATCCTACGATTGCATTAGGGCGTAAAGCATCTTTCAACAGTAAAATTTCAACCCAATTTTTGGGTACTTCTAAATTAATTAAGCTGGGTGTGGTGGCATATGCTTGTAATCCCCGTCCTTGGGAGGCTGAGACAGGAGGATTGATCCTGCCTGGTATTACAAGTGTGTGCCACCACACCTGGCTGGCATCTGTATTTTCAGAAGTGTGGCCCAACCACGGGATTCCTACGTGTACCAAAAGGTGAGAACCTGAGAGTAGAAAGTCACTTCTCGAGGTGGGTGTGGTGGCGCACCCTTGTAATCCCAGCATTTGGCAGGCTGAGACCGGAGGATCGTGGTTCGCAGACAGCCTCAGCTATTTAGTGAGGCCCTTTGCAACTCAGTAAGACCCTGTTTCAAAATAAAGAATAAAAAATAGGGCTGGGGGTGTAGCTCGAGGGTAGAATGCCCGAGTTCCATCCCCAGCACCACAAAATAAAATAAAATAAAATCGGTGTACTGTAATCCTGCATCTTGATACCGCTCAGGGTGGGGGAGGCATGCACGCATACAGGACTTGTTGAGCCCCCCGTTCCCGCCCCACTCCCTCTCCCTCCCCGCCTTCCATGCTCAGCTCAGTGACTGGCTTGGATACGCTTGTGTGTGTATACCATGTCCATTGAGGGGTTCTACCCCCTCCCGTCTCCCTCCGTTAGGTCCCCTCTTTCACTCCACTGAGGGTTCAGCTCCTTTGTCTGGAATCCCTTCTGTGTCCCAATTTCTCTCGAGCGCCTGCGTATAAAGGCGCCAGTCACAAAAAAATGAAGGGTCAGATGGCCCATCAGTTTTGTGACCCCCCTCCCTCAAGTATGGTCAAGTGTCACTTAGCAACAGGAACTCGTCCTGAGAACTCCAGCTTCCTGTGATGCTGTGGTTGTGTGAACACCACAACATATAGTGGTGTTCACAATATATAGTCTTGTGGGGTCACCCTTGTATATGAGGCTCATCGTGTACCCCAAACACCATTTTGTGGTATATGACTATATACCACAGAATTGAAAATGATTCTTCTTTTTTTTGTGTGTGTGGAGTACTAGGAATTGAACTCAGGGGCATTCTCCCTCTGAGATACACCCCAGCCCTTTACATTTTTATTTTGAAACAAGATCTTACTAGGTTGATGAGAGTCTCACTACCTGCTGAGGCTATCATTGAACTTGTGATCTTCCTGTTCCAGCCTCTCAAAAACTGGGATTACAGGCACGCACCATCACACAAAGCTATAATGAAACAATGTGTTATTAAATTATTACAGTTACTTTTTTTCAGGTCTGGGGATGGAACCCAGGGGCATTTGATCTCCAAGCTCCATCCCCTGCCCTATTTTTTTATTCTTAATTTTGAAACAGGGTCTCACTAAGTTGCGGAGGGCCTCCCTAAGTAGCTGAGGCTGTCTACGAACCGCGATCCTCCGGTCTCAGCCTCCCAAATGCTGGGATTACAAGCGTGTGCCACCACGCCCAGCCTTACAGTTACTTTCAAAAGAACATATAAGCTATAGAGTTTAAGTTTGCTGAATATATTTGTAGACACAAAACTCTATGATATGAAAATTATCAAGTTAAAGTAAAACAATCTTAGCTGAGAAAACATTTATTTATTTATTTATTATGCTTGGATAGAAACTAGGGCCTCACACGTGCTAGGCAGGTGCTCTACTACTGAGTTACACCACCAGCTCGTGAAGAGTTTCTTAAAACGCAAAGCTTGCCTATTTCTGGCTGCTTGAAATGAGGGACTTCTGCTTACTTGAGTCTCAGAAGTATTTTCATTTAACCCATGGAACCCATCTAAGACGGAGGTGTGTTTTAAGAAAATATAACTATAGAGCTGGGCACAATGGCACATGCCTGTTATCCCAGTACTTAGGCTGAGAAAGAAGGATTGCAGATATGAGGCCAGTCTGGGCAACTTAGACCCTGTCACAAAATGAGAGTGAATGAATGAATAAATAAATAGGTCTGGGGTACGGCTCAGAGGTAGAATGTCCTTAGGCTCAGTCTCAGTATAAAGAGACAGACACAGACAGAGCACGGTCCTGCCATCCGTTCGCCAAGCAGCCGAGAGCACGGGTTGTCAGAGGCTTAGCTAAGCGCCCTTCTTTGAACAAGAGGAAGAGTGGTGGCAGCAGCAGGTCCTGTACAACAGCTACCTGCACCAAAGACTTTAAGGAGAATAGCTGCAGGTCCTGGGGGAGGAGGCGGAATCCGGAGACAGCAGATGGTGACGAGACGCCTCGTGTGGATTTGCACAAGACTGCAGCTTCCTCGTAACGTGCCTTCCTTATCTATGGCACAGGGTGCCAGGAGCTGCCAGCGGTTGGTACTGTGGTCCCCAGAAGAGCGCTGCAGACCTGGGGCTGCGCAGGGCACGGCTGTGGGTCCGCAGAGCTGGTTAAAGGACACTGAGGAAGAAGAAGGCCTTCGTCTGAACTGAGTTATGTCTCTCCCAAATTCATGTGTTGAAACCCCAACCCCCAGTGTGACTGCATTTGGATAAGGAGTAATTAAGGGGATCATAGGGCGTGGCCTTATTACATAGGACTGGTGATCTTCTAAGAAGAGAAAGAGGAAGAGGCATGCACAGAGGAAATGTCATGTGAGGACAGGGTGAGAGGGAGACTATCGCAAACCAGGAAGATAACCTGGAAGAAGCCGCTCGAGGACTTCGGGGCAATGAGGAGATAAAAGTTGTTGTCTACGCTGACTACTTTGTGGCATTTGTTACAGCAGCCTGAGCTAACTAATACATCCCCCCTTTTTTTTTTGCGGTACTGGAGATGGAACCCAGGGGCATTCTACCTTTGAGCCTCACCCTCGGCCCTATTTTTATTCTTTATTTTGAAACAGGGTCTCACTGAGTTGCAAAGAGCCTCACTAAGTAGCTGAGGCTGTCTGTGAACCGCGACCCTCCTGTCTCAGCCTCCTGAATGCTGGGATTATAAGCGTGCGTCCCCCCTCTACCCCCGGCTTAATACATCCTTTCTGGACACCTTTATTTCTTCAAGGTTGGGTCTGGAGGACTAGGCAAATGAACAACAAACCCCAGGATCCTCAGGACCATAGCAGGAGAAAGTGGAACCGCGGACTGCTGGTTATCTCCAGACAGAGCAGGACTCTACCTGTTTACGAGAAGTAGAGGGAGGCACCCTCTCCTTTACAACCTAAGAGGGTGGGGAACAACAGGGCTGGCCTCTGGATCTTAGAATATTATGGCCAATCCCCATCCTGTAATAGAAATATTTTACCACTGTGGTAGTATACAAGTGCTCTTTGATTTACGATGAGTTATCCCCATAAACCATCCTAAGTCTAAAACAGCCTAAGTTGAGAACGCAATTTTTTCTTCCTTTTTGGTGATGGTACTGGGGATTGAACCCAGGGGTGTTCTATCACTGAGCCATACCCTCATCACTATTTACTTATTTATTGTGAAGTAGGGTTCTGCTAAGTTACAGAGCTCTGGCCTTGAGCCTGCAATCCTCCTGAGATTCTAAACATGCCCCGCTATACCGTGCCGAGGACTTGGTACAGCTCACCTGCGGAAGACCCTGGCCTAGCAACACTAAGGCAGAGGGTCGCGTGTTCCCCCAAGGTGGTGTGGCTGCTGGGAGGCGTGGCTGACGGCATTGCAGGAGAGGACAGTGCCGCACGTTGTTAGCTCAGGAAGGGCCAGATGAAGCGGCCGTGTCGGTTTTGTTGTCTAGCAAGGGCTTGCTGCCCGACACCGCAGAGGCCAATACTACAGCTCTGGGGTTTTGCACAAAGAAAGAACTTTCATGGCGCACCAAGTGGAGGCCATGAGCTCAAAGCTCAGATTGGTCTCCAGCTCTGCCTACTGCTAGAAGGGAAATTTCTAGGAAGGTAGGGGGGAAGCTGCCTTGTCTGGATGATGAGAAGGGTGCACACTTCTCTATGCACGTGTGTTTTTTCTCTCTCTCTCTCTTTCTTTTTTTCTTTCTTTTTTTTTCTACAACCCTGATCCTCCGGGCTCAGCCTCCTGAATGCTAGGATTACAAGTGTGCGCCACCATGCCCGGCTTGCATGCGTGTTTTGCAAGGTGGATTTTGATCTTGTGACATCATTGGCCTGGCTTTTTCTGCCCATATCCATTCTTAAAAAGTCCATTCCAAGTCAGGCGCAGTGGCATATGCCTGTAATCCCGGTACTTGGGAGGCTGAGACAGGAGGATCGCAGGTTCAGGGCCAGCCTCAGCAACTTACAACATTTTTTGTTTCAAAATAAAAAGTTGAAAGGGGTGGAGGTGTAGTTAGAGGTTAATATACTTCTGGGTTCAATCCCTAGTACAAAAAAGTCAATCTCTATTAATTGTCATTCTTTACAGGTTGTAATGGTTATAGTGATATTTGTTACTTATATTAACTTTGCTTTTGGTACTGGGGATTGAACTCAGGGGCATTCTACCTTTGAGCTATTCTCCCAGCCCTCCTATTTAAAGTATTTTGAAACAGGGTTTTGGTAAGTTGCTGAGGCTGGACTCAAGCCTGTGATCCTCCTGTCTCAGCCTCCCAAATAATGGGAGTACAGGTGTGTACCACCATGCCCAGATACTTACATTAACTTCTCTTTGTATATATGGTACTGGGGCTTGAACCCAGAAGTACCCTACCTCTGAGCTATACCCTCAGACCTATTTTATTTTTAATTTTGAAACAGGGTCTCTCTAAGCTGCTGAGGCTGGCATTGAACCTGTGATCCGCCTGTCTCAGCTTCCCAAGAACTGGGATCACAGGCATGCACCATTGCATCTGATTTACTAGCTTTTAAGCAGCAGCTCTGGGGACTGTGGAGTGTCGATCAGTGGTAGAGCATTTATGTCCCATGCACAAGACCCAGGGTTCAGTTCCCAGCACGCGCACGCGCGCGCACACACACACAGTTTTTGTCACAGACCTGGGACACTGGCATGCTGTCATAGCTAAGGACAGAAGTCACACATGTTAGGGAAGGGGCCAGCGTCTCTCTGTGCCTTCTTTGCATCAGGCCCTATTCCCACTGAGACAACAGCAGTCCTTCCTTCGTTTTCTCGTATAACCCAAGCAATTTGTGATTGTTTTTCTGCAGTTGTCCTACCCCATCATAGTATGATCACAGGCTATATTAGCTTATACAGCAACGTGTCAAGCACTCTGTGTAGCTCCTTTAAAATTCAAACTTATTTATTTATTTATTTATTTATTTATTTGCAGGTGTGGGGATGGAACCCAGGGGCATTTGATCTCCAAGCTACACCCCCTGCCCTATTTTTAATTCTTTATTTTGAAACAGGGTCTCACTGAGTTGCAGAGGGCCTCACTGAGTAGCTGAGGCTGCCTGCGAACCGCGATCCTCTGGTCTCGGCCTCCCAAATGAAATGCTGGGGTTACAGGCGTGCGCCACCGCGCCCGGCTGAAATTCAAATTTATTGAGGAAGCCATATAAAAGCATCAAAGCAAGTAGAGCCCAACACTGGTGAGCGGCCCTGTAACAACAATGCTGGCCGTGGTCAGCTGTAGATGGAGTCTTTGGCTTTCCACTGGGTGCTGTGGGGCACGCCTATCATCCCAGCAGCCTGGGAGCTGAGGCAGGATTGTGTTTGGAGGCCCGATGGGGACACAGACAGACCCTATTCCAGAAAACACATCTGTCGTCATTTCCTAGCACGGTGGGTTCTTACAGTTTTTGTTGCCCCCGTCTCTGTTTGTAGTTAAGTTTTGCTCCTACACCAGAAGCAGGGCTCAGTGACTTTCGACTGGGTGTCTAGCCCCCCACCCTCTCCCAGCTCCTCAACGTGCTCGATCCAGACACCTCCTTCTACCTGCCTCCCGTGCCCTCCTCCAGGTACATCTACTCGTTCCACCGCCCTGCACCCCACAGGGTGGCCTCACCATCTCCCTTCTCCAGACCCACCTCTTAAAACTCCCGATGGGAACTGCAGTGAAGACTGGTTCCACTGGCAGTCTTTCTCCTCCCTCCTCCCCCCAACACCCGCTTCCTGTCACTTCCAGACTTTCCATGCCCCTCAAGAAAGAGGTCTAAAGGGGATGAGCAACCATGACAAAAATCTCAACGCCTAGCAGAGTGTAATCAGTGATCAGAAAAGAGGAAAGACAGAGGAAGCAAAGTCCTTCCTCGTCCTAACTTTGAAGAGAAACTTCCCAGGCAGCACTGCAGAATAGGAAGCGGTCCAAAAGCGAGTCATTCCTACAGAAGAGACAAAAGGAAACCCGTTGGCTTTTACTCCGACTTGGAAAAAAGCCACGCCGCTGTAACATCGAAGGTACTTGTGCTTAGCACTCAAAACCGGCTTGTATAATAGCAGAGTTTGTGTGGCTGACGGGGTATGTTCACAGCGACACATCTTTCCAGTAGCACTCCTGAGCAGAGACTAAAGTGGGACCTGACGGTAAGGCACACTCACACGTGCGCTTCGACGAGCGGCTGGGCGACCTGGGGTTCCTGGAGCAGCCGGTGCCCCGACGGTGCACCTTGACTGGCAAGCTGGGCCTGGTGGGGACTCGGGAGGCCATCCAGGTGGCTGCCAGGGTCCGGAGCGCGGGCTGGAGGCCCCTTCCCGAGCGGACTGTAGTGGACATCCCCAGGCAGGCCCGGGGCGCGGGGCGCGCGGCGCGCTGGCCCAGCACGCACACCTGTCTGCCTGGACGTCCCGCGCCGCCGGCGCCCGGCCGAGGCTCAGTGGGCGGGGCCTGGACTTCCGGCGCCGGGCCGAGGCTCAGTGGGCGGGGCCTGGACTTCCTGCGCCGGGCCGAGGCTCAGTGGGCGGGGCCTGGTGGAGGCGGGGCGGGGCGGGGCCCGGCCGGCGCGCGGTGCGCATGCGCACGCTCGGCCACGCCGTAAACAGACAACATGGCGGCGGCGGCGGCCCCCGCGGCTCGGGGCGCGCTGCAGGCGGGCCGCGCGGGCCTGGCGGCGGCCGGCTCCCGGCTCGGCCCCGGGTGGAGGCTGCCGGGCTCGTGGGCGGGCCGGCGGGCGGGCCTGGCGACCTGGGCCCGCGGCTGGGCGCCCGCGGGTGCCGCCCCGAGGAGGGGCTACAGCTCGGAGGCCAAGGCCGAGGACGAGCTGCGGGTGCGGCACCTGGAGGAGGAGAACCGAGGTGAGCGGCCCCGGCGGAGGGCCGGGCGAGCGAGGTCGACGCCGAGCGTGGCTTCTGCCCCCAGGCTTCGTTCTTGCGGTGACGGCTCTCTGTGAACTCGGGCAGGGCGGCGGAGTTGCAGAAGCCGCGGGAACGGAAGCAGCTCACATTTCAAGCCGGCTTCCCTCCCGTCCATTTTATCTTAGGAAGTTTTGGGGGACTGCTCCCTTCAGTTGAGCATTTTGTCTTGCTAAGCTCCGGGGGCAATAATGAGGGTCATAACCTCGTCGCCCTTGGTCTACCTATATCAAAGGAGGCAGATGGCCTTGGCCATGCATTACAGAGGGCGGGAGGTTACTAAGAGCCGGGCACCCAGCGAACGCCGACCAGGCTCCTCTCCTTTCATTGGCAGTGATGGGGAAAGCTAACGGGCTGGGAAGGATGTGGGATAGCACAGTGCTCCATTTAAGACGGAGGACACGTGGTGTAATTTGACAAGTCGTGTAATTTGACATGCGGTGATTGAGCACCTATAACCTGTTAGTGAAAGGAAAACGATTAAGGCAAGATGCTGTCTTGAAGAAGCTCCTAGTATAGGCAAGAAGATCAGGTGATTTTAGCTTTTAATTGCGTGGTGAGAGCACAGATATGGAGGGCCTGGAGGGTTTTGCCAGTTGGAAAGGGTTCCAAAGCATTCTTTCAACATAGTGGAGGTTCTTCAGCAAATTGCCGTGTGGAAAGTGGGGAAAATAATACCAACTTTTCAAGGTTGCTGTTAAGATTAGATGAGGCTGTTCAGAGTGCCAAGTGAGTAGCCCACAGAAGGTGCTCAGGAAAACGTTGAGTTACTTTATTTTTATTATTCCAGACAGAAACAAAAAAAATGGTCGAGCGATGGAGATGTAAACGTGCGTGCGCGCGTGTGTGTGTGTGTGTGTGTGTGTGTGTGTATTTGTAAACAATTATGAGGTACGTGTGACTGTGGTTTGGCAAGACAGGCAGAGCAATAAGCTGCCAGGTTGCACTGGCCTTGGGTTATTAGAGCCCTGACTGCCACAGTCTTTGGGTAAGCTTGGTTGTCCTGGGATCTCAGCTACATCAGATGTACCAACTGTGCTAAATGCAGAGGGGTCCAAAGTGCAGCCAGTAATATGTACTAGACGCTGTATGTCTTAATGATTGCAAGTTGAAAGTGAGTTTGCACAAAATGTCTGGAAAATCTAGCCATGGCTTCACAATGTCTAGGCTGTTCTTGGAATTAATGGAAACTTGATTTAAATTTTAACGAGACTTGCAGTGGGATGCTTAGGTAGAACCAAATTAATGTAGCACTTTTTAAAGACAAGCATGGAATCTGTGGCTTTCTGTATCTCTGAGACAGGATTGTCAACATCTCAAGAGTCAGGAAGACCAGTTTTCAGAAGAAAGAACTGCGTTGGAGAAAAGAGGCACCGGAGAAACGTTCATTATTCGGTCGAGTGTGTGGTTTATTCATTTCTCCTTCCCTGTCTGTAGGATCCACATGAACATTTACTTCCCACCTGGCATTTCCCCCTAAACGAGACCGATCACAGTCAGTCTGACTCTTCTGTAGTTGGTGATGACGCACATATGTCTGAAATGATGTTTCCTGACGACATATCTGTTTCTGCCACTGCCGGCCTGTATTTCAGGGTCTGCTGTGGGAAACACACTTCAGTACTGATTTGGCAGCGGAACGGCCGTATTTAATACGTGTGCCCTTACTGGCTAGAATTCGTTGATTGCTCTTTCTATTCAGCATTGCTGGGCCCTGGGTTAGCTTTCACAGTCACCAGAATCCCTTGCTTAACGGAAAAGTTTAGAGAAAGTTTATTTGCTGTCACAAAAAGCGCATAATAACTTAGTGAGACCCTGTTTTAAATTAAAAAGTAAAATAGGGTTTGGGGGAATCTTCCGGAGCTAGAATGCCCCTGGTTTCAATATCTAGTACCCCTCCTCCCCCCTTGCCAAAAAAGAGCCTTTAAAAAATACACTGCACAGAAGCTTTTTAATTTGATGCTATCCCACTTATTGATTTTTGTTCTTATTTCCTGAGGCTTGGGGGTCCTATTAGGGAAGTCTCTACCTGTGCCTGTATGTAGGAGATTGTTCCTATGCCTTTTTCTAGTAATTGCAAAGTTTCTGGTCTGATTTCTAGGTATTTGATTCATCTTCATTTGATTGTTGTGCAGGCTAAGAGATTGGGGTCTAATTCCGTTCTTCTGTGCATGGAAAGCTAGTTTTCCCCGGCATCATTTGTTGAAAAGGCTGGTATCTTTTGGCATCTTTGCCAGAAATCAACTCTCTATAAGCCTTTTGTCTTTACTCACAGAGAAATCCAGGACCTGAAAATATGGAGCATTATGCCAGGTCTTGGAGGGAAGGTTTTAATAGGCAAATATCATCAACGGTTAATTCATTAGGACTGATGGCCACTGCGCTCGGTCAGCTCAGCTTTAGGGACGTGCTGAAGCTTGTTGTAAGGTGATTTCTTTTCTTGCACATTGCCAGAGATTTATGATGTCCAGTGTTGAACAGTGCCCCAGTGAGTCCCAGTAACATTCAGGACGTCTCCTTCACTGCCCTGCTAGGAGGCGCACGGATCCCGCACACTGTGCACACACGGAAAAAATCAGTGAATGTATTAGGAGAAAGGGGCGCTACTTTATGGTCATACAGTCCACTCAGGGTGTAAACCCCGTGCCGCTGGAACTGCCTGCAGCAGAAGCCTTTTGATGGCATTTGACACTGTAATGTCACACAGATTATATGTGTTACGTCAGAGATGTTACCTGCTAGAGGGACGCTAAGGATTAGGCTTGTGCTGGAGCCTTTCATGTCTCATGGTTCGTCACGCGCAGTCGTCCTTGGCTTTGGAGCGGTTAGTATCTTAGGAAGGGTACGGAACTTGCCCGAGGTCAGATGGCTGGTGAGTAGGGCTCCGGCCCTAGCCCAGACCTTGCATCCCAGCTGCGCCCCTGAGAACCAGTGTGGACCTGGGCATCCCAAAGACCCTTCAGCTTCCCTTGAATCACAACGCAACTCGGGAGCTTGACCCCTTCAAACCTCACGTCACTAGATGTCATCTAATGTTCACCTGGTGAGCGTTCCTCCATCTTCTAGTTCAGTCCTCGGTCCGGCCATCACTGACTCAGCTCCTGCGTCCTTTCACTGCAACCTTCTACAACTGCTAGGCCCAGCCAAACCTCTGGTCTCCTGACAGGACCACAGCATGTGCCTGTGCTGTGCCCTGTGCACTTGGGTACGATCTCAATACAGATCACGGACACCCCCTCTGTGTCCTCTGTGCTTATCTGTGTGTTTACATCTGCTAAGCTCCTTGCGTGGTCACTCCTTGTTCTTAGGATGATGAGTGGACTTCAGCAGGCCTGGAAGGACTCTCGGCCCCATGCTGGCTCTCCCTTCTCACTGACCACTCTTCTCCCCTCCCTACTGGTTATCTCTGATGGACCGGCCAGCGTATTCCCGTCCCTTCCCCCACTCATCCTTCCCAGCCCTCAGCTCACATCGCACTGCGTGGCCATCTCCCTGGTCCTCGGGCCATGTCCGTCTGGTTCCATTCGTAGCCTGCAGAGCGTTTTGAGTTGTGTATTCTAGTGGTTATTCACGTTAGCGTCCCTCCCAGACCTGGCTCTTCCAGGGCTGAGCGCCACAGTGCGTGCGCTCCCTGAAGAGTGGACTCCTCTGGGGTCCACAGCTAGCTGCTTCGTTTTCCTTGTGGAGAAACGGACGCTTGCGTGGTGTGGCCTGGTCATCCAAGTGGGGGGTTCGAGTGCCACTCACCAGTGAAGGTGCTCACTTAATTTGCAAGTCTCAGGCTCCCTGTCTGTTAACTGAGAATAGAAACCATGCCTCTCTGTTTGTGGGGATCCCATGAGTCAGTGCGCGTGGGCATTGGGGCATGCCCGACACACGCCACACACCCAAGGGCTCAGCGCCTCCATTGTGTTGGGCCCACCCAAAGCCACCTGCCTTGCCTCTGACAGGCCTGCCCTGCAGGTCAGCTCTTGCCCGGGCTCATCTCCACACTGAGGTCACTTGGAATTCTGGCAGATTTTTTCTGTTGTGAGCTCAGATCAGCTTTGTACTTTGTTTAAAAATTGGGTTTGTAGCCAGGTGTGATGGCGCATCCTTGTCATCCCAGTACTTGGGAAGCTGATTGCGGGTTCACAGCCAGCCTCAGCTACTTAGTGAGACCCTCTCCAATTTAGTGAGACCCTGTTTCAAAATAAAGAGAGTAAAAAAATAGGGCTGGAGTGTAGCTCAGAGGTGGAATGCCCCTAGATTCAACCCCAGTACTGCCCCAAAAAAGTGAATTTGTACAGTTTCTTGCACAGATATGAACATTTTGTTTTTATTAGTTGCCAAAAAGGATCAAACAGCCCGTGGAAGGCACTTCTGATGTACAGTGGAGTGGTGCTTACTCAGGGGACAGGAGGTTAAGTGTATAGAACTTTGTAGGTACAGTTATGGTCTTTGAATAAATAATAATTTTGAAATAAATAATTGAGGGATCTTAGGGAAGAAGAAATGTCTGCAGCATAGAATTATTTTTAGAAAATTGATTTGACTTCTGTAATTGGGATGGGAGGCTGGATCTATATGATGGTCTCTGATAAAAACGGGATTAGAAAGGGCAGCTCCATTTTGTGGGGCAGATAAGGAACTTTTTTTTTTTTTTTTTTTTTGTGGGTCTGGGGATGGAGCCCAGGGCCATTCGACCTCCGAGCTACACCCCCTGCCCTATTTTTTATTCCTTGTTTTGAAATAGGGTCTCACTAAATTGCAAAGGGCTTCACTAAGTAGCTGAGGCTGGCCAGGAACCGTGATCTTCTCATCTCCGCCTCCTGAAGCTGAGATTACAAGTGTGCACCACTGCGCCCGGCTCATGAACTTTGTTTTATACCGGTTGAGTCTGAAGTATTTTAGGTCTTCTAAATGGAAGTGGCTTCAGGTTAGTGTGTGAGACAGAAGTTGAGAGGCCTGTCCTGGAAATATTGAGAACTGTATATTGTAACAGAAAGAGTAAAATCTCAACAACTGGTGTACAGGCAAACATCAGAGAGGTGATACCTGTGTCAGGCCCTGGCCAGCTGTTACCTGTATATACTGTCTGCTTGAGAATGATGGAGCCACGCTTTAGGTGCATCCTATAAGTCAAGTTTTCACCATTAAGTGTGCTGTTCCCCCTCGTTAGTCTAGTTCAGTGATGCAAAATTTAGTAAAAGTTTGCAAATCATCTTGGTGATGTTTGCAGAGAGATAAATTGGAGGGTCATGAAGTTTTTTCCCCCTAAAACTGAAGAAGAGTTATGAATATTAAGAACTAGTTTGACTTTATAAGTAACTGCCATATACTAAGAACTAGTGTGATTTTTTTTTTTTTTTTTTTTGGGTGGTACTGGGGTTCCTGGAAGCCCTTCTACCTCCGGGCTACACTCCCAGACCTATTTTTTATACTTTTTTATTTGGAAACAGGGTCTCCTAAGCCAGCACGTGCGGCTGGCTTCGAACCTGCGTGATCCTCCTGTCTCTGCCTCCCAAGCGCGGGGATTACAAGCATGCGCCACCACGCCCAGCGAACTAGTGTGATTTTATAAGTATATATTTAAAAGTAGAAAGCCGGGCGGGTGTGGTGGCGCACGCTTGTAATCCCTGCGCTTGGGAGGCGGAGACAGGAGGATAGCGCAGGTTCAAAGTCAGCCGCGTGCGCTGGCTTAAGAGACCCTGTTTCCAAAAATAAAAAAAAGTATAAAATAAGTCTGGGAGTGTATCCCGGAGGTAGAAGGGCTTCCAGGAACCCCAGTGCCACCAAAAATAAAAAAATAAAAAATAAAAGTAGGTGTCATATTTATCATATATTTTATAATTTTTGTGGTTCTGAGGATGGTTACTTGTATCTCCTAAATAACTTGTGTGTGGACATGTGCATGTATTTGGAAACCACGACTCAGAGATGCTCGTTGTAGAAAGGAAGCTAACCGTGAAAGGGAGGGTGGAGCCCGCCAGCCCGGGAGGCCTGGTGCGCTGGGGCCCTGGATTTGACACCTCACTAACTCGAGTATGCGTGCTCTTCTCTGTTTCTCTTCCTTTAACCAGGAATTGTGGTGCTTGGAATAAACAGAGCTTATGGCAAAAATTCACTGAGTAAAAATCTTATTAAAATGGTGAGTGTAAAGATGTAACTGTTTCTAGTATGACGGCAAAATATTGATAATGATCAGAAAATGAAATTTGTTTCTTTTTTTCTTACCCTTTCTATTTTGGTTTAGTTATCAAAAGCTGTGGACGCTTTAAAATCTGATAAGAAAGTTCGGACCATAATTATCAGGAGTGAAGTCCCAGGGATCTTCTGTGCCGGTATGTAAGTGAATTTTATTATGAAATTATACTGCAATCTGTGGTTTGAACTCCACTACCAAGAACAGCTCTTTCTGTTTTCTCCTGTTTCACAAGATTAATAAAAATGCTTAGTCTAGCAACACTAGACAGAAACTTTTGCAACCAGTAGATTGTTTTAAAAGTTGAAAAATACTTTGAGCTATTAAAGTTTTTGTTTGTGGTACTTGGATAAACTTTAGGAAGCACCGATTGGGAAGGAAAAGTAGGCTTTCCACCCCAGCATCTGCCCTGTGCTGGCGTTCCTCGGGCAGTTCTCTAATTGGTGGGCAGCAGCAGCCGTCACAACGTAGGAAGTCCGGGCGTTTACTCTGAAGACTGACGCTGATGGCGCGACCTCCAGGCTACACCCCAGCCCTATTTTTAATTAATTATTTATTTTGGCAGTACTAGGAATGGAACCCAGGGGCCGTCTACCTCTGGGCTACACCCCCAGACCTATTTTATATTTTTTATTTGGAAACAAGGTCTCATTAAGTTGCTGAGAGCCTCAATAAGTAGCTGAGGCTGGCTTCGAACCTGCACAATCTTCTTGTCTCAGCCTCCCAAGTACTAGGATTACAAGTGTGCGCCACCACGCGTGGCTCTATCTTTATTTTGAAACAGGGTTAGTCTAACTAAGTTGTTGAGGGCTTACTAAGTAGCCGAGGCTGGCTTTGAACCTGCATGATCCTCCTGTCTCAGCCTCCCAGGGACTGTGATTTCAAGCGTGCACCACCGCACCCGGCTTAGACTTGGAGTGGTTCTGAGAACATCAGGGAGAACTTATAGACAGTGTTTTCAGAGAGTCCTAACCGTGGCTAGTACTTTTTAGTGTACTCAGTCCTTTTAGAGCTCCCATCTCTGTGGCTTCTACCTCAAAACATCATAGATTTTATGGCATTAGGAACATTCATTGCAGATGAATTGTGTTTTTCTGTTAAGATGTTATTGTTTTCTTAGAATGTAATGTGGTATGCCTAGAAGATTTAGTTGTAACTCCAGTTGGTAATCAAGGATTGGAGCGTTCCTACCCCGCAGTGCTTGGATTATGGTGTCGGGCTGTGTAGGCTTCTGTCTTGACATTTAACAGGCGGTGCTGTCTGTCTGCTTGGTCGTTAGGGACCACAGAGGGAAAGCACAGTCCATAGTACTTAGCCCCAGCACCCTGGGGGTGGGTTTAGCCCCTCCGCTCCAGCTCCATGGCTGCCAGAATCTGTGGGTGCCCACGTTCCCTGTATGAAATGATGTGTGCCACCACCTAACCACGTCTTCCCGTCTGCTCTAAACCGGCTGTAGATGACATATCCAACGCAGCGTAAAGGCTATGTAAACAGTTACACTGGACTGCTTATGGAGTCATGACAAGGAGAGAAGGTCTCTGTTCAGTCCAGAGGAGATTCCTTTTCTCGCAAACATTTCCATCTCTGGTTGGCTTGATCTGGGGAAGTGGAATCCGTGGCTACAGAGGGCCGCAGATTCTGTGTTTAGGGTAGTGTATTTGTTCAGTGATAGCTCTATGTTTTCTTTGAAGGTTTATGTAGACTTTTGAGTTCTTTCCCCTAATGATATGAGGACCTGGCCTCAGTGGAATTCGGACTCTCATGTGTGTCGCTTGTAGGACCAGGTGAACATGCTCTGACCTTGAGGGCCGTGGGGCTCTGAGGAAGCCGCGGCCTTGGTGTTTACGCAGGGTGTGAACATTGCATCTCTGGGAAGCAGGCTGACCTCACGTTGACGTCACGTGCACCTGCGAGCATCGGTGTCTTTTGCGATAGTCTTCCTCTTGCCGTGGGTTTGCAGTTGTCTCACTGGGGTTTCTGGGAGCAACTTTATTTGACCTGTTACTTGGCTGCCATATGTCCTGTATCTGCATTAGTAATACTGTTTGCAAGAGGCTTTAGTACAGTTTGCCGATGTCTCTTAGAACTCATGTTAAACAGTAGAAGTTCATTTGTCTTTTACGTAAGAATTTGTGCTAGCTGGGTGTGGTGGCGCACGCTTGTAATCCCAGCATTTGGGAGGCTGAGTTGGGAGGATTGTGGTTCGCGGCCAGCCTCAGCTACTTAGTGAGTCAGACCTTGTTTCAAAATAAAGAATAAAAAATAGGGCTGGGGGTGTAGCTCGGAGGTAAAATGCCCCCAGGTTCCGTCCCAAGTAACACACACACACACACACACACACACACACACACACACACACACATACACACACCCCGACACTTGAAAGAAACATTTTTCACTAAAAAGGGATCTCCCAGAAGAATTCAGATCCTGGGAGCTGGAGCCCAGGTAGAGTGCTGCAGTAGCTGGGACTGCTTCTCAGCCCAGGGTCTCTGAGCTGAGCTGTGCTCTGAGCAGTGGGGTTTCCTTTCCTGTGCTGTGCTCCAATGTAAATCTAACATAAGCATGAGAACGCCTTTGTAACTTCTTGCCAGCCTTTGGGCCCTGGCTGGGAGTCCCTGCTGTGTACTTTCTTGTAGATGGGGCTCCTGAGGTCACCGCTTGCCTCTGCTTCTGCTAGAATATTGGGAAGCAGCATTTGACAGTCAGAGCTTCTTGGTTCTTTTTTTTTTTTATCATTTTTGTGGTACTGGGGATTGAATCCAGGAGCACTCTACCTCTGAGCTCCACTTGCAGTGCTTTTTTTTTTTTTTTTTTGGTGGTGCTGGGGGTGGAACTCAGGGGCTATCTACCTCTGGGCTATACTCCCAGACCTATTTTATGTTTTAATAAACATAAACAGGGTCTCACCAAGTTGCTGAGAGCCTTGCTAAGCAGCTGAGGCTGGCTTCGAACCCGTGCTAGCCTCCTGTCTCAGCCTCCCAAGCACAGGGATTACAAGCCTGCCACAGGCCTAGCTTTATATCTTTATTTTGAAACAGGGTGTCACAAAGTTGCCGATGGCCTCACTAAGTAGCTGAGGCTGGCCACTAACCTGTGATCTTCCTGTCTTAGCCTCCCAAGTACTGGAATTACAAGTGTGTACCACTACGCCTGGCTCTAACATAACATTTTTAAATAAAATTTTTGGGAAATTACTGAGTCTAGGGATTTTTTCCCTTTGAAATCCTAAAATAGATGATAAATTATTCTTGGCAATTGATTCCTGTATGTAGAATCTAAATTGAGTGTTTCACTGAATTATATCAGTGTGGGATTTTTTAAAAGTAAAGGTGGTTTCACTTCTGCTTTTGGATTCTAGGCAATTGAGTTGTGACTAAAGACTTTTCACCCTGTCGTCAGCGTGCGGGATTGAACACGAGGCGTGCTGCTGGAGCCGGTGCAGAGGTCATGAGAGGGCAGGAGTGTGGGGCTGTGACTGGGAAGTGTCCGCTCGTGTCATTTCAGCATCTTGCTCTGTGTATGCGTTGGCCTACTAGTCCCTTAGATGCTCTGATAGGAAGGGGATGGAGGCCACAGATGCGGTCAGCTTAACTCTAGCATTTCTGCCTGGTTGTGCTGTCTGTGCATCATTTTTAAGGTTAAAACTGTTTTGTTACATGAATTACTTTTAGTGAAATTTAGCAGTCTGAGTTGAAGTGTGTAACGATGAGTCTGGACAGATGTTTAACCGTTTCACCCTCGTGGTACAGATCGTGCTCATCACGTAGGAGTCTTCGGTGCCCACTGTCCAGCCCTCCCTGCCCAGCCTCCTGCGTCCAGGTCTCCTCGCCGCTGCCCGGGTTCTGCGTGAATGTATGGCGCAGGGGATTTCCAGCCTGGTCGGCAGTGCGGCGCTGTGCGCCTGAGCCGCGGCTTGCATTCAGGAGCTTCCTTTACTGCTGCTGTGATTTCCACGGCCCTGCTCAGCAGTCACTGTACACGCCTCCGGTGTAGGGACTGGCATTTTTGTTCACCATTTGATAACTGTGCTTGCTTACTCAATCCTTTCCGCATGCGTGTGTGCGTGTGTGTGTGTGTGTGTGTAGTACTGGGGAATGAATCCAGGGGCATTCTACCTCTGAGCTACGCCCCCAGCCCTGTTTTATTATTTTGAAACAGAGTTTCACTGAGTTGCAGAGGGTCTTGCTAAACTGCTGAAGCTGGCCTTGAACCTGGGATCCTCCTGTCTCAGCCTCCTAACTGCTGGGGTTATAAGTATATGCCACCACACCGGGCTCCCCATATTTTTAATAAGATTTTCTATTGATTTATGAGTTTTGTTTCTCTATTCTTGATGTCTTTTGTTTGTTGTACAAATATTTACCCCCCAAGGGCTTGCCTTCTCTTTACTGTTTGTTTTGAAGAATAAAATTTAATTGAAGACTCATTTGTCATTTTTTTATTTTATGATTTATAGTTTTTGTGTGGGTTATGAATGTTACTCTATCCCCAAATCACAAAGATTTTCTCCTGTGTTCTCTTCTAATTCTTGTTTAGTTTCTATATTTTACATCGAGCACTCTGATGTTTGAGTTAACTTTTGTTTATATCTCGAGAGAGATTGAGATGTTGTGGTTTGACTAACATGTGTCTAGTCTCTGCTCTTGTTGAAGGTGTAGACCTGACCACTCCTTTCAATATCTATTGAATCACAGTTATGTCTCATTTGTTTTTGTGTCAAAATTTTTTTCTCAAAATGCTGCAAAACATTAATCACTTTTGATCTTTTCCAAAGACCCGGCCTTCAGTTTCATCGAGACACTTTTCTTTTGCATTTTTATTTTATATTTCATTGACTTATCTCCTGTTTTTTCTCTTTATACTTTAGGTTTAGTTTATTTTTTAGCTGTTTAAGGTAGCCGCTTAGATCATTGATTTGAGGCCTTAGCTCTTCTATTGTCTTCACTGTTGAGATTACTTTGATTTTGCGTTCGAGTGTGCCAGAGTAGCTCATGAGCCACCGGGCTCCATGCTCATGCCCCTTCTCAGGAGCAGGAGCTGCGTCGCTGTGAATTCATTTTGGTCCGACTGTTCCGCTGGTAGACGCTGCTCTCTTGTTAGCCAACAGGAAGCACGAGTTAGGAATGACCCACTCACCGCCCCTTGCTCCGTCCTTCTCCCCAGCTGCGTCTCCCCAAACAGCAGCTCAGGTGGTCCTAAAATAGACGGTCTCATCACCCTCTGCTACATGGAGGCTCCAGAAATAAAGGGTGGGCGACAGCCATGGCCCCGAGCTGCCCCTGTCCCATCGTGGAGCCTGTGAGCAGGCAGCGTTCCAGAGCAAAGGGAGCTGGTGGGTTCAGCTCTCCGGATTTCTCCAGTAGGCCAGTGTAAGCACAGGGTCCCTGCGAGAGTGGGCAGGACGAACCTGCAAGGAGGAAGGGCGGTGCAAGCAGAACTTGGAGCGGCGTGAGGGCCTTGAGCCGAGGAGTGCCATGGACGCGCCCTTGCCTGGCACCTGCAGCAGGAGCGCTGTGCTCGAGGACTTGGCAGCCCAGTGTCCAGCAGCAGGGGGAGGCGGCTGGCTGCAGACCCTGCCGTCCTCGGCACCCACCCCGCCTCGGGCCCTCAGGCTCCTGCTCAGTCTGCTGGGCAGCCTCATCTCCCTCACGCCTCCTGGGCTGGAGAGGCCTCTGCCAGGGCACCCTTAGACGGCGGCTCCCTGTCCTGGAGCAGAAGCAACCTGCTTCCCTGCCGGCGTCGCGGCTTCCTGTTCTGGAGCTTCATCCTTGGACCTTCCACTTCCCGAGTGTTTTACTCTTTATTATGGTCTGCCTCTTCTCTAGAATTGGTTGGGGGTGGGGATTGCCAGAGCAGCGCCTGGACCACAGAAGGTGCTTGGATCGTAGTTTGTGGGACGATTGCGTGAACAGTTTTAGGTGGTGAAGTAACTTGCAGAGGGTCATGATTACATAAAACATGCTTTGTAGCCAGGTGTGGTGGCACACACCTGTAATCTCAGTACCTGGGAGGCTGAGACAGGATTGCAGGTGCGCGGCCAGCCTCACCAAGTTAGTAAGGCCCTCCGCAAGCTAACAGGAACCTCTTTCAAAATAAAACATAAACTGGGGCTGGGCGTACTCAGAGGTGGGTGCCCTGGGCTCCATCGGTGTTTTTAGGGTAAATAAACATGGAGACTTTGTGAGTCCCCCTTCCTAGTAGAAGGGCTCTCAGTCAGTGTCATCCAGACACAGTCTCTTCTCGAAGATTTCCCAAGGCCAGAAATCTCGAGGAGTGTCACTCTAAATGTGTCGTAGATGTAAAGCCGTTATTCTTGCTAAGGGTGGTGACTGAGAAGGGAGTCTTAAGGAAGAATGTAGGTTCGAGGCCAGCCTCAGCAACTTAGTGAGATCCTGTTTTATAATAAGGATAAAATCAGGTTGGGGTGTAGCTCAGAGGAAGAATGCCCCTGGGTTTAACCCCCAGTAGTATAGTTCCTTTCACAGATGAAGTCAGTTGGTGCTCAAGGTAACGTATTAATCTTAGGTTTTCAGTTCTTTGCCTGACATTTTGTTTATAACAAGGTTATATTTGTAAATAAAATGCTTTGCAGGTGCTGACCTTAAGGAGAGAGCCAAAATGCCTCCCAGTGAAGTGGGTCCTTTTGTCTCCAGAATACGAGCTGTGATCAATGAGATAGGTAAGCACAGCAGCTCTCCTTCCAGGGCCCCGAGCGCCTGCAACGAGATAGGTAAGCACAGCAGCTCTCCTTCCAGGGCCCCGAGCGCCTGCAATGGCAGGTTACAAGTTATGTTTAACTTTGGTCAAGAAATTACACCTTTAATAAGAACGACCTGAGCTGCTTGCTTTAAACTAGCAAATATGTGAAATATTTTATAATTATAGATGCCTCCTATGTATGACGGCCTGGTATGTGAACATATTTATTTACTTATTTATTTAATTTTTGTTCTGGGGATTGAACCCAGGGGAAATCTACCTCTGAGCTATACCTCCAGCCTGATTTTATTTTTTATTTTGAAAAGGTCTTGCTAGGTTGATGAGAGTCTCACTACTTACTGAGGCTGTTCTTGAACCTGTGATCCTCCTGTCTTAGCTTCCCAATTACTGGTATTATAAGTGTGGGCCACCACACCTGGCTAAGAATAATGGCAGTGTCAGTTTTGTAGGTTTTTGTTTGTTGTGGAACTAGAGATTGAACCCAGGGCCTCATGCGTGCCAGGTAAGCACTCTATCACTGAGCTGTGCTAAATATTTTATTAGAATTCAGAATAATTTTTATAGGCCATTGACTTCAAATATGTATTAAATATAAAAATATATAGATTTGGAATTCTTTTTTGTTTTTTAAATAACCAGGATCATACCATTTCCTTAGAATCATAGTATGTAAGAATTTATTGTTATCAATTTTGAATTTGCCCTTGCTTATCAAAATAGTCTTATTCAAAATTTTAAATAATTCTTCATTAACATTGATCATTTTTGTTTTTTGCTGTTTTGTTATTTATACTTAGTGAATGTCCTTGTACATGAGGATAGAGTCTTAAACATGACACTGCTCTCTCAAGCATCATTTGTTCATTTTGAATTTTGTAAATCCTATTAATGGTATCTCGAAAACACTGTAATAGTTTATATCACCACCAATTGTGAGCTGGTGCCTCTTCCTTCACACACATGCCAAGCACCTGCTCTACCACTGACTGTGCCCTCAGCCTAGAAGAGGTATGTCTTTTGTTGTTCACGCATTTCAGAAAGGTCTTCTGATGTGCTGCCATGGTTTAGTTCAGTAGCTTTGTGTGTGTGGATATGGTGCCGGGCATTGAGCCCGGACTCAGTCTTCCTCTCAGCTTCTTCTCTCTCTCTCCCCCTGCCCTATTTTCTGGAAACAGGATTGCATTAAGTTGCCGTTGCCGAGAGCCTCACTAAGTTGCTGAGGCTGGCTTTGAACCTGTGATCCTCCCATCTCAGCCTCCCAAGTACTGGGATTACAGGTGTGTTCACACCTGGCTTAGTCCAGACACTTGAAATTTAAAACTTATATTATTTGGGCAGAAATGGGTTCTCATAATTATTATTATTTTTTTTCTGGAAGGTTTTTGTTGTTGATTCTCACATATCAGTTCTTCCAAATGAATTTATTATTATTTTTTGTGTGTGATACTGGGGATGGAATCCAGGGGCATTCTATCTCCGAGCTATACCCCTAGCCCTGTTTTTTATTCTTTAGTTTTAAACAGGGTCCACTGAGTTGCAAAGGGCTTCCCTAAGTAGCTGAGGCTGTCCGTGAACCGCAATCCTACGGTCTCAGCCTCCTGAATGCTGGGATTATTATAATAGTGTGCCACCGCGCCCGGCTCTATTATTATTATTATTATTATTATTATTATTATTATTATTATTATTGTTCTTATTACTATTATTAAAGCAGAGGGGAAAATACTCCATTGGGTCAGTGGTTGGAATTTCATTAAGTCTTGTTAAGAAAATGTGGACGCTTTTATGATAAAAAAAAACCTCTCCATGTGCAGTGTGCATGTGTCTTATGGGGAGGAGAGCATGAATTTTTAATGTTCTTTAAGAAAGTTGTATAGTTTTCTTCACATTGGTCTTGGTGTCTTGGTTAAAGTAGTACCTGAAGGAAATTTACAACTCTAAATTTGTATTCATAAAAGAACAACCACTGTCAGTAGATAACTAAGCTTTACCTTAAAGTTATTTAAAGACGTCTGGGAAGATGGCGACCCAGGGAAGCAGCACATGTCAGACCTGCTGACACTCAATCTCTATTGCTGTGAAAACAGTGTTCTGACAAAAGAGAGAAAACAGCATACATTTAAAAAGAGCACGATAAGTAAAAAGCTGCAGAAAAAAGCTAGAAGGCAGGTCAGAGAGCAGAAAAGTACTCTGCCTGCTTCCAGTGGCTGTGGCTGCAGGCGCCGTGGTGGTGCCATCTTGCCTCACTATGCTGGACTGTCAGAGACCCACAGGAAAAAGCCAGCGACCTGAAACAAAGTGAGCGGCTGCAGCTCATTGGAATCTTAAGCAGTCAATTCCTCCTGCAGAAACACCAGCTACGACTTGAGCATTGGGGTCCACCTCACCACGCCCTCCAGAGACCCAGAGCTGCGCTCAACAACACTGTAAGTGAATCTGTTGTCCCTGAATTGTTTTCTTCTAAATTATAGGCTGTATGTTCATCTTTGGAGTAACATACTCCAAACTCTGAAAGAAAACAACTTGTGGCTCAAACTTTCCTATTCAGCAAAACTAATGCTAATTTGACAGGGAAATAAAAATTTTCCACAGCAAACAGAAGCTGAAAGAATTTATGTCTTCCAAACCAGCACTACAGAAAATACTCAAAGAGATAAACTGCAAAGAAGAAATAAGTAATACATGCCAGAACCAGAGAAACAAGAATTTTCATCAAGCAAACAACTAAGTAACAAAGAACAAGCACTACCTCAAACAGAAGTTAAAAACTCAAAATGTTAGGAATTAAAATAATCTATCAATAACCATGCAGAGTATAAATGGCCTCAACTCCCCAATAAAAAGACATAAGGTTGAGCTGGGCGTGGTGGCGCACGCTTGCAATCCCAGCATTCGGGAGGCTGAGACCAGAGGATCGTGGTTCACGGGCAGCCTCAGCTACTTAGTGAAGCCCTCTGTAACTCAGTGAGACCCTGTTTCAAAATAGGGCAGGGGGTGTGGCTCGGAGGTCAAAAAAGCCTCTGGGTTCCATCCCCAGACCCACAAAAGAAAAGAAAAAAAGACATAAGGTAGCAAAATGGATTAAAAAACAGACTCCTATCTGCTGCCTGCAAGAAACACACTGTACAAGTAAAAATAGTCACAAACTAAAGGTGAAGGGCTGGAGCAAGGTAAGTAGGAGTAGCAACTAATATCAGACAAGTTTGACTTCAAGCCCAAGCTTATCAGAAGAGACAAAGAGGTGATTTTTTTTTTTAAACTGGTAAAAGGAACATTCTAGCAAGTGGAAATAATGAGTCAACATTCATGCCCTAAACATAAGTGTAGCCACTTCCATAAAACACTCTTTGTGATATTAAGTCACACATAAATCCCAATACAATAATACTGGGAGACATCAGCACACTCCTCACACCTCTAGACCTGTCATCTAGACAAAAGACCACAATGGAATGAAACTTGAAATCAACTATAAGAAGACCCAGAGAAGCAACATAAACATGTGGAGACTGAACACCACACTGCTGAAAGAGCAATGGGTCATAGCAGGAGTAAGGGGTGAAATCAAGAAATTCCTAGAAACAAACACAAACTCCTGGGACACCTTGAAGGCAGTATTAAGAGGATAATTCATAGCACTGAGTGCCCGCTTAAGAACAGAAAATCAAGCTGGGCGTGGTGGCGCACGCTTGTAATCCTAGCATTGGGGAGGCTGAAACCGGAGGATCACAGTTTGCAGACAGCCTCAGCTACTTAGTGAGGCCCTTTGCAACTCAGTGAGATCCAGTTTCAAAATAAAGAATAAAAAAAATAATAGGTCAGGGGCTGTAGCTTGGAGGTCGAATGCCCCTGGGTTCCATCTCCAGACCAACACACACACAAAAAAAGAACAGAAATCACCAAATGCATAACTTAATACACACCTCAAAGCCCTTGAAAAACAGCAATAGTCTAACCTCAAAGCCAGTAGGAGACAAGAAATTATTAAAATCACAGCAGAAATCATTGAAGTAGAGAATCAAAAAACAGAAAATCAATAAAACCAAAAGCTGGTTTCTAGAAAAAATTAACATGATAGTTAAACACTAGCTAACTTAACCAAAAAATCTCTTATCTTATGAAGATAAGAGATGAAAAGGAGCTATTACTACCAGCAGTGTAGAAATCCAGAGGATTATTAGAAACTATATCGTGTGTGTGGTACTGGGAATGGAACCCAGGGGCACTCTACCTTCAAGCTACCCCCAAGCCCTATTTTTTTTAATTCTTTATTTTGAAACAGGGTTTCACTGAGTTGCAAAGGGTCTCGCTAAGTAGCTGAGTCTCTTTGCGAACTGTAATCCTTGTGTCTCAGCCTTCCAAGTGCTGGGATTATAACTGTGCACCACCATGCCTCGCTATCAAACTATTTTGAAGTACTATACTCCAATAAAATGGAAAACTTGAAGAAATTGACAACTTTCTAGTTAAATACAACCATCCTAAACTGAATAAAAAGGACATATAAAATTCAAACCAACCCAAAGCAAAGAGATTAAAGCAGCAGTAATGAACCTACCATCAAATAAAAGCCCAGACCAGATGGTTTCCCAAGTGAATTTTATAAACCTTTATAGAAGAGTTAATCCCAGTACTCCTCAATCTATTTTGTGAAATAGAAAAAAACAGGATTCTTCCAAATACATTCTATAAAGCCAACATCACATTATCACCAAATCAAAGACAGTTCAAGGAAAAAGCAAATTACAGGCCTATTCTTGATGAAATTAGATGCAAACCTGCTAAACAAAATACTAGCAACACAGTATTCAAAACAACATCAAGAAAATCATACACCATGACCAACTAGGGTTCATCCCAGGAATGCAAGGATGGTTCAACATATGAAAATCATTTAATTCATCACTTAAAACCAAAGGCAGAAGTCACATGATCATTTCAGTAGATGCTGAAAAAGCATTTGACAAAGTCTAACACTCATTTATGCTAAAAAGCATTGCAAAGAATCAGAATAGCAGGAACATATCTAAACATCATAAAGGCAATATATAATGGGCCCACAGCCAACATCATATTAAATGGGGCAAAACTGGGAGAATTCCCCCTAAAGCCAGAAACAACACAGCTGGGCTTGGTGGTGCACACTTGTAATCCCAGTACTTGGGAGACTAAGACAGGATCACACAGGTTCGAAGCCAGCCTCAGCTACGTAGGCTCTCAGCAACTTAGTGAGACCCTGTTTCTAATAAAATATAAAAACAGGTTTGGGAGTGTAGCCCAGAGGTAGAAAGCCCCTGGGTTCCATCCCCAGTACCACAAAAACAAAACAAACAACACAAGGATGTCCATTATCACCACTTCTTTTCAGTAGAGTACGTGAAACTGTCCAGAGCAGGAAGGCAAGGCCAGGGACAAAGCAGCCAAATAGGAGAAGAAGGGCTAAGCTCACCAGACGCACCGCGCTGCGCTCAGGAGACCGGCGAGCACGGACTGGCCCGCACTCGCAGTGTTGACTCAAGACCAGTCTTACAGACTCATTAGCTTTCTGTTTGCCAACCATAAATCTTCACTCATGATATCTCACACACACACAAATACTTAGCAATAAAACTAACCAAGGAGGTAAAAGTCCTCTACAGAGAACATTATAAAACATTGAAAAAAGAAATCAAAGAAGACCTTAGAAGATGGAAAGCTCTTCCATGTTCTTGGATAGGCAGAATAAATATAAAAATGGCCATGCTTCCAAAGGTGATCTACAGACTCAACATCATACTCATAAGTTACCAAGTTCATTCCTCACAGACATAGGAAAGTCAGTCCTCAAGTTCATTTGGAACAACAGAAAACCCAGAGTAGCCACAGTAGTTCTCAGCAACAAAAACCATGCCGGAGGAATCATAACACCTGACTTTATGCTACAAAGCCATAGTAATAAAACAGCATGGCACTGGCACAAACACAGACACATAGACCAATGAAGCAGGATAGAAGACTCAGAAACAAATCTGCACTTATAAGCAATTGATTTTTGATAAAGGGTCCAAAAACATACACTGGAGAAAAGATAGCCTGTTCAACAAGTGGTGTTGGCAAAACTGGTTAACCATATCCGGAAAAATGGAAATGAGCCTCACTTTCTCACCCTGCACGAGAGTCAGTTGGAAATCAGAGCAGACTCCTTGCAGCTCTTTGAAGAGGGCATAGGTAAGAACTTTCCCAACAAGACTCCAAGGCCCAAGAACTGAAAGGCGAATCAGTACATGGGCCTGCACTGGACTGAAGCGCGTCTGGACAGCAAAGGAAACTGTCAGGAGCCTCAGAGAGCCAACAAGTTGGGAGAAGATTGTGCGCCGACTCTTCCTCCAATGGAGGACTAATATCTAGAATATACAGAGAACTCAGGAAACTCGGCACCAAGAAAAATCCTAATCAAAAAATGGGCAAGTGAGCTAAATAGACACTTTACAAAAGAAGAAATTCAAGTGGCCATAAATGTTTGAAAAAATGCTCAACATCATTAGCAAAGAGAGATGCAAATAAAAATTACCCTGACATTTCACCTAATTCCAACTAGAATGGTAATCATTAAAAACACAAACAAGCCGGGCGTGGTGGGCACGCTGTCATCCCCGCGCTTGGGAGGCAGAGACAAGAGGATCCCGCAGGTATGAAGCTAGCCACACTTGCTCAAGAGACCCTGTTTCCAAATAAAAAGTATAAAATGGGTCTGGGAGTGTAGCCCAGTGGTAGAAGGGCTTCCAGGAACCCCAGGACCACACCCCCCCAAAAAAAATACAAAACACACACACAAACAACATATGCTGGTGAGAGTGTGGAGAAGTGGAAACTCCAATAAATTATTGGTGAGACTGCAAATTAGTGCAATCACTTTGGAATACAGTATGGAGGATCCTCAGAAGAATGTGAACGGGCCTACTATATGATCCAGCAATACCACTTCTGGGTATCTACCCAAAAGAATGGAAGCCAAACTACCAAACTAATGTATACATCTATGTGTTCATAGCTCCACAATTCACGAACTATAGAACCAGCCAAGATTTCCATCAACAGATGAATGGAATACAAAACTACATACACAATGGAAGAAGCCAAAATTACGTTATTCACAGGGAAATGGATGGAACTGGAGAACATTATCCTAAGTGAGAATAGTCACAAAAAGTACAATATTGAATGCTTTCTTCCCCAGTGGAAGCTAGGGAGAAAGTGGGTCATAGGAGGAACTCTAGACAAACAAGGAGAAAGCACAGAGGAGCAAATAAGGCCACTAACTGACGGCGTGGGAGGGACGAGGGGGTTCCCTAGTGTGCATTCACAAGCATGTGGAAGTCCCTCATTCAGCCAGATGTGGGGTGGGGGGCTCAATGAGGGATGTGTGCCTGTATTTCTCTACCATATTTTACTCCATTAAATGTATAACTACAGTGCATCAATAAAAAAAAGTTCTGCTTATTGGGCAAAAATAGAAAAAAAGTTATTTAAAAATGTCATAAGTCTAAGAAAACCTAGGGAAGGACCAACCCAGGAGCCAGAAACAAGTGACGGAACCTCGGGTGCAGCAGAGGGGCAGATGCGGGGCCAGGCCCCTGGCAGGGAGTGCGGCATGTGTAGCCAGACACTGGAAGAAAACAGGTGTGGCTACAGATGTGCACAGGTGGAGAAGATGAAGAGACCTCCAGAGGACGGCATCGATAAGTAGGAGATGGTGTTTCGAGAAGAAATCTTAGGCTAGAGTAGTGTGAGACGTTAGAGACCCGAGCCAGGCATGGTGGCGCCCTGCAGTCCTGTGCTAGGAGCAGGGGCAGCAGAGTAACAGGTCCCAGGCCAGCCTCATCGACTTAGACTATTTCAAAATAAAAAATAAAACTGGGCTGGGGATGCAGCAGGCATGTAGGACACTTCTGTGATCCGTAATCACCCTCCGCCTGCCCTCACCCCACTCACAAGATGTGAGAGCTTCACGTTTTAGCTGTTCGATCCTGTAATGGTCAGTATGGCCATATCCCAGCCGCCCCATGGGAGTGTAGTGAGACTGTGTTCCCAAACTCCTTATCTCAGACCAGTATGACCCTAATAGCCAAATCCTATCAGACCGTGGAAGAAAGGGATAAGGGAACCTGTCTCTCCGAACAGGGTGACTCTAGCCGGTGGCCAAAAAGGCCCAGCTGCACTTCCCAGGACCGATGGGTGGCTTCTGTTTGAAAGCATTAGATTTAGTTCCTGATAGTAGGCAGTCAAGATGAAATCACGTGTCTACCTCAGTGGGTTGAGGAAAAGCACGTGAGGAATGCCAGCTCGCATGGAGAAAGCCTGCAGTAAGTCAGGGACAGGA